>NC_053141.1:31304623-31638194 GCF_016808335.1 Panicum virgatum | reverse complement strand
CGTGTCCTTATTGCAGATCAGCCCACGATGAGCATGCGTTCCAAGCAGTGGCAAAGAGCAATTTCCGACAAGCTCCCATGGAATAGCAATGGCAACAGTAAAATAGTGAAGGCCGTAAAATAGCAAACAAAGACAACGGCAACCGTAAAATAGCAAAGGCGCACGGTGCCACATAATAAGCTTGTCGGGCATCCTATGCAGCCACAAACTAAACTAAACAAGAGAACAGCAATAGTGAGGCTATCCTCAATCTAATGACTAGGATAGTGTCCGTAGCATTAAATATCATGCCTACTAAGTAAAAATTTGATGTGGCATGAGAGTTATCAAGGGAAGAGATAGACATGAGCCCTGTTTGGATACAAAGGATTATTTTTAGCCCCCACCTTTTAACCCTAAATTAGCCCTCATACATTCAAATAGGTAGGCTAATTTTGTGATAAAGTGAATTAGCCCCCCTCAAATCCTTAGCCCCTCCAAGGAGTGCTAATGGGGCTAATTTTGCATGGGCCTCACAAAAAGGTGAGTATGCACACACACCCAGATGTGGGAATGAGAGAGAGAGGGTGGACATTAGCCCATGGATCCAAACAGTCCACCTTGGAATGGAGAGATAACCAAGATAAAAAGAAAAGGGATTGGAGGAGGAATGGAGAGAGAAAAAGGTAGGATTGGATCATGATTTATTTTGAAGAAACCATCCATTAGAACTACAGTTTCTATACATACTGTCTAGAACGGAAACTACTTAGCATAGTTTAGGTTTGGTTTGGTTGAGGCCTCCTCCAACGGTGGTCGAAAGATCCAGCTGAGTCAGCTTTTTGCACGGCTGGCGGAGGGACCGAGGGAGAGAGGGCGAGGAGAAAATCCTCGCTTAGAACACAAGGAAGCAAGAAAGGATGCAATAGGAATTCTAAGCTCCAAGGAGCATGGATGGGTTCTATCCTGGTTCTTCATATGCTGTACCGAGATTCAAGCCTAGTGAGCAGGGTTTGAATATACTTCTGACAGCCGGACAGCTTTACGTACCACCGTATACTATATGGTGTATACAAACATGGATCTGAACATTTTTTTTGTATATGTAGGCTAGTAAAATAATGGTCCGAGACCTGTTCTACTGGTGAGAACACTGTACAGAATTCAAAACAATTTGAATCCATCACTCCTGTCCGCTAGGTGATTCTGCCGAGTAGCGCTCGCCCATACTCCCCCTCGCCGGTGCCGGAGCTCAGCACCGGTAATCAGGAGTCTTGGCTCGCCTGCATATGCCGCCACAATGCGCGAGCTCGGTGCCTCTGCCGAGCAGCGCTCGCCTTTACTCCCAATCTCCGATGCCCGAGTGCAACGGTCAGCAGGAGACTTAGTTCGCCTGCCTACACCGCCACCGTGCGCGAGCGCCTGCCCTGCGCAACGCCACCCGCCGCCGCATACCTTCCGCCCTGCTGCAGGCGCCCCTGCAAGTCTGCGCTGGAGATGAGGTCTCCGCTGATTGGAGGTCGCATGTGCCTGGAAGGGACGGCATACGACTTCTGAATTATGCAGGAGGGTGGTTCTGGGCCGGTCACTGGGTTTAGTCCGGTCGGTAGTAGAGACCAGAACTTGACGCTGAAGGTTCTGCCATTCGAGGTTGAAGATGAGCCGCCGAGCACCCCCAACCATGGATTGGCTGGATCATGGCGGCGGTGACTGGGGGAAAGGTTGCCAATAACTTGAATGGTGAAGTTGGTAACTTCTTCAGGAGCTTTAAGGGCCTTCGGCAGGGGATCCTCTTTCCCCCCCTGTTATTTAACATCGTGGGAGATGCTCTCTCCGAGATACTAAATACGGCTAAGAGGAATGGAGTTATTACAGGTTTGGTCCCAAAGTTGGTGGAGGGGTGATAACCCACTTACAGTACGCAGACACTACCGGAAATCCGACATTTGCCGAGTGCTGAAGACGTTGCCGAGAGCAGTATATCGAGCACTTGGCAAAGTTACAATTTGCCGAGTGCCTACCGAAAGACACTCGGCAAAAAAACGACACTCGGCAAAGATTTGCTTTGCCGAGTGCTTGTTTACAGACACTCGGCAAACCTGCCTTTGCCGAGTGCCACGCGGGCAGCACTCGGCACACAGCCACGTGTACGCTGCATACGCTCGCCGCGCCCGTTGCCTGTCACGGCCGTTATTGTTTGCCGAGTGCCCGCAAGGGGACACTCGGCAAACACCTCTTTGCCGAGTGCCACGCAGCTGGCACTCGGCAAAGACTATCACGTCACGCGGCCGTTACCCATTGCCACGAACGTTACCGTTATTGTTTGCCGAGTGCCAGGTTGGGGCACTCGGCAAAGATTTATTAATGCCGAGTGTAATTATAATGGCACTCGGCATTCAGACTCTTTGCCGAGTGTCATCTTTAGCTCTCGGCGAAACAACAAAATTTTTTTTCCCCAACACAGTCCAAACTTTTTCCTTAGCTACTATACTATACAAAGCACTGCATATTAGAATTTGGTACATTTTTTGTTATGTTTACTATATTTAGTTAATTTATTTCATTAAAAGGATATTTTGGGGATAATACAATTTTGAACTGCAAAATATAGTATAAATGAACTATAATGAATGGAAAAATGATTTTTATGTTATTTAGTCTAATTTGAGACATTTTCAAACAAATGAATGGGAAAGTTGAACATCTTGATCCTGAAATGGGACAAAGTGTGCTATGGACAAATTGGTTTTTAATTTATAAAATTCAAATGTAATCAGAAATTCTTGAAATTTGTCATGACATCATGGCTTCATACAGGGAGTCTATGCTAAAAATTTGAAATGGTTTTGGAAAAGTTGTCATGTATGTAGTTTACCAAACGAGGCATCTCCGAAGAAGTTTCAGAGAACTCAGAAGGATTCTTTGAGATTTTGAGTCAGAGTGATGTTCGAGTTGGAGTTTTACTTGCATTTTTTTGTAGTCATAAGATATGAAGAATTGTGTAATGTTAAATTTTGGAGATTTTTTGAATTCATTTGACAATTTTTATTTTTTTTTCTCCGAACTAGAGTATTTAAATTGAATTTGAACTAAAAAGTGCATGAAATAATGACTTTTTTTTTGCTGTAGCATGCTAATTTTTTTGTATAAGCAATAGACTGCATAAATTGGTTAATGTTAAATTTCGATTATTTTTCAAATTTGTTTTGTAATTTTTATTTTTTTTGAGATGTAAAGAATTAGTTCATATAAATTGAAATATAGCTAATAATAGTGATTGAAATAATGGGAAAAAGTTTCGGTAAAGCATGAGTAAGAATTGTTGTGTGAAATGGGCAATGAAATTTTCCATGATTTGAAGAAATTTGTGAAAATTTAAATTGTATTCAAACAAATTTCTGAAAATAAATACAGAAAGGCCACTTTGCCGAGTGTCCAGTGGAGTGTTGAGATACTTAGTGGTTGGCTGATCGAACACGTGTGCTACATGATCCTTCCCAAGATCTCTCGTGCTTTATACTAGAGAATAGCTAGGCTGCCAATGTAATTTCCCACAAATTAGACAGTAAATTCATGACTATATATTGCTGTTTAATTACGTATGATTAGGAGGCACCAGGACTGATCTTTCAGCCACACATTGTACATTAGTGGAAGTTTAGAACGATCGTACATGATGGACAAGTAGTGAGTAGTGACAGGGTTCAGGCGTTCTTGCGTATTTGCCCAATTCTGAATTATTGTATTTTGTGCAAATAATAGAAACACATTAAATACGAATCTGCAGTATTTGCGCTTTAGTGCTCGAGTTTTAGTTGTAGTATAATCTCAGTACTCCTTTTATTTTTTCCTTCTTTTATCAAGCTAATACTGGTTCAGATGCATTGCAAATAATACTTGTGTTTGATGCAATATATACAGCCTGCATTTTTATTGTATTTTACCTTGTTCAGATAGTGGCTCTATGCATCACCATGCCAAAAGTTAAAATATTTTTTTTTGCAGAATCAATCGATTGGGGGGGTCAAATGAGCCTCCGGACGAGCATTCACCGGCACGTGCAGCGTCGTAGTGACCACCTAGCTGATTTATAGTTGTTTATGATATTTGTTCTACGGGCTTGTTGTTGTTGGACTAGACTTGTTTAATTAGTTGGACTTGTGCTTGTTGAACGTTACACTTATGGCATCGATGTTGGACTTATGCTATTTGTGATATTCATGCGACACAGCGTGAGATATTTGCGTTATTATGTGATGGATGTGCCATATATATACTGTAACGCTTGTCTGGAATGTATATATGTTTTTTTTGTGATGATGAATGTGGTTAATACATAAAAAATAGAAAAAATATAAAAAATAGCAAGCTTTGCCGAGTGTTTTTACCCTGACACTCGGCAAAGCAACCATTTTTCTATTTCCTGAAAAAATGTATTTGCCGAGTGTAATTACCTTGGCACTCGGCGAGACGCCTGACACTCGGCAAAGACCCAAATTTCGCCGAGTGCCAGACGGCTGACACTCGGCAAAGACCCAAACTTCGCCGAGTGCGGCCAGCTTGGCACTCGGTGAAGTTTGAATCTTTGCCGAGTGCCGAGCATCTGGCACTCGGCAAAGTTTTCGACCCGTCCCGTTCGGCCGTCCCGTTCGCCAGTTCACCTGTCCGTCCGTCCCGTTTCAACTTTTTTGCCGAGTGCGGCTTGGCACACGGCATAGGTTTGCCGAGTGCCCGAGAAAAGGCACTCGGCAAAGCCGGCTTCGCCGGTAGAAGAAAGGCCGTGTGCGCTTCGCCGAGTGCTACACTCGGCCAACAATTTGCCGAGTGTTTTTCGGCCTTTGCCGAGTGTCTGTGACACTCGGCAAAGTACGCGAGTCCGGTAGTGAGATGATACAATCCTTTCCTAGAGAACACAAAGGAGAATGTTGCTAGGATCAAGTTTTTATTTTTCTGCTTTGAGGAGATGTCTAGCTTGCGCATAAATTACAATAAGAGTGAAGCTTTTGGTTTGGGGATGGTAGAGTAGGAGAAGTTGGAGGTCGCTTAGCATCTTAACTGTAAAGTCAGAACGTTCCCTATGAAATATCTTGGTATGCCAGTGAGCTTTGCTAAGCTTTCTAAGGCAGATCTTGGTGTGACGGCGGAGAAGATTGAGAATTGGCTAGCAACATGGAAATGTGGTCAGCTGTCGTACGGAGGGAAGGCGGTCTTACTCAACTCGAGCCTTACTAGCATCCCTATGTACATGATGGGTTTCTACCTTCTGTACGAGGGTAACCACCAAAGAATGGACACAGCAAGAGCGCGTTTTTTCTAGCAGGGAATCGGTAAGAAAAAGAAATAACACATGATGCGGTCGGAGGCGCTAAGCACGCTGAAAGATTGGTATAGCTATGGCAAGAGCGCGTTTTTTCTAGTCAGGTTTGAATAAAGTCAAAGATTGGTATAGCTATGGCAGGGGTGTGATTGTGGGGGATGGCAAAAGCACTCGCTTCTGGCTGGATGTGTGGACTGGGGACTATGCACTCAAAATCAGATTCCCATTGCTGTATTGAATCTGCAGAGACAATGAGGCCACGGTGGAGGAGGTAGTTTCAGGGCACAGAAGACTTTCTTTTCGCTGGAATCTTGGTTTGATGGAGAGGGATGAGTTAGCTGCCCTTCAGCAGGTGATTATTGCAGTCAGACTTAAAGATGAGAGTGATCTGGGGGTTTGGAAGCTTGAGAAATCAGGAAAATACTCGCCAAGATCTCTATATCGGTTTATGCTGAACCTGGGCACTGTTGATCTCAGATTGACAGATATCTGGAACACTAGAATCCCACTGAAAATCTAGATTTTCATATGGATGGTGTGGCATGACATGATTCAGACGGCAGAACAACTAAAGAAATGGAAGTGGGGTGGTCAAGTTCACTGCAAATTGTGTGGTGAAAAAGAAGTTCTCGATCATCTCTTGTTCAGATGCCCAATGGCAGTGTTTGTTTGGTGCTGGGTGCGTGATAGCTGAGGAATGTTGAGTACTCTATCCTGCTTGTGATGAGTGAATTATCAACCGTGCGGTGTGATCGTGCGCTTGGTCTTTGGATTGCAGGTACACGGGCGTCAAGTGTCGACGGAGAGCTGCCGTGGAGGCGCTGTGGCCGATGGACCGTGCGGTGGACGGCGGTGAAGGGCAGCCGGGACCGGAGCTCGTGCCGGGCGGTAGCTGTGGCGTCCACTCCTGGATCGAGGGCACAAGCGGCGACGGAAGGCTGGTTTCCTGGTTTGCGCCACAAAACCAAGGAGCGGACGGCGGTTGAAAATGCCAAGTCGTGGAGGCACGCGCGTCGGTCTCGGGACTGACGGAGGCGACGGGCGTCGACGGCGTCTAGGGCCTCGCTGCGGGCGAGGAGGTGACGGGCGTCGGGCAGCGTCTAGGGCCGTCAGAAGGCCGAGGCGGGAACGGCGTCCAGGGCCACGGCGTGGAGGCGGGAATCTTCCCGCGTGTGGAGTTTTGGCGGTTTTCTCAAAACCGGCCACCTACCCGGGTTTCGAGGACCTTCCAAAACCGCGAACCGGATCTTCATCGACATGGCGGCATTGCGGAGAAGACTTTGTTTCGAAGAAAGAACCTCGGTCGTCGGATGAGATCATGTAAATATTTCCGGTTTAGCCCCTACGGGCGTTTTAGTCTCTAGTTTGAGTCTAGGGGTATTTTGGACCCCTGCGTGGGCACCTTAAATACCCCCTCACCCCTCTCCTCTCTCCCTCGTGCCAGGCACCAAGCTGAACAGCACGCCATCCCCTCGCTGGCGCCCTCCTCCTTCTTCTCCTCTCTTTTCTTCCTCCCTCTCCTCTCTAGGGATTAGAGGTATGGATTCTTGAGAACTTTGTACTGAGATTGATCGGGAAAGAAGGCCCTTCCCTCCTTGTGTCCTCCGGGGTTTTGAATTCATCTTGTTCTTATTCATCTTGTGCCTCGTTTGTTTGAATTTTGATTTCCTTTCGTCGATTCATGAGCACGAGTTAATGGCTTGATTCTTGATGATTTTGTGACTCCTTGTAGTGATTCAAAACCATCTAGACTGGTGCTATACCCTCCGGAATCACGAGTCCTCCTGAATCGAAGTTTTTGTGTTCTTGAGAAAACCCCCATCTTTCTCGGAATTTCTTCGATTCCTCCCAAACCATGGAGTGATTCTTCGATTCCTTCCGTGGACGTGTTCACAAGTCCTTTATGATCATGCCTACAAAGTTTGGTGAGATTTGGACTTGATTTGATCCTTCGATCATCGAGTTTTTGGGCGAGACGCGGACTGGAAAATTGTTTCTGGACTCAAACAGAGTTTTTACCTATCACCGGTTAAATCGACGCTTGTGGTCATGTTGCGTCGGTTCAACCAGTGAGTAGGTTCTTCTCCTGTTAGGGTTTTCTGCTGCTCACTTATTGCACCGGTGCCTTAGTTCAACCGGTGCTCGCTTCTCTCTGCTGCCGGCTCTGCTCATCGGTTGAACCGACGCTGTTCAAATCTGTGCGTCGGATCAACCGGTGAGTTATACCGTGCTGTGTCTTGCGCTGTTTCTTCGTGTTTGCTTCCGCACTTGTTCACGCTTTGTTCCTAGGGGTGTTTAGTGTTGGTGTAACTCTTCATAGCTACTCCACACGTCACCTAGGACTCGAGGGTTTGGGTGTACACTTGGGAATCAACCAAATCACTTCAAGAGGTGAAATTTTTATTTGGCTCCCATTAACCCTCCTCTGGTCGCCTTTCGGGCCCCTCGATAGCCTTCGGTGGCAACACATCCCGTCTAGTCTGATTTTCAGTCAGGCTTCCTGGGTGAACCTGGGGCCAAAAGCAATCGAACTATTATTTTTCTCTTTTCTGGAGTTAGTTGGGCGCCTTGGCGCACCAGGAATGACTGGGTCTTCTCAGACATCCTGGTGAAACACCCAAAATATAGCTCGTAGAGCTTTTGGATTTCTTCAGCACTGGTGTCTCCTGTCGACCAAGGAAGCGAAGAGGGCGGCGGAGGATCTGTTGAACAAGCTTCATGTGGAGCTCCAGGCGATCTGAAGACAGGGATGCTTGTCTTTTAATCTGTGTTTTCTGCTTTCTCTTGCTTTTTTGTTCCTGACAGCTCTAGGATGGAGAGCAGGTAAGATCTGGAGAGAGCTTTCTGTTCCTTCTTTTGTTCTAGCTGGTTTCTTCCGACTCCTTTGTTATGCGGTGGAGAGAGGGAAGGTTTTGGAGTGAGCCGTGCGCTCTTTTTCTTCATGTAAGCTGGTGGCCTCGGCAGAGTTGTTACCTATTTGCTTTCAATTTAAAGCAGGACCAAGGGGTCTTTGGTCTAAAAGCACCCCCATCCATAGGCCATCCCTTGAAGAATATCCTCGAAATGTCCGGAGGTAAGATCTGGCACTACTACATGGTCTTCTTTTTCGTTCGATGCATTACTCCGTTGGATTTGTTGTTGCTTGAGCTGGGTTGGATCTACATTTGCTCATCCCTCATTGATGAAACTTGCAGTTGGATTGGCCACGAGAATCAACGTACTTTAATGATGAAAGGTAGCATTGATCTGAACCAAGCTGCACCGAGCTTCGATTCGGCAGCTAGCAGGTACCAATTTGAGTTTCAGTAACCTGAACAATTACTTAAAATGGAACTGGTTTTGCACAGAACGATTAATGTGAAGAAGCAACAGTGTGCTATATTAGTTGTTTTTTTGCCCAGTGCGTATGACTGTTTTTTTTTGTGCCAATTGATTCACTACTACAAAATAGGCCTTTCTTCCAAACCATTTGTCCCGGTTACCTTTGGGCCCGGGACAAAAGGTGGCTTTTATCCCGGGTCCAACGGCTAGCCGGGCCAACGCGGGGGACATGGGCTTTTTGTCCTGGGTGGAGCCACCAACCCGGACAAAAGGCCCCCCTTTTGTCCCGGTTGGTGGCTCCACCCGGGACAAAAAGGCCCAACCCTTTTATCCCGGGTGGTAACACCAACCGGGACAAAAGGGTGACCCTTTTGTCCCGGTTGGTGTTACCACCCGGGACAAAAGACCCCTTTTGTCCCGGTTGGTGTTACCAACTCGGACAAAAGGCCCCTCCACGTGATAGTTCAAAAGGAAGTTATTCTATACTGAGTCACGTGTATTACTTAGGTGAGTTGGTAAGGAAACCATGCGCCACGCAAGAGGTCTTGGGATCGAATCCCGTGGTGTGCAAAAAATTTTTTAACGGCAGGCAACTTTTGTCCCGGTTCTGCCACCCGGGACAAAAGCCTCCTTGTCCCGGTTCCAAAACCGGGACAAAAGGCAGTTTGGAACCGGGACAAAAGGCATATTTTGTAGTAGTGATTTCTGAACAGGGACGTGGAGGAGAAGTTAAAGGGTAAGCCGAATGGAAAGAGTAAACAAGTTAGCACACAACAATGTAGGTGTTACAAAGTTGTACAGCATTCTCGTTACTTTCTTTGGTTCAATGGAAAATGTTTGGACAACGAAGCGCTGCTTGAAAAATCTATGCCAGAAGATCAATAGAGAGTTGGCAATTGATGATATAAATAAGACATTGGGTCTGTTCAGAGATTTAAGGAAAATAGACCCAGGTTTTGTTTACAGTGTTGAGACAGATAGTGAAGGTTGCATTAAAACACTGATGTGGACAAATAGTAGAAACCGGATGCAGTACCTTCATTTTGGGGATGTAATCACCTTTGACACAACATACAAGACAAATCTGTATGATATGCCATTTGGATTGTTTGTTGGGGTAAACAATCATTTCCAAAGTGTGTTGCTTGGAGGTGTGGTGACGACGGATGAGACAATTGAAAGTTTCAGATGGGTTTTCAAGGAGTGTGTTGCCTGTAATATGATGTACCATAGAGTACAAAATTCACACAACATGATGACGAGCCCTTGTTGGCTTGTACAGAAATAAAGTGACAATTAACGAATGGATATTTAAAGCTAAAAGAATACTACAGGTGGACTGCTCACCCAAAGTATAGAAACTTAATATTTTAATATGTACTCAAGATATATTATATCATTTCAAAGGTACAGAACCTCGTATGGTCATTATGGTGTTTAGCACATCAGTCGATGTGAGCAGCTTTTTCATGGGACTCAAAGAACTTTGTGACCGGATGGCACACTGCTCAATGCTACTTTTTGACCGATTCAAGATGACAGCTCGGTACTGCATGTATGAGATACGAATAAAATAAAATGAATACAGGTATTATACGGGACACGTGGAATCATCACATAGCTCGTACAGGAAAATGTGTGGCCAGGATAGAGCGAGTCCGTACTAGCTCGAGTAAAATCCATTTTTCGGAAAGGATGGGCACCAGAGAAAAGATGTGCCTCAGTGTGCGTGATGAGTGGGATCTAAAAAGTGTGCTCGAGCGTGAGTGGGATAAAAAAGAGTGCCCGATGAGTGGGAGAGAGTAAATAACTCAATTAAAACTCTACTTTGAGGACCCTACTGAACCTTGTAAATTGTGCTAAAAGATGCTTCCTCCATTCCTTTTTAGTAAGGTTTTTTTTGATAGTCCTATTTGGGTTGTAGTATCAAATTTGTCATAAATGACCCTTTCAGTTACCGTGCAGAGAAACTCCTAGTATAGAATAATGACTGGTGCATGCATCAAAAAGCATCAATACCGAGGAGTTTTCACGAAAAAACGAGGAGTGTTTGATGACCTGATTAGGGCATGTAGAATGGTGTAGACAGTTGCTGTCTGTAACGGTTTAGAACACCGTACATAGACAACTAAATAGACAACTCATACAGTGGAATATCTATTGGCGTGCCTGTTAGCTATTTAATTTATGCATGGGCACATAAAATATAGTGATCAAGTATGGAATTGATCTTTGTATACCTTGTTGTTGCATGTACCAAATAATGCTTTGTGGATCCAAATAAATCATACAAATCTTATAAGAAACATAAATATAATATATTTAATATATATTTGGAATATGTGACTTAACTAATCTATCATCCATTTAATTCAAACATGGATTCATGCATCATGATGATCAAGCGTGAACTAGAGTTTTGCTAATATTGTTGCTTTTCCTAGAGGAATCATATTACATGCTATTTGAGATAATACAGCGGAACTATAATGTAATTTTGTAAAATGGCTAGGGGCTCTTATGATATGAGGGACCGAAGCCGGCGACCAGAGGGGGGGTGAATGGGAGCCGATCAAAATTTCTTCGAAATTCGAATCGTCTGTCTATATCCCAAAATCACCCAATCCCTCAAGCGTTCGGACCAAAGTTTGGAGTAGCTATTGAAGAGCTAAACCAACACAAAAGGCCTTGAACGAGCGAGCGGAACCACGAAGCAATTTGGAACCGAATCAGAAAAACTGCAGAACTGATCTGCCTGGACCGGTCTGACCGGTGCGCTGGACTGGTCTGACCGGTCGTATCTATTCAAAAGTGAGCAGACCGGTCTGACCGGTCTGGCCTACCGGTCTGACCGGTGGCACCCAGAAAACCCCCGAAAACTTGGATTCAAACGATGAATCTCAACCAAACGACCACGAAAATCGATGAAACTTGGGGGATTGCTTCGCCCCTACCCCGTGAACATATCCCCAAAAGATCTCGGCCTAAAGATCAACGAATCTTGAGAATTATGGGGGAGATCAAAAGGGATTGGGGTTTTCTCAAATACTCAAAAACTTCAATTTTGATGAGCTCGTGATTCCAGAAGATTTGGCACATAGTTAGAAGCACGGGAATCACTCCAAAGAGCTCTACAAAACGTTGCAATCAAGTGCATCAAAAACAAAACAAAAATCCATCACAAAAAGCACAAGAGGGACAGAATTGGATTGATTCAAAAGCCCAGAGGGCACAAGGAGGATGGGGCCTCCTTTCCCAATCACATCCAATACAAAGTCTCACAAATCCATGGATAAATCCTACTCTAAAGAGAGGAACGGAGGGAGGGAGACGCAGGGGCGGCGGCCTGGAGAACAGAGGTATCCACGAAAGGATTACAAAAGCCGCTTTTAACCTAACACAAGTGAAGGGGTATTTATATCCGCGGGACCGGTCAGACCGGTGCCAGGGACCGGTCAGACCGGTTGGCCTGCAGCACCCCCCGGTACACGATCTCATCCGACGGCCGAGGTTCTTTCTTCGAAATGAAGTCTTCTCCGCGATGCCGCCATCTTGATGAAGATCCAGTCCGCGGTTTTGGAGGGTCCGCGAAACCCGGGTAGGTAGCCGGTTTTGAGAAAACCGCCAAAACCTCACGCGCTGGAAGATTCCCGCCTCCGCGCCGTGGCCCTAGACGCCGTTCCCGCCTCGGCCTTCTGACGGCCCTAGACGCCGCCCGACGCCCGTCACCTCCGTCAGTCCCGAGACCGACGCCCGTCACCTCCACGACTTGGCATCTTCAACCGCCGTCCGCCTCCTTGGTTTTGTGGTGCAAACCAAGAAACCTGCCTTCCATCGCCGCTTGCGCCCTCGATCCAGGAGTGGACGCCACAGCTGCCGCCCGGTCCGAGCTCCGGTCCCGGCTGACCTTCACCGCCATCCACCGCACGGTCCATCGGCCACAGCACCTCCACGGCAGCTCCCCGTCGACACTTGACGCCCGTGTACCTGCAATCCAAAGACCAAGCGCACGATCACACCGCACGGTTGACAATTCACTCATCACAAGCAGGATAGAGTACTCTCATTCCTCAATCTCCCCCTTGATGAGTGCATTGTCAACACACCACAAACAAACCAAGAGAAGTGAAACCAAAGAAGAACAAAGAAGCACGAAAGAGAAGAACTCAAGCAAGTGACGAAAAGCTCAGAAAGGCAAGAACAGTCACTTACTCAAGCAAAGATCGATCCCCTAAGACAAGGGCAAAGGCTCAACGCAATCGATCAAAAGCCACAACATGACTCCTCAAAGACAGAGGTAACGCTCGACGCAGTCTATACCTGGGCATTTCTCGGGTCGGGTCGGGTTCGGGTCGTGCCGAAAAAAACCCGGTAGAAAAACTCATGGCCCGAGCCCGCCCGTGGCCCGGCGAAAACCCTAAAATTTTGGCCCGAGCCCGCCCGCAGCCCGACCCGAAGGCCCGCGGGCCGACCCGTTGACCCGACGGTCACCCACATGATCCCAGAAACCAGCAGTAGCAATCGTACAGGCATGACTAATTTAAATATTACATGATCCGAACATCACAATTCTGATAAAACAACTGTACAACACATGCACCACAGACAATAGTTCACACAGATCACAGATGTGATAAAATAAAATGGCAAATGGCATAAATAAATAAGATAACAGATCACAGATGTGTCTTTTTGACCGGGCCGTCGGCCCGGCCCGCGGGTTTAATTTTCAGCCCGCACCCGACCCGAATTTTTCACCGGGCTGAAATCATGGCCCGGACCCGCCCGCCGTGTTCCTCGGGCCGGGTCGGATCGGGTTTTTTTCGGGCGGGTCGGTCCGGGTTCTTCGGGTCGGGCGGCCCATGCCCAGGTCTAACGCAGTCATGCAAGAAGCAGAGGGAAAACTTGGAAAACTAGGAGCCAAAACCAAAACAGAAACTCCACAAGCAAAGTTTTTCCCTCTCACATGTGCAACTCTCCCAAAATGATGCACTCTCAAAACCCTGTGCACAACAAGTCTTTCAAAAATCAAACAAGTCTCTCCCTTGTTCGATCACTTCTCTCAAAATTCTTCCCCTTGTTGGCACATGCACACATCAAGTCTAAAAAGACCTAAAGCTCCCCTTGAAGCTGAAACTCCCCCTGAACAGATGCTATGCAATGAATGCAATGCAGGAGGTGTAAGTGAAAGCATTCAGGGATACAATGATATGAGCAACATCAAGTCACAAGCACGTGTGCATCCATAAACAAGACCTGCATCTAGCTCAACAGAGTATATCAAATCAGTCTAGAGCTAGGCAAGTTCAGTTTAGGAGAAATAAAAGCATCACCCATGATCTAGCACTAACAAGTAGGGAATGGAAAGCAGTGCTAATCATACTCGTACAGGTGATCCAAACTCAGCCAAAAACAAGTTGTTAACATTCATTTTTCAATCAAATTTATATCAAGCAATTCTTAATGCCAGGGGTTGAAAGCTTGTCATGCTTCACTTAGCAACGAGGTCAAGCCTATGCCAAAAGACAATCAGAAGCTTAAAGCACCCGTTTCAGTCATGCACAGCCTTGCCCGGGTTCTCACAAGTGCAAAGTGAGTCGTCCCGAAAGCTCGATCAGTGCGACAAGCAATCCCACCTGGATCTTTTCAATCCATTTCAAGAATAGTTCAAGCAATTTTATTAGATTTAGATCATTTCAAGTATGAATTGCTGAACGAAAAGGCACACTAGCATGAATAAGATAGCAAAGCACATCAACACGCCCTAACATGCTAATAGCCAAGACAGGGTGATCATGTTTTCAGATTTTCAAATCAAAATAGCTTAACTCAGATGTTGTCATATACACAATGGAGCAAGCTATACATGATCAAGTTTATCAACTCACACTAGCAGGCACTAGAAAATCATAGCAATGTATTCAAGAATGCTAGTGCAAGTGAGACAATGCAAAATGCAAACATGTACAATGCATATGCACAATGCAACTACCAAATCTAGAAAATAAAGAGAAGCAAAACAAAGACCTACCAAGCTAACCAAAACAAAAGTCAGCGATCAAAAGGGGTAGCAAACCCCAAGCTCCCCTCGCAAGCGAGCAAAAGTGTCCTGCTCAAGCGGTTTGGTGAGAATATCTGCGGTTTGCCTCTCTGAAGGGACATGGATCAGGTCTATGTGTCCTCTCTCATGGTTATCTCGCAGGAAGTGGAACCGGATATCTATGTGTTTGGTTCTGGAGTGTAGGACAGGGTTCTTTGCAATGCTAATGGCTGACATGTTGTCTACAAAGATGGGAACCCTACCGAAACTCAAACCATAATACTGCAAGGTTTGTTTTATCAAAAGTATCTGGGAGCAGCAGCTAGCAGCGGCAACATACTCAGCTTCTGTGGAAGAAAGCGCTACGCTAGCCTGCTTGCGAGAGGACCAAGACACCAAAGATGTACCGAGAAATTGACAAGTGCCGGATGTCGACTTGCGATCCAACCGACACCCACCGAAATCGGCATCAGAAAAGCCCACCAAAACCAGAGAAGAATCCGCAGAATACCAAAGACAAAATTCAGGGGTGAATTTCAAATACCTGAAGATGCGTTTCACCACCTGCCTGTGGGAGGTGCGCGGCGAAGCCTGATACCGCGCGCAGAGGCAGACGCCAAACTGGATGTCCGGTCGCGTCGCCATCAGGTACAGGAGAGAGCCGATCATGCTCCTGTACTCCTTCTGGTCCACCGCCTCGCCGTCCAAGTCCTCATCAAGCGCCGTAGATGTGCTGATCGGAGTCGGCTGAGGAGACAAGTCACTCATGTCGAACTTCCGCAGCAAGTCTCTAGTTTACTTGGTTTGATGGACAAAAGTGCCCTGAGGAGTTTGCTTGATCTGCAGCCCGAGGAAGAACTGCAGCTCACCCATCATGCTCATCTCGAACTCCCTGGACATCTGCTCATAAAACTTGGAGACAAGAGCGTGAGAAGAGCCACCAAAGATAATATCATCCACGTATATCTGAACTAAAAGAAAGTCATTGCCAGATCGCATGAGGAACAAAGTTTTATCCACACATCCCATTTTAAAGCCCTGAGACAGCAAAAAGGTTTTCAATCTATCATACCAAGCTCTAGGCGCCTGTTTCAAACCGTAAAGAGCTTTCTAAAGTTTATAAACACAGTTTGGAAACTTGGGATTTTCGAAACCAGGGGGTTGCTTCACATAAACCTCTTCTTAGATAAAACCATTCAAGAAGGCAGATTTCACATCCATTTGGAAAACCTTAAAACCCTTGGAAGCAGCAAATGCAAGAAAGATTCGAATAGCTTCCAAACGAGCAACAGGGGCAAAAGTCTCCTCAAAATCAATACCCTCTTTTTGGCAAAACCCCTGGGCAACAAGACGAGCCTTTTTTCGAACAACCAAACCATCCTCACCCTGCTTGTTTTTGAAAACCCACTTCGTTCCGATGGGATTACAAGCAGGTGGAGGCTCGACTAAAACCCAAACTTGGTTTCTTTCAAAATTTTCAAGTTCCTCATGCATGGCATTGACCCAATTAGAATCAGAAATAGCATGTCCAATATCTTTGGGCTCAAAAGAGGCAACAAACGCTGAATGAGCAAAACCAGCGATACTTGTTACCTTGGACCTGGTGACTCGCTCGTTGAGGTCACCTAGCATCTGTTGAGGTGGATGACGACGCTGAATATGTCGCGGTGCTTCCCGTGTCGAAGTCGCCTCCTCCTCAACCAAATCTGGTGCCTCCTCAGGTGCAGCTGGTGAAGCCTGAGTCACCTCCTCGATCAGCCCCCGGGAAGTAGACGTAGTCGGGTCGGGGCCGTCGTCATCGTCCGAGCTCGTGGCAGAGATAGTTGGGTCCACAGCACGCGTGGTAGCCTCAGCGACTCCCTCTGCAGCTTCTTCCTCCTCATCTTCAAAGATGGAGGTGCCGAGCTCATCATCTCCTGCAACTTCAAAGATAGAAGAATTGCACGGTGCAGTCTCGTCGAAAGTGACTTCACAAGTCTCTCTGACAATGTTAGTATCAATAATCAGCACACGGTACGCTCTAGAGTGAGAAGCATAACCGAGAAAAATACCGTCAGATGAGCGAGACTCAAACTTATCAAGATTTCCATCTTTCAGCACAAAGCACCGGCAACCGAAAACTCTGAGATGGTCAACACGGGGCTGGCGTCCAAACCGCAACTCATAAGAAGTCCTGTGCATGAAAGCACGCAAGAAAATGCGGTTGAACACGTAACAAGCGGTGTTAACCGCCTTAGCCCAGTATTTGCGAGGAGTCCTATGCTCATCGAGCATCGTCCTCGCCATCTCAACTAACGTCCGATTCTTCCGCTCTACAACTCCATTCTGCTGTGGAGTGTAGGGAGAAGAATACTGGTGTTCGGGCCCTTGATCACTGCAAAAGGCGTCAAAACGAGCGTTTTTGAATTCTGTGCCATTGTCACTGCGGATCGCTCTCATGGCCTGGGGTAACTCATTTTTCAACCTCAAGATCAAGTCTCGAACAAACTCGAAAGCCTCATCCTTGGTTCTCATGAAAAAGACCCAAGAATAGCAAGAAAAATCGTCCACAATCACAAGAACGTACCACTTTCCACCAACAGACATCACCCTAGAAGGACCAACTTTGTCCATGTGTCGCAACTCTCCAGGGTGAGAGGTCATCACCTGATTAACAGGTGGATGTGAAGTGACAATCATTTTACCGTGACGACACGGATGGCAAACAAGGTCCTTCTCAAACTTCAATTTGGGCAATCCTCGGATCAGGCCAAGTGAGCTCAGTCTCGACAACAAATCGAAGCTCAAATGTCCAAGTCTCCTATGCCACTTCCACAGATCAGAAGAAGGACCAGCCATCAAGCAATGAGAAGGGCCAAAAGGAGTTCCAGAGAAGTCAACCAAGAAAACCCGATCGCGAGGTGTAATCCGGCAAACCAAATCTCCCCTGGAATCAAGAACACGCGAACAACCCTCCTTAAAGAGAACCTCAAACCCCTCATCAAGAAGTTGCGAAACAGAGAGCAAATTAAAGCCAAGATTCGAAACCAAAGCAACTTCTTTCAGGGTGAAGCGATCAGAAACTCGAACAGCGCCAAGTCCACGTACCTTTCCTCTTCCATTATCCCCGAACACAATGTACTCCTTTGAGCGCATCGGGGTGAGGCTGGAGAACCATTTGTCATTTCCGGTCATGTGGCGCGAACAACCGGAGTCCATGATACACCTGTTCTCCAAGCCTCTGACCTGCACATCAGTAGTGAGACAAAGGGTGAGCAAATGTCTCAACACTGGGGTTAGCAAAGTGAGAAGCAAACCAGTGTCGAGCCATTTGCTCTACAGAAGGGTTAGCAAAACCAGACAAAGCATATCCCCCGTCCCGTCTACCGCGTGACTGACAAACACCACCGTGAGGAAAGCGTGGAGCCTCAAGACCTCCTCCAATGCCTCGGTCTCGTGGTCCATTGCCGTACTGAAAATGACCAGAAGCACGGCCGGCAAAGCGACCACCCGCTGGAGCACGGTAACCACCACCGTCTCCCTGACCTCCACCTACACGGCGCGCCCTAGCATCTTGCCTACCACCACGCCGAGGAAGACCATGCACCCGAGCAGAGTACATGTCCGCGTTCCGTCTCTCCTGCTCACGTCTCACAGCCCGCTTCCTCCTGAAGCAAAACTCCTCCAGGTGACCTTCCCTATCATAGAACTCGCAGTGGTACCTCACCTCACGCTTGGGAGGTGGAGGCCTAGCCTGCGGACGGGGAGGATCAGCCTGTTCTTCTGGGCAACCTGGGCTGTGGCAGCAGGGAGCGTGTCGAGGGGATTCCTCAGCTCATTGGGCTTTGGAATCCAAACCTGCTTCTGCGGAGGTGCTTTTGGTGGTTCTTTAAGCACACCATCCACGGGGTCAACAAGCGAAGGCTACGTGCTCGTGCTAGCAGTGTTTCCAGCAGCCTTGCCAATCTTACCATACAAGCTGTCAAAGTCTGACTTCGTGTATGTGTAACCGACCCCAAACCCATCACCACGCTTCAACTGCTTAATCATCATGCCCAACTGCGGCTCACTGCTAGAAACCCAACTCAGAATCGCCCTAAGATAGGTATTCTCATTCTCCAAGTTGGCTTTCTCTACCGCAAGACTATCCAGATTAGCAATCAAACCAGGGCAAACTGAGCAGTCAATAGGTGGGCTAGACTCTACGACCTTAGTCTTTCCAAAATACTTGATCAAAGCGTTCTTCTCCTCTAGCTCCGACCTAAGCGTGGGACAAAGCTTACAAGCACCAAGCAAAACAGGCCTAGATCTAAGCTCCTCTAGTTCACAAACAACAGTAGCAAACTTGGACTGCAAAGAAGCTAGATCAGACTTGAAGATAGGACACTCATCGCATTCAAGCACATCACTAACAATGGGAGCATCCTTGACAAGTTCAAGCTCATGCTTGGCCTTGGCTAGCTCGTGAGACACGTCAGAAAGCGAAGTCTTAGCAACATCTAAGTTCGCGACGTTCTCATCATGCTTGGCACGGAGAGCAACAAGATCGTTCATGTGAGATATGCAGCCAGCGCACTCATCCTCACTAGATTTCTCCCTAGCACAAGCCAGCTCAGCCCTAAGCTTTCTACGCTCTCTAACTGCTTCCTTAAGCAGCCTCTTCTGGTTGTCGAGAGCGGCGTACAACTCCCTAACCTCTGTATCAAGCAGGTCGATTGTGGAGTTTACCTCTGAATCTCTCTCGAATCCAGGAGAAGAGCCGGAGTGCGTCGGTGTAGCATGTCCACCTGAAGACGCACGAGCACCATCGGCTTCGCCCGCCATGGTGTAGAAGCTCTTGCGCCGACCGGCCGCCAAGCAAAGGCCGATGAAGCCGGTGGCTTCCTTGTCCCGCTTCTTCTTCTTCTTGTCGTCGTCGTCGGAGGTCGGTGAAGAAGAGCGGTCGGTGTCGGAGCTCTGGTCGAGGTCGCTGAGCTGCGCCAGGAAGGCCTTCTCCTGCTTCTTGGCCTTGTACTGGAAGTGCTTCTTAAGCGAATCCTTGTCGAAGCGTCCTCCCCGGTCACGACTGCGGTGCTTGTGGCGCCGACGCTCCTTGTTGGAGCCTTCCTCGTCGTGGTCGCGGTGGCGGTAGTAGTCGAAGGAGTTGTTCTGGCCACCGCCGGACTTCTTGGGGCAATCGGCGATGAAGTGGTTCAGATCACCGCAGTTGTAGCACCCGGGGTTCTTCTTCCTCTGCCTGTTGTGGTAGATGCACTGGAACTTGCTGATGAGAAGGCACAAGTCGTCGTCGCCCAGCGTCTCCAGCTGCTCATCTGAAACAGAAGGCAAAGAGGCAAGAGAAAAGCCAAGAGCAGAGTTAGCGTTAGAGCTCGATCCACCTGGGCCAGTCACAAGAGCGACGCTCTTGGAAGGAGGGGCACCATTGAGCTTGGCTCGTGTCTGGTTATCCACCTCCGTGGCCTTGAGCTTGCTGAAAAGCTCGTTCACGGTCAGAGTCTCATAGCCTGCAGACTCAATGATCGTGTTCACCTTGAGATCCCACATAGAGCGGTCAAGTGCGTAGAGCAACTTGAGAGCCTTCTCGTGCTCTGTGTACTCAAGGGCACCAGCAGATCTGTTCGCATTGACTTTGTTCACAATCGACTGAAAACGACTGAACATCAGGTCAATGCTCTCACCCGGCTCCTGTGTGAAGTTCTCATACTCACGCCGGTGAGTCTCGAACAGTCTGGCCTTCACCTGAGGTGTACCCTCGTGGTAGTTCTCAAGGCACATCCAAATCTTGTGGGCTTCCTGAAAACCCTGGACGCGTGAGAACTCCGCACGAGAAACGCCAGCGAACAAGGCATTGACAGCCTTGGCGTTAGCCTCGTGCTGGGTCACCTAAAGAGGCGTGGTCCGAATAGCCAGCACCTCGTAAAGCTGGTTCGTGGTAATCTCGCAGACATCGGCTCCCATACTCTGCAGGAAGGCTCTCATGCGAACCTTCCAGTAGGCATAATCCTCGCCGGAAAACACCGGGATCTTACCAAGACTCGCCATGGTCGCCGAGTGGTTTTTGAACCGGTTAAGGTACTGAAAACCTCAACCAAGCTCTGATACCAATGAGGGACCGAAGCCGGCGACCAGAGGGGGGGTGAATGGGAGCCGATCAAAATTTCTTCGAAATTCGAATCGTCGGCCTATATCCCAAAATCACCCAATCCCTCAAGCGTTCTGACCAAAGTTTGGAGTAGCTATTGAAGAGCTAAACCAACATAAAAGGCCTCGAACGAGCGAGCGGAACCACGAAGCAATTTGGAAGCGAATCGAAAAAACTACAGAACTGATCTGCCTGGACCGGTTTGACCGGTGCGCTGGACCGGTCTGACCGGTCGTGTCTGTTCAAAAGTGAGCAGACCGGTCTAGCCGGTCTGGCCTACCGGTCTGACCGGTGGCACCTAGAAAACCCCCGAAAACTTGGATTCAAACGATGAATCTCAACCAAACGACCACGAAAATCGATGAAACTTGGGGGATTGCTTCGCCCCTACCCCATGAACATATCCCCAAAAGATCTCGGCCTAAAGATCAACGAATCATGAGAATTATCGGGGAGATCAAAAGGGATTGGGGTTTTCTCAAATACTCAAAAACTTCAATTTTGATGACCTCGTGATTCCAGAAGATTTGGCACACAGCTAGAAGCACGGGAATCACTCCAAAGAGCTCTACAAAACGTTGCAATCAAGTGCATCAAAAACGAAACAAAAATCCATCAGAAAAAGCACAAGAGGGACAGAATTGGATTGATTCAAAAGCCCAGAGGGCACAAGGAGGATGGGGCCTCCTTTCCCAATCACATCCAACACAAAGTCTCAAAAATCCATGGACAAATCCTACTCTAAAGAGAGGAACGGAGGGAGGGAGACGCAGGAGCGGCAGCCTGGAGAACAGAGGTATCCACGAAAGGATTACAAAAGCCGTTCTTAACCTAACACAAGTGAAGGGGTATTTATACCCGCGGGACCGGTCAGACCGGTACGCTGGACCGGTCAGACCGGTTGGTTAGACCGGTCAGACCGGTGCCAGGGACCGGTCAGACCGGTTGGCCTGCAGCACCCCCTGTACACGATCTCATCCGACGGCCGAGGTTCTTTCTTCGAAACGAAGTCTTCTCCGCGATGCCGCCATCTTGATGAAGATCCAGTCCACGGTTTTGGAGGGTCTGCGAAACCCGGGTAGGTGGCCGGTTTTAAGAAAACCGCCAAAACCTCACGCGCGGGAAGATTCCCGCCTCCGCACCGTGGCCCTAGACGCCGTTCCCGCCTCGGCCTTCTGACGGCCCTAGACGCTGCCCGACGCCCGTCACCTCCGTCAGTCCCGAGACCGACGCCTGTCACCTCCACGACTTGGCATCTTCAACCGCTGTCCGCCTCCTTGGTTTTGTGGCGCAAACCAAGAAACCTGCCTTCCATCACCGCTTGCGCCCTCGATCCAGGAGTGGACGCCACAGCTGCCGCCCGGTCCGAGCTCCGGTCCCGGCTGCCCTTCACCGCCGTCCACTGCACGGTCCATCGGCCACAGCACCTCCACGGCAGCTCCCCGTCGACACTCGACGCCTGTGTACCTGCAATCCAAAGACCAAGCGCACGATCACACCGCACGGTTGACAATTCACTCATCACAAGCAGGATAGAGTACTCTCGTTCCTCATGATAAAAATGGATAGCAAATATACACTGAAGTCCTCGTCTCTCTCGATCTTTCTCAGCCTTTCATTTCGATCTCTCTCTGTTGTTCTTGCATTGACTCCACCTGACCACCTCCATGGCCGATCTCAAGGGGCAAGATGACATGCGGTTGAGCAGTGTGATAGAGAGTGAGTGAGAGAGAGAGAACAACAACATCGATCGGGGCCGCCGGGCAGGCCTGTGCGGGGGCGCAGCCAGCTCGACGCAGCGGCCAAGATTGTGCGGCGGCGGCCAGCTCGACGCTATGGCCAGGACAAGGTTGTGTATGCGGCAGCGAGGATGAGGCTTCGATGCGGCGGCAGGGGCAAGGTTACGCTGGCACCCCGCACCTAGCTACCTCCCGCACTTGATCCATCCAACCCGTCGGTGAGTCGAAACACAACGGAGGAGCTGCTGTCGTTGTGGCATGGGAGCACGAGCCGGTGCCGTCGTCTCGGCGCGGTTCAGCCTCGCAAGTCGGGATTAACCGGATAAAGACGCCGCATTGATGGCCGTTGTACATGCCCTTAAGCAAAAAAATTTCTCCTTGATGCTTTACAACAAGGTTTGTTTGTGAATTGCACTGATGTAGCGAAAATGGCCTCTCATGCCATATTTCAATATAATGTTTTGGCGATTGATGACACACGCAACACTTGAACTAATGTGTTTGCTTAGATGATATACTCAGGCTTTTAGGTTCAAGTGATGACAAAGAGAAGAGAGGCGAAGCTAGGCCCGAAGGGCCGCCCCTACGGGGGTTCCGCTACCCGGTTAGCGGACGGGGGTCGAGGGGGAGCCGCCCCTCGCGGGTCTCAGGGCAGCGCCCTGAAACCTAAAAGAAATCAAGTCACCGGTTGAACCGACGCCAAGCAAATTACACACGTCGGTGCATTGACTTGAGCACGTCTGGGAGTTTTAGTATCACCGGTTAAACCGACGTAAGGCAAAATGTACTCATCGGTGCAATGACAGAGATGGCCTGCGGGCTAGGGTTTGGCACCGGATGAACCGACGATAGCAAGTTTGAATACGTCGGTGCAATGGCAGAAGCAGTCCAAGAAAAATGCATACATCGGATGAACCGATGATGCACCGGTTAATAGCGTCGGTGCAGTTGTCCAGAGAGTTTGTTTTTCAAGGATCAGAGGACAGTTGCACTCACCGGTTAAACCGACGCTAATATTACATACACCGGTCGATTGCGTCGGTTGATTGCCCGTACACGTAACGGCTAGTTTTCAGTGGGCAGTTTAGTATCACCGGTTAAACCGATGATGGCGATTTGGGGAGCATCGGATTAACCGGCGTTAAGCGTTTTTCTGGCAGCTTTTCTCCAACGGCTATATTTGCTTGTGCTGCCTATATATACCCCCAAGGCCGGGTCATTTGAGAGTGCTGGAGTTCAAAGAAGTATACTAGAGCTAAAGATCATCTCCAACCACCATAGAGCTTCATTGTACATCATATAGGCTTAAGCACACTTGTTAGAGTGCTTAGTGCTTTATTAGGGATTAGTTCTTGCGAGAGCTCCCTTGAGAGAAGTCTTGCTGCGGCAAGCAAACACTTGTACTCGTCGTGTGACCCTCCGACTTGGTGTGGAGTGGCAACGACACTTTGTGCGGGGAAGGAGGCCCCTACTTGGTGTTAAAACTCCAAGATAGTGAAGACGGTGCCGTGGTGACGCTTCGAGATAGACGGTGGCGGTGACCTCGTCTTTGTGACTTGGTGTCACTTAGCCTTTGCTTGTCGGGAGCCTTGGAGGCGTGGCAAGACGGTGATCAAGCGAAGAGACTCGGTATCACACTTGTTCTTTGTGAGCAAGTGGCCGTGGACGTAGGGAGGGACTTTGGTGTCCTAACCGAACCACGTTAAATCGTGTGTCTTGGTGTCTTCACGGGAGTTTGCATATCCTCTCCCTTACCGCTTTACTTACCGCATTACGTTTCCGCATTTACTCTTTCTTGCTTACCTTTACTTTCCTAGTTAGTTTGATTAGGATTGGCTATAGGTTGCAAGTCTTTTGGGGTAAGTAGAGGGTAGCATAGATAAACCTTAGTCATAACTAGCATATGTAGGACGTGTTAGGTTTATCTTATGCAATTAGATTGAGCCCTAGGATAGAAAAGCGATTAGCGACCCTATTCACCCCCTCCCCCTCTAGGGTCGGACACCCCGGTGATCCTTTCAACTGACCATATCTCTTATGCTTGTGATCGATACCATGAAGTGGGTACATGCCACCGGAATATGTAGACAGTGGCGCTCAAAGAAGTTTGACGTCTTCAGCTTGGGGGTTATAATTATAAAACTAATGGACGGAAATAATGGCAGCTCCCGTAGTTGTGAAATGCCTTCCGAACAGTTTGTTGAACTTGTAAGGAAAATTGTTCTTTATATCATGCATGAACATAGATTTATTTTTCATATTATGTGTTACCCCCTCCGTTCTTAAATATATGTCATTTAGGACAAACTAATTATTAACTTAACCTAAAAGTCATATTTTTAAGAACGGAGGTATCATCTACTACATATGCACAAAGCAACTCCCATGTTTCTAACTTTACACCAATTTCCCAGGTCACTAACAAATGGAAGGAAAGGGTGATGTGCCAGTCAGCAGGGTATTCATTACAAGAAATAAATATCCTAGGAGTGAAGACTTGTGTTGATATAGCATTAAGATGTGTGGACGCTAACCGAAATAGAAGGCCTTATATAATAGATATTATCAATGAACTGGAAGAACTAGAAGCTAAAGTTGAGAAAATGTCACTATCTTCTGACCATCAGTCGAAAAATCTAAATAGCCTACAGGTATGGCCATTCTAGTAGAGTGGATGCTCTTCTTATTACCAGGCACCAGCAGCATACACGTTTCTTAGGAATTAAAAAAGTGCAATTGTAATTTGCTACAGTTCCATACACACCTAACTAAACTCTGTATGTTCTTGAGCTGACAATGTATCAAATACCACGTTGCATTAATCCGTTCTTCCTTGCAGAGATGGTCTGACTCCAATGCTCTGGCTGTCGATCCGACCTCAGAGCTGCGCTTCCCCTTCGAACCGAGGAAGGATATATCATGCTGTCTTCAACTGACAAACAAGATGGATGGCTCCATTGCGTTTAATATAAAGACCAACCAAAGCAAATATTACGCAGAGCCAAACAGAGGAATTCTGCCACCATGTTCCAAGCGCTATGTCTTGGTGACTTTGCGAGCACAGGAGGAGGCACCGCCGAATATGCAATGCCATGACATGTTACATATACAGAGTGTTAATGTCAGGGAGGACCTGACACCTGATGGCATCACTGAAGACTTCTTTGAAAGAGGAATGGTGGAGAAGGTGGTGGATGTGATGACACTGCCGATTGTTTATGTTGCCAAAAAACGAAGAAGGGAATTCTTCTAAGGAGTGGAAGGTAAGAACCTGAATGTGAAAAGGATAAAGATCAGTGTTCTAGATCTCCGGCTAAGCCATTTAGCTGCTGGTGTTTTAAACAGCTATGAGCAGCCATAGCTTCAGCTAAGCCATTTAGCGGATTTATGAAACTTGGGAAAAATTATTGTTGCTAGCCCTGTTTCCTAGCACATCTCTTTTACTCACTGAATTGTATGCATGTAGAAGCAAGAAATTAGTAATTCCAAACATGATATATAGCAACATGGCAAGGTCAAATTTTGAATCCTAGAAGTGCTAGAGCCTCACAGGATAGCAAAGACAAGATGTGAATTTCAGAATATGTGAGGAATGCAAGATCCTGCTCACCGGAGATGATGTTGGAGTTCATCTGGCGGCCGTCCTTGGCGAGCCCCAGGCCACAGGATGTTCGTGTTAGATACTGAACTTTATAAACCTGTAGGATCTCAATTAGCCTAATCGCATGAACACCTAATTATTTAATTAATTGATACTAACCTTCATTAATAGATGCCCTTTAGGGCCACTGACGACCTGTTGCCTACTTGAGAAAGCAGGCGTGGCCAGGGGCAGGCCCAGTATGTAGCAAGGATATTCAGTTGAATACCCATTATTTTTGGCAAAAAACTTTGTATATGTAGATATTTCTCAAGTATATAAAGAAAAAAACCAAAAATAAACAGCCTAATAGCATAAATAGACTCCAAAATACAAAGCAGCCAACAACTTCTCCTTCCTGGGCTCCCCACCAAACGGCCCACTGTCCACCTCACTCACGCACCCCTTGCTTCCCTCCCCCGTTCCCCCCACACCCCTGGCCCACCCCACTCACCCGCTCCCCAAACCGCATCCCATTCCCAGCCAATCGGCAGCCCTAAGTGGCGGCGGCACTGCATTGCAGTAGTGTGGCACGGCAGGCCGGCACAGGCAGGGGGCTAGGGGGCAAGGGCGGAGCCGCGGAGGGCGGAGGCCAGACCGCCCAAGCCTGGGGGGCCGCGCCACCGTGAGGCGGCGCGCAGCTGAGCAACGGCTGCAGCAGGCTGCTCCGCCTGCTGCCCTGCTCGGCCTCGACAGTCGGTCATGCTTGGCGGGCGGCGGCGAGGCGCAGGGCGCTGGGCGCAGGTTGCGGGCGGCCTACCGGGCAGCCGGCGTCCAGGCCACTAGGGAGCAGCGCTCAAGGTCAGGGCGCTGTGTATTCTATGATTAGGAAAAGAGCAAATGCAAGAAACACCGGGAGCACAGCCTGCGCTCAAGACCACACGTCTCCAGCCTGCGCTCAAGGTCAGGGTGCAAAAGCATCAATGATTTGGCAAAGATCAGAGTGAACTTTATGCTGATTATTTAAACAGAGTGATTGGAGTTAAAAAATGATGCATTGATGCTTGCACTTAGCTGTCTGTTTAACTAGAGTTTTGTTTTGTTGTTTGCTAGTATCAATTGTGTATGTATGCATCCTAAATACAATGCAGATGCAGTATCATAGTGAGAAAAATATTTATGAAACTTGATTGCTTGTATTTATTTCAGATATTTCCAGATCATTTCATACGTCAATTATTTATATATTGAACAATTTCAAATTATTAACAATTTGTGTTGCCAGTACTCAATTAGTATACGGTACTAATATATACTTTGGGTTGTTAATTTTTTTTGCACTACTGAAATTTTGAATACCCATCTGCCAAATCCTAGACCCGCCCCTGGATTCCTCGAGGATGGATGTATTGTTCGAAGGCTCCTGATCGCAAGTTTGTGGTGTATATTCTTTTGTGAAGACCGCTCAGGCATATTGCATCAATAAGTTACAAGTTGATGATCATGTGTACTGCCCATGTGTTGATTGCCGCAATCAGAAACAATTTTGCAACATTGAGCAAATCCGTTGTCATCTATTGGTTAGGGGTTTTATGGTAAACTATATGATTTGGAATAAGCATGGAGAAGATCGGGAGAACTTACATCATGAAGCTTCATGGCATGATACTGCCCAGGAAATTGTGCATGAGAATATCACTGAAATAGTCTATGAAAGAGTCGAGGAAACCGTCAATGAAGTCGACAATGATATGTTGGCTGATTATGAAGTAAGTGATGATATAGATCAGATGATACGTGATGGGGAGCCAGAATTCCTAGATGCAAGAAATCTGAAGAAGTTGGAGCAGATGAGAAAGGATGCGAAGACACCGCTATATCAGGGTTCTAGTGTGACTAAATTGGAAGCTGACTTGTTGCTACTGAGCTGAAATTAAGTAATGGTATGACGGAGAAGGGTTTAGACGATTTCTAAGTCTTTAGCAAAAGCTTCTCCTAAACCCCCATGAGTTGCCTGAAAACACACAAGGTCAAGCAAATGATTTGCCCAATGGGACTCGAAGTGCAGAAAATTCATGCGTGTCACAATGATTGCATATTATATCGAGGTGATTACAAAGACTTGGACTCGTGTCCTGTGTGCAAAGCTTCCCAGTACAAGTGTTCATCTGCCGTGATGATGAAAGGTGATAGGAATGAAAGGCCTCCCAAGAAGGTTGTGTGGTACTTCCCAATAATTCCTCATTTGAAGAGATGGTTTGCGAATGCAAAAACGGCCAAGATGATGAGGTGGCATTGTGGCAGAACCACCTGAATTATCCCGGCTCAAGTGCGCTGGCCATCACCATAAAGACAACACCGACTCAAACGCAGTTCAAACGGAACAATTCTTGGTCTGTCGGGTAACGTCCCGATACAACTACCGGATCTCAGATCGAACAAGCATACCCGCACGAAGGCGAGTCCAGAGATATTACAACCATATAATTTACAACACAGGCATAGCAGTTATTACAACAAGTTCAAAGTATTATTACAAGTACAAACTCAGTAAAACATTATACAAAACATAAGTTTAAAGTTCAGAGTTAAGTAGCGAAAAGAAAACACGACGGCTACAACACGTCGCAAAAGTATACCAAGCTAGCCCAAGCAAGGTATCACTCATCGGGGTCATTGCCGGCCGGAGACGGATCCCACTCTACGGACCAGCCAGGGGGCAAAGAGCAGGGCCAGGTCAGACTAGCGATCTGGTCCTCAAAACTCATACCTGAAACATGATTCAACAGCAAGGCTGAGTATACTAATACTCAGCAAGACTTAACCGTCAACGGATATACTTAGTCCAGTTAGCTAGACTATGCAGGGTTCTGTAAGGCTCTGATTTTCCTTTTTCTGAAAAGCAATAAAGAGTAGGTCCTTAATTTCACATTTTAGTTTTCAACATTCTTGTTGATTAACCATTCTATGTAAGGAACTAATTCTAATCAACCATGGTAGAACTTTAGTCAATCATCAAGATTGGTCGTAATAACATTACTCTTATTACTCTGTGTGGCAAAGGGATCAAGTAGTCTCAATATCCGCGAGAGACGGACGATTCGAATCGGATTTCCAACCTTGCAAGGTAAACCTAACACACACGTTTGGAAAACCGTCGGGTCGTTCCCAAACAACCGTTGACCTTTCATTCCGGTTTGTGGATAGGGTCACTCTCCCCGACTATAGGGCACCAACTTCCTCCCTGTACCCGTTGTGTTGCGCAACATAAACATAAATAAAACCTATCTCTAAGAGAGAGTGAAAGATATATCCACTTACCGGTCCGATCAGCTACTAGGCTTACCGCGTACCATATTTACGGCATGTGGCTAGTACGTTCAAACACTTAACCACTGCTACCACACACCGCGACCTTAGCAGAATTCATCAATATAGACGGGGTCTCACCCAAGGTCATGATATCGAACATGACCCTGTCCGACGTCCTTATAGTGATTGCATAAAGTAAACAAGCAACTCCTAGTAAGCTCGCGAGTGACAGGCAATCACTCGACTTTTACCGGTCCTATAAGCATAGCAATTACTCGAACTCAAGTCTAGTGTTCAGTACATAGGTTCCTAGGATCATGCATCTAGGGTTTCAATTCAAATCCTAAGAACTATAAATGCACAAGTAAGTAGTATATAAAGTGTATAATTTGAAATACTGGGTTTATGTCCGGGGCTTGCCTTCGCGGTAGTCACTAGCTAAATCAGCCTTGGGCTCTTCCGGACTTTGGTCCGGGTCTTCAGTCAGTGTAGTGGCATTCAGCTGGGCTTCTTGATCAGCTCCTTCGGACTCCGGGATCAGCTCGTACGTCCCGTCCGCTAGAACAGTCGTATCTATATGTGATGCAAGAAAACGGTATTACAAACACATACACTTCACGATAAAGTTGTAGTCTAACAAATAGCAATCAAAACTTAGCATATGGGCAATCGTTTATAGAGTAGTTAATTAACATGTCTTACTACACAAAACAACATGATTAACCTCACAAGACAACTTGATTATCTTCACAAAGTAGGTTGTAGTTAGTTCATATAGCAAATAAATCATGGTTTGCTAAGAAATAAGTAACTCAGCACACAAACAAGATTTAAACTCAGAAAAATTAATTCAAACAGTAAGTACATAGAACAATCTATCCTGTAAATTTCATGCCATTTCATGCAGCCAATTATTCAGAATAAAACATTTATTCTGACAACACCTAGAACAAGATTAAATTCTACAGAACAAACTATAACACTTATGAAGCTCAAAATCTCTCAAAATTGGCATCATATGCTTATAAACGTCGTATAAATTTTTGAGAATTTATCTAGGCATAAAACAGAAGTAATCAATTTGACAAAATTAAACCACATATGGCAAAACTAATTAGTACAGAAAGTTCTATAGTGTTTGTGGATCTCAAATTGAACAGACATGAATATATGACCAAAATAGAGTTCCATAAATTTCCTCAGATTTTTCTAAGAAAGGAAACTATTTACCATAATTAAAGCCTACTTAAAAAAGCATTAAATCAAAGATATAGTTAAACAGATCTAAAATTTCCCAAAATTGTACAACAGCAAGGTTTAAGTGGAATACATGCATGGAAAAAGTTTCACACTCAGAACTATAATATTTCTACCGGCACAAATACATTAGTAAAACTAGTAGATCTAGGAATCTTAAAACTTTGACCTAGTTAAAGATGTCAAAAAGGGTTCAAATTTTTACCAGGCACTAGTAACACTACAAAGACACATTATAGCCAAAAAACCACATGAAGTTACTGAGTACAACTCTTTGAACAATTAAAGCCTATTTATTCTATTCTATTTCTTGGGTTAACATGCAGACCAAAACTGAAGATGTGTATGTAACAAAACTTGTAGGCCTTGTAACAAGGATTCCAAAACATTTGGATTTGTATTTTTTTTGATTTGTCAACGAATTTCTAGGCATTTTCAAAGTTCATCCTAGAAACAAAAGGAAAAGGACTGAAATCTTGCAACTAGGCCCCAAGAAATAAAAAATATGTTAGCAAAGTGGTCCCTAGCGCGCCTGAGAAGAAGACAGGGAGGGGAATCGGCAGCGTTCCGGCCAGGGAACTCACCGGCTGCGAATTAGAGGTGGCTAGGGAGCACGAGGAGGTCAAGGCGCGTCGAGGGGTAGGTTTGGTGAGGACTGGGGTGGCTGGTTGGGTGTTTTCCCACGGCGAGGTGCGGCGGCGGCTCAGACTGCTCGCCGGCGGCTGTGCTACGGTGGTGGGATGGGGGTGTGGAGAGGTCTGGAAGCTGCGCGACACTCGGGCGGAGCTAAAGACGGGGTCGGCGTGGGCGGAGGGGGTCTGGAGGAGCGGACCTGCAGCGGTGTTGGGCTCACTGGAGTTGAGGAGGAGGGCGGTGGTGCTCGGAGTGCCTAGAGCGCGAGACCTCGGGGTGCGAGGGGCGGAATGGAAGGTCAAGGATGAGGCCAAGCTCGTGCGCGCTAGAGAAGGGAAAACCGGGCTCTTCCCCGAGTTGCCACGGAGGCGGCGAGGTGGCGGCCGCGGAGTTGGTCGGGGCAGCGTAGCGAGGGGAGGATTGCTCCAGCGCGGGTGGGAGTGGGTCCAGAGGGTCGCGGGGGCGCCGCGTGTGGCGGTGGGGTAGCAGGAGGTGGCCTCCCGGCAACACATTCTGGCATGCTCGGTGGGACGCTTCTCGGCAACAACGTCCACTGCAACGATGACTGGAGCTCAAGATCAAGAACCCACTCCCAAGCCCGTCACGTATGAAGAGCTCCCTCCTGAACACAAGAAGAAGTATGATGAGATCAAAGCTCTGCTGGAAGCCGATCTCATCGGCTCTTTTGAGAAGACCCACAACCATGGCATCAGGTGGAAGGGGTTCTCACCAGAAGGCGCTATTGACAATGTAGATATGTCTGTACCATCAGAAGAGCGCACCAGAGCCCTGCGTCAGGAGATGAACTACTTGGTGGCCCATGCGCTTCATTGGCACTCTCAGAGCCTGATGAACGAACTCGAGCGCATGGCGCATCGCGTTATCCAGGAGATAATCAAGAACCAGTACTCTCCATCGGGGCCAACCCTGGGGAGTCACACAGAGGAAGCTGCACTGCATTCTAGGCCGCAATTGCCATTCTCATTTGTGGCTCCAAAACCACAGAGCGCGCCGATCTACGTCGTCCACAAGATCGGCGGCGATCCTGGAGAAGGCCAGTTCCTCACCGAGCCACCCAAGGAGATTCCGCACGGCTACACGTGCGCTTACATCCCTGACAGCGTCAATCCAACACGCTCGGTGCAGATGGTAAACCCAGGAGCTTCTGGAGCAGACGTAGAGAAACAAGCGTGGCTGGCAAAGTACGCTACTGGGCCGAGTGCTGAGCCATCGGCCCCAGGAGTCCTTAGTGTGGAGCAGGTCAGCGCAATACTGAGAGACCAGTTTGGCATCCTGCCCAAGAGGAAAGTGATCGGCTATTCCAAGCCATATCCCAGCGACTATGACTTGATCCCACTGCCACCCAAGTATCGGCTCCCTGAGTTCACCAAATTCAACGGGTCAGAAGGAGCCAGCTCCATAGAGCACGTGAGCCGATACTTAACGCAGCTTGGGATGATCTCAGTATCGGATCCGTTGAGGGTCCGGTTCTTCGGCCAATCCCTTACAGGCCCAGCTTTTGGATGGTATGCATCGCTGGCTCCGGATTCAATTCGAACTTGGAGGCAGCTTGAAGATCAATTCCATACCCAGTACCATTCGGAGGCTGCTGAAGCTGGAATTGCCGACCTCGCCCAAGTCAGGCAGAAGTGAGGAGAGATTGTGTTAGAATACATACAGCGCTTCAAAGAGGTCAAGAACCGATGCTACTCGTCGCGCATCACAGAGAAGGAGGCAGTCGATATGGCTGTCCCGGGACTCGCTAAGCCGATCAAGGATGCGGCTTTTCAGCAGGAGTTCACATCTCTGGCGCAGCTGGTGCAGAAGCTTACAGCATACGAGCATTACCATCCTGAGATGTACCAGGACAAGTTCAAGCGCCATGTAAACATGGCACAGGCGGAAGAATCTGATGACTCTGGCGAGGAGCAAGAAGTAGCCGTGGTAGAGTGGACTCGAGGGGCAAACCCTGTCCCGTGCAAGTGGGTCAAACAGCAGGGGCTTCTGAAGGGCTTCGACTTCGACGTGACCAAGGCGGAGCAGATATTTGATCTGCTCCAAAAAGAAAAACAGTTGAAGCTCCCAGAGAATCACAAGTTGCCGACGGCCCAAGAGCTGCAGGGAAGACTGTACTGCAAATGGCACCACTCGTTCACTCATTCCACGGGTGAGTGCAAGGAGCTACGTCATCAGATGCAATCGGCTATCGAGCAAGGCCGATTAATCCTGGCCCAACACACGATGAAGGTTGACACCAAACCCTTCCCGCAAGCTAACGTGGTGGAGCTGTCAGATTTCGGATCCAAGGGCCAGGATTTGGCGTTCCAGATCAACATGGTGGGACCCGTGTGCCGCCATGACCAGCAGAAGAGAAAGGCCGCTTCTGGCAAGCAGCCGCAGGATGAAAACAAGCCAGGGCAGCAACATGTCACTGAAGAACAAGTGCGTCACATCCGTAATCAGCTTCCAGCTTCTAATCGGCTTCTGGAAAAGTACCAGTACCAGTACAAGTTGCGGCGCCGATATGAATCGGAAGAAGACGAATATGAGAACCGCTCAGGAAGGACACTGGGGAGACGCCAGGCTGTACGCGACCACTGGCATTGCCCGTTCTTCAGGTACTGTTGGAATTCCGGCATGAGCTGATTGCCTACTATAGATGATTGCTTGGAGTGCAGGCCTCGAGGACACCAGCAGGACAAGACATAGGTGTTCCGGCGCCTAGGGCCCGGAACACATCATGATGACTGTATGAAGAGGCCAACCAGGGGAGATTCCGAGCAAGAAGAAGAAGAAGACACGTACCATCGCCCACGGTGGTGTCCTGACGGGCTTAATCGGTCGCAGAAGCCCAGAGTACAGTGCTTGCGCAATCTGGAAGAGGCAGAAGCAAAATACCTCGACGTGCTGAGGAAAGCGCTTCCGGATCTCGCGGAGCAATTCAGGCGACCGCGAAGAGAGGAAAGGCGCCCTCCCAGAAAAGAGTGGCGCCCCAAGCAGACAAAAGCCGATGAGAGGCCATCGGCTGATGTGAACATGGTATTCGTGCTCCCATCGGAGTTTCGGGCACCCCAACTGGAAGAATCGGCTGTCGCACAGCTGGATCTGGGTCCACAGCCGATCATCTTCGAGAAGCCCAAGGAGAAGAACTAGAAGCACCTGAAGGGATTGTATCTCAAGGGCTTCATCAATGGCAAGCCTGTAAACAGGATGTTGGTCGACACTGGTGCCGCAGTCAATCTGATGCCATACTCTGTGCTGCGCCGATTGGGTCATTCTTCTGCCGATCTGATCAAGACCAATGTGATTCTTAATGACTTCAATGGACAGCCATCAGAGGCGATGGGGGTCCTAAATGTGGAGCTGAAAGTGAGTCGCAAGACTATGCCAACATCATTCTTCATCATCAATAGCAAGAGTACGTACACAGTACTGCTTGGGAGGGACTGGATCCATGCCAACTGATGTATCCCTTCCACAATGCATCAGTATCTGGTCCAATGGGATGGCGATGAAGTAGAAGTGGTCCATGCAGACGATTCCAGCGAAGTCTCGCTTGCAGATATGAATGCCTGGGACGCAGATGGACAAGAGCCGATCTCAGGGATCGCCCTAGAAGACTGTGATCGGATCGAGGCGACAAAAAACGGACTGAGGCTGGTCTTATCCACTGGCCTCACAGAGTAGACGCATCCTGGCATGCTACGGGATGTAATAGAAATAGAGAGGCCGGTCCCAGCGATCGCCCCCAAAAAATAGAAAAATCCTGTTTGGGTTCGGAATTGTTACATCATGTACACACGATGGCCTGCTCTGGCAGTTGGTCACTCATGGACTATTCGGTTTCGAATGATGATGGAATTATAGAGGCGGCCAGCCCATGTGGTTCGCAGCTGGTTTCTCAGATGACGGCAAACTCGGATACGGGTTCACGTCGGCTGATGATTTGGAAGAGGTTGACATCGGTCCTGGGGATAAGCCATGGCCAACATTTATCAGCAAGAAGTTGGATTCGGCCTTGCGAGAGGAGATGATTGCACTACTGCAAGAGTACCGGGACTATTTTGCATGGGATTACACCGAGATGCCCGGTCTGGATAGAAGCATCGTCGAGCATCGGCTCCCGCTTAAGAAAGGGTTTCGGCCATTTCAGCAACGAGCACGTCAGATGTAGGCCGAAGTCCTAGAAGAAGTCAAGAAAGAGGTGGAGAAGATGCTGGATGCTGGGTTCATCAGGCCATGCCGGTATGCAGAATGGATCTCAAGTGTGGTACCGGTGCAAAAGAAGGATGGCCGATGGCGTGTCTGCGTCGATTTTAGAGATCTCAACAGCACGACGCCAAAAGACGAATACCCGATGCCTGTTGCAGAAACATTGATCAACGCAGCTGCCGGCCACAAAATGATGAGTTTTATGGACGGCAATGCCGGTTACAACCAGATCTTCATGGCCCAGAAGATGTGAACAAGACTGCGTTCAGAGTACCAGGCGCGGTCGGCTTGTTCGAATATTTGGTGATGACCTTTCGACTGAAAAATGCCGGTGCAACGTACCAACGTGCCATGAATTACATTTTTCATGATCTCATCGGCAAATTGGTAGAGATTTATATTGACGATGTTGTGGTAAAGTCCAAGTCAGCTGGGGGACATCTAGAAGATCTGCGCCAAGTTTTGGAACGGACTCGAAGGTTTGGGCTCAAAATGAACCCAAAGAAATGTGCCTTTGGAGTATCGGCCGGTCAATTTTTGGGATTCTTGGTGCATGAACAGGGAATCGAGATTGGCCTGAAAAGTCAGGAAGCTGTGAAGACGATGAAGCCACCGACTACGAAGAAAGAGTTGCAAAAGCTCATCGGTAAAATTAATTTTGTCAGACGATTTATTTCTAATCTGTCTGGGCGCATTGAACCATTCATGGGTTTAGTAAAGATCAAATACGATGATGAGTTTTGCTGGGGGGGCAGAACAGCAGCAAGCTTTCGATGAAATCAAAGAATATTTGTCAAAGCCTCCAGTGTTGGTTCCTCCTCAGCAAGATAGGCCGTTCTACGTGTACCTTTTCGTGGGTGACACTTCTATTGCTTCGGTATTAGTCCAGAAGCACGATGGCCAGGAGAGGGTGGTTTTCTACCTCAGCAGGCACATGTTAGACGCCGAGACCAAGTATCCTGAAATCAAGAAGCTTTGTCTTTGCTTATACTTTACATGTACAAAGCTTCGCCATATTTTGCTCTCGGCAGAAACAATTGTCATATGCAAATCGGATGTCATAAAGCACATGCTGTCGGCTCCTGTCCTAAAAGGCCGGCTGGGAAAATGGATGTTTGCATTATCAGAGTTCGATATTCGGTATCAGCCTGCGAAAGCGGTCAAAGGACAAGCACTGGCGGATCTTGTTGCAGATAGGATCAGCACTGATATTGCTGCATTATTTATTCGTGCTTGGGCTATGTTTTTTGACGGATCGGCTTGTGATGATGGGTGCGGTGTGGGAATTCTGTTGGTCTCGCCGCGTGGGGCGACTTACTCCTTTTCCATCAGAATGACTGCCCCATGCACTAAAAATTTGGTGCAATATGAAGCCGTTCGCAAAGGGATGGAACTGCTCCTTGAAGCTGATGCGGAAGCAGTGGAAATTTTTGGAGATTCAAAGCTGGTGATCTCTCAGCTCACGGAAGAATATAGATGCGAGAGCGAGGCTCTTTTCCCAATATGGATGCAGTGCCGTGAGTTGATGTCGCAATTCAGGTACATCAATTTCCACTGGATACGCAGAACTCTGAACAATGAAGCCAATGATTTGGCACAGATGGCTTCCGGGTACAGGGAAGCAGCCGATGGAGTTGACGTAGAGGTTCAGTTTCTAGAACCCGAAGACTGGAGAGCCGATATCTTCAATTACTTGAAGGATTCGGCTCGGGGGGCACCCAGAAGGATAAGACTCAAGGCCGTGAAGTATATTCTGGTAGGGATGACATGTTCTACATGACCTTGGAAGGATTACTACTTAAATGTCTGGGACCTTCAGAGTCAAATCGGCTCTTGCATGAGGTTCATGAAGGAGCTTGCGGTACTCACCAATCGGCTCATAAGATGAAGTGGCTGATTAGGCGATCGTGATATTATTGGCCTACCATGCTTGAAGATTGTTTCAAATATTATAAAGAATGTCAGGCATGTCAGAGGTTTGGCAAAATTCAGATAGTGCCAGCATCAGTAATGAATTGTATCATCAAGCCGTGGCCATTCAGAGGTTGGGCCATGGACATGATTGGTCAGATCAACCCATCGTCTAGCAAGGGTCACCAATGGGTCTTCGCTGCCACAGATTATTTCACAAAGTGGGTGGAGGCAGTACCCATGAGGTCAGTAGCGTCGAGATGTGATCAGCTTTGTCAAAGAGCACATCATCCATAGATTTGGAATTCCTCAAACTATTACGACCGATGGAGGATCAGTCTTTATATCAGAGGAATTCAGGAAGTTCGCCGATGACATGGGAATTAAGCTGATTAGATCATCTCCATATTATGCCCAAGCTAATGGACAGGCTGAAGCATCCAACCAGAGCCTCATCAAGCTCATAAAGAGAAAGATCGATGAATATCCTAGGCGCTGGCATGAGGTGTTGTCAGAAGCTTTGTGGGCATATCGTATTTCATGTCATGGATCCACCAAGACGTCGCCATACCATCTAGTTTACGGCCAAGACGCTGTGTTACCATGGGAGATCACAGCCGGATCAAGGCGTGTCGAGTTTCAGAATGATTTATCCGCTCAACAGTATGCAGCCTTGATAAACGATAATGTGGAGGACCTGACAGAACTAAGGCTTTGGTCGCTAGAGAAGATCAAAGAAAATAAGGCTAAAGTTGCTCGTGCGTACAACAAGAAGGTCAGGCCTAAGGATTTCCAGGTTGGAGACTTGGTTTGGGAGGCAGTATTGCCATTAGGAACTAAAGATAAAAAGTTTGGTAAATGGTCTCTAACTTGGCATGGGCCGTACAAGATTGATCAGGTCTTGCATGGGAATGCATACATGCTCGAGCAATTGGACGGCATCAAGTTTCCTGTTGCTATCAATGGCCAACATCTCAAGAAGTATTTCCCGAGCATGTGGGAAGGCGAGTAACGAAAAGCCGATGAGATCCATGTGGCTGCAGTGTAATGGGCCAACACGTTGAGTTGGCCGCAAAAAAAAATCATCATGACAGGCCAACACATTGAGTTGGCCAGTAAAAAAAAAGAGAGAAAAGAAAAGAGATAGGCCAACACGTTGAGTTGGCCGGTAAAAAAAATAGTAAAATACATATGAGGAATGAAACAGCCGATGTTTAACCATCGACTTAAGATGTTTTAAAAACAGTTACAAGTTTCAGGTTAACATGCAGTACTAATTGTATCTTGAGCCTATCTACTGGTTCAGGAATTCTTCTATGACATGGATGGCTTCTATACGGATGGCGTCTGCTCGTGCTATGATTGCTTCGTCATCCTTGTCATCGCCTGTTTCTATCTGCCGACTCAAGGTGCTTATCTCTGCAAACTCTGCTTGTATCTGCTCGGTTATTTCCTGGGTCTCTTGTTCGGAGTTTGCAATGGAAGTTTCTTCGGCCTGGATGAGCTTCTTGGTGGTATGGACCTTTTCTTCGAGTTCTGCCAGTTCTTTCTTCAGGAGGTCGAGTCGCTTTTTGTTGGTAGACATGTCAGCTTTGGTATCTAGAGTTGCCTTCTTCTGGTTGAGGGCCTTGCACTTTTGGGCAATGTTAGCTTTCAGAGAAGCTTGAGAGCGACGTGCTTCATCCGTTGTTGTGCTTTATTCACTTCTATCCGAAAGAATGGAAGGTTGCTGGCTGGCCAAAGCTTGATTTGCAACAGCTCCGGAAGTTGGGTTTCTATTTGCTCGAAGATGTTCTTTATCTTGCTGGAATCATCAACCAGAGTAGTGATCGGAGCAGATAGTAGATCCTTGATGAGTCGAAGCTGATGTGCCAAGTTAGCCGATTGCTGTAAAGATGATGTTTCTGCTTCAGGGAAGGTCAGACCCATTGATGCTGGGTCAAAGGAAAGCAAACCTGAAATGTCAAAGCCCAATGGACATATCTGGAGTTAGAGCAAGATGCATTTATAAAGCTATCGGCTAATTCAGAATTGGTTTTGTAATGTTACCTGTTCTGAAGAAGTGTTGGGCGATTCAGGAGCAATCGTCCTGTTAGAGCTTGTGTTGACATCGAGAACATCGACCGTATCGGCTTGTTCTTCGTTTGCATCCATCAGTGCATCAGGAGTTGCAGCTAGCTCATGTTGATCTAGGTTTTCTGCATTGGGGATTTCTTCAGCTGCGTCCTGAAAATAGAATTACAGTCAACCAGAGTACACATGTATGAGATAAAGAAGAAGTTTCAGAGAAATGAGTTACCTGGTTGGTATTGGACTCTGATGGACTCGAAGAAGCTGGTGCTGGTTTTTTGATCACTCGCCTTGTGATCATCTTCCTTTTCTTGGTCAAGACTTGGGGGGCAACGCTTGCAGAAGTTTGTCTTCGTTTGGAAGCCGACTGAAGTAAGTCTGGCTGAACAGTCATTATCACTTTCTTCATTGTTGGTGATCCCTTGCAGAAGAGTGTATCAGGGACAGTTGGAAGAAAGTGGAATGGCTTCCCAGTGCTGGTCATAGGTTCTGGACCATCTTGTTGCTGCTAACAGGGTGAGCAGGATTAGCCAAGAGAAAGGGATAGAGGACTTAGAAGGAATAAAGTGCATAAATTCAGTACCTCTTCCTCGTGGATTACATATTCAAGATCGATTTGCTGCAGTTGAGGACCTAGAGCTTTTCTGAAGACATGAGTTTTCCACATGTTCCACCAAGTATCAAAGCCGATTGATGAAGAGGTGAAGGACAGATCGGCTGGTATTGGGATGTGGAGGTCATCAAACATGCTGTAGCATCTTGAACTGGTGAGACCGTCAGGCAGATCGGCTCTGCTCTCCACCAAGTGGTGAATATGGAAGTGGGGAGGGACCTGTCCTATGCCAAATTGCCGAGCTGCTATGACTGGCTGGTAAGATTCATAACCTGGCTTGATAATTCTATTAGAGGTGCTGATGCCAACGGGAAGGAAGCCAGGTCGAATCATCAGAGAATATAGATGCCGAGTGCTGTCGTCATCGGCAAAGTTATCTAATCTGAAGGCAGTTGGGTTCTCAAAGGATTCAGATTCAGTAAATGGGAAGTAGAGAGGATTATCTAGTCCTTTGTAGAAGACTCTGAACCAATTTGCTGCATCTGTTGGGTTCAATTTACTGCCAGGAAGGCTGAACAAAGCTTGGCCGTAGCTAGTACATCTAATTGGTTTGCCACTCTCATCAGGGAAAGAGTTCTTGGTCAGGCCTTGGAAGTTTGGGATATGGTGCTGAAAGTACAGTTGTGCCCACAACTGAATAAACCACCAAGGGCCTCCAGTTCTCAGTTTCTTTTGGTTAAGCAAGTTAGATGTCATCAAATGGAGATATCTGTAGGTTTCTCCAAGGAAAAGTTTACCTAGGCCGGTGCGATTGCCATGGGCCAGGTGATAGGCCAAGGGAAGATAGTTCTTAGTCGGAGCTAAAGAAGGACCACAGAAGATGAAGTGCTCTAGCCAAAGATTTAGGAAGGCTGTGTGTTCCTTCTCAGTCACTGGACCTTTTGTTTTCATGTGCTGATTCATATAAGTGCCCCAGTTTGTGCAGTTAACTTTGGAAGAAAGTTTGAAGGGGACTTCTGCCATTTTATGAGCAGCAGGATTAGGAGAACTAATATCTAGGCCAATGATCATGACAACGTCTAGCAGAGTGGGAGTCATGGGTCCATGACCAAAGAGGAAACAATTTAGAGTATCAGACCAGAAATAGCCGATGGTTTTCAGAAGATTTTCATCTTTGTCAAGTGGAGACAGTGATAAACTAAGTGCATCGGCTATGTTCAAATCCTGCCATAGGGGCATGTGAGCTTTTGCTACTCTGTTGTACCAAGTAATCCAACTCTCAGGGGGATTAGGCCAGGATCTTAAGCAGTCGGCCCAGAGGTTCAGATTGATGTTTTGACTCACAAAAGGGATCCTATTTGCTTCACAAGAGATCAAATCTGTGGGATTTTCATGGGTTTGTGGGCCAAGACAGAAAGATCTTGGGTTGAAGGGATGCGGCAGAAGGATGTCTGACACCTGAAACTCAGAAATTCAAAAGTATGCGTATGGTGTCATGTTTCGGAGTTTCAGTTTCAGAAGCTTAGTGAGTTGAAGGAAATTAAAGGATTGGGCCGAATATTACCTTCAGGCCGCAGATTGCCGCATCATCGATTGCAGAGCTTGTCGTCTGAGTTGCAGAATCTGCCATGGTTCAGATCCGTTGTCTTAGGGTTTGATTGCTGTAGGCTCTGATTCGAATTCCGGCTGCTTGGAGAATTCTTGCTCGAATTTGTGGAGCTTGGTTTTCGAATTATGCTCGGTTTCAAGAGTTTGTCGAGTTCAAGGTGGAAGGAATACTCTACTCTTGTGCGGGTTGCTTTTAGTTTGAATTCCATCGGCTCTTGGATATTTATAGAAGCCTAATGCGTTGCCATTGGCTTTTGGAAAGTAAATATCAGACACACATAATTTAGGGAAGTCGATTTCATTAATGGAAAGTTCATTACAAGGAAATCCAATTGTTACAAAGGAATTAATCCTTCGGCTTTATGATCCTACCCCTACGATGCTACCTACATCTACCAGTTTTAGGTGTCTGAATGCCTACGGCGCTTCGGGCTTCGTGACGGTGCGTCTTTGTCGTCATCATCATCATCGCCGTCGTCGCTGCTGCTGCTGCCGTCGTCCTCGGTACTGCTGCTGCTTCGCCCGCCGCTGCCGCTGCCACTGCTTTCTTCTTTGCTTCCCTCCATGGGGGCTTGGAGGAATTGGTGGGGGTTTCCTCCTGCCGCCGTGTCGTCGTTGGAAGAGGAGCCGATCTCTTCGGAGGAGTCGGCTCCTTCCCAGGAGAAGGCGTCATCTTCACTGCTCTCCAGTTCCTCTTGGAAGAGGAACTGGAGGTCTTCCTCTCCTTTAGTTTTGGGCTCGTCCTCCTCGGAGATGACCCCGAAGTCGAACTCCTCTGCATCCCAGTGCAGAGGAGCCAGCGCCTCGTAGGCTGCTGTTGGGTCCCATTCAGGGGTCGGCTCTCGGCTCTCTGAGATAGGATCAATGGAGGAGGCGGAAAGGGAAGAAGAGGAAGAGGGAGAAGAGGAAGAAGAGGAATCTCCAAAGGAGTTGGAGCCGGAGGAAGAAGAGATGGCCATGGCTAGTGAAGAATTGGGGTTTCTGCGCTACTGGCTCTAGGAGGAAGAAGTTTGCTGTGGAGAAGAGCCGATTCGGGTGAGATTAAATAATGAAAAGATGGGAGTTGGATCGGCAGTTTCACGTTCTACGAGGGGCCAGTTGCAGAGACGTTGCGTCTTCCTTGGTGGTTGCAGTGTGTTTAATGAGCATTAACGGGAAGATGAAGCGACGGATTGGTTTTGAAACTATCATTGCCAAAACCAGGGGGGCATGTGTTATCGCCATAAATTAACATGATTAATTTATGGGCCGAAAGCAAGATGGGCTTAAAGCAGAAGACTAAGAAGACTTGTAAATCAGCTCCTGCGTGAGCATCTGGGCCACATGGGCCATGTATCTTAGATTTAGTTTAAGATTAGAGATAGAGTCCGACCGGGACAAGATTAGTTTAGATTGTTTCCCAAGTCTCCGGACTATAAATGTGTATCCTTTGTTATTCGTAAAGGAGAGCGTCATCACGTCTCGCAAACAACTCTCGGCGCATCGCCACCCCTAATCCTAGGGTTTCATCCAAGTAAGTGCCATGCTGCCCTGATCGCTTCTTGCGATCAGGGCAGTATTGTTCTTGCTTTTACCTTGGTATTACTCGTACTGAAGCATTTTTATGGCAAGTAGTACTAGTTATCCTGATGTTCGTAGCATGGCTTTTAGTAGATCTGTTGTGCCTCGTTGCTTATCATCTACGAATATCATGTTGTCTCTGTGCAGTCACGTTTCAATCTCATGCTAGTTCTTGTCGCATAGAATTAGTTGCACAGAGGCAACACCCTGCTTCTTTTATGTCTAGTAGATCTAATCTGTTATGGTTTGCTCTTATCTTAAGAGTTGGCGTAATATCTGCTAGGTTAGGCCTTGCAAACGGATTGGATGATCCGGTGGTGTAATAGATGCTTTATCTTAGCCTTGATAGGGATTGTTCTGGGAATCGGCTCTTGCTAGTTCTTAGGCCTCTGTTTTGGGTTATGGTTTAGTTGTCTGTTATATTCATTAGGCTTAGTCACGTGTAGGATGTTCCGATCTAGCAGTGAAGCTGTTACCATCGTGGATTAGATCAATTAGATTTAATTGAAGCAGTTTTTATAGTTATTTGCTTTATTCATCAATATCCGGATAGACACAGATCCAATCTGACACCGGGACTCGATCGGCTCTTTAAAGCCGATGCAAGAGTCGTCCCGGGGAGCCGACCACGGCTCGGACTTACATTTACATGTGTCTTTGTATGCAGGAAACTGTTTGGAGCACGTTCGCACCCTCCTGATCGGGTATAGGTCAGGTGGCACGCCCGGCTTTCCATACATTCTCCGGGCGCGTGACGGAATTGCGGGCCGTCGACGAGGGAGCAGTGCCTGCCAGCGCCCCAGCGACCTCCCGGCTCTTCGTGTTGCCCGTCGTTGCTCGCCGGTGGGTTTCGACCGACAACAGGTTGATGGAAAGCTTAGACACCCAGTAGATGGTTCACAGTGGAGGGCTATCAATTCTAGATACAATACCTTTGCAAGTGAGATTAGGAACATAAGATTTGGGTTGAGTACGGATGGGATGAATCCCTTTAATATGGTTAGCAGCAAACACAACACTTGGCCCATGACTGTTTGTATATACAACATTCTGCCATGGCTGTGTATGAAGAGGATGTACCTTATGATGCCTTTACTAATCCAAGGACCAAAATAACCTGAAAATGATATAGATGTGTATTTGGAGCCATTGGTGGATGATTTCATAACACTGTGGAATGATGGTGTTAGGGTATGGGACGAGTACAAGAGAGAACACTTTATGAGGAGTACTGTTCATAACAATCATGGACCTACTCAGTCTTGGTAGCATATCAGGACAAGTTACAAAAGGATATAAAGGGTGTGTGGTATGCTTGGATGTGTTATCGCCATAAATTAACAGGTTAATTAATGGGCCGCGAGTGAGTTGGGCTTAATGAAGAAATTGAAGGAGGCTTGCGAATCGGCTCCTGCGTGAGCATTTGGGCCGTGTGGGCCATGTATCCTTAGATTTAGTTCAGTTTGAGTTAGAGATAGAGTCCGATATGGACATGTTAGTTTAGATTATTTTCCAAGTCTCCGGACTATAAATATGTACCCTATGATATTTGTAAAAAGAGTACGTCATCACGTTTCGCAAACAACAACTCTAGGGTTTCATCCAAGTAAGCGCCATGCTGCTCTGGTCGCTTCTTGCGATCAGGGCAGCGTTGTTCTTGCTTTTACCTTGGTATTTCTCGTACTAAAGCGTTTTTGATGGCGAGTAGTACTAGTTATCCTGATATTCGTAGCATGATTTTTAGTAGATTCATCGTGCTCTTGTTGCTTATCATCTACGAATATCATGTTGTTTCTGTGCAGTCACGTTTTAATCTTATGCTAATTCTCGTTGCATAGAATTAGTTGCACGGAGACAACACCCTGCTTCTTTTCTATCTAGTAGATCTAATCTGTTATGGTTTGTTCTTATACTTAAGAATTAGCGTAATATCTGCTAGTTTAGGCCTTGCAAACGGGTTGGACGATCCGGCGACATATTAGATGCTTTGCCTTGATCTTAATAGGGATTGATCCGGGAATCAGCTTTCGCTTGTCTTAGGCCTCTTTTCTGGTTAAGGTTCGGTTATCTCTTACGCTCGCTAGGCCTAACTATGTGTAGGATGTTCCGATCTTGCAGTGAAGCTTTTACCGTCGTGGATTAGATTAGCTAGATTCAATTGAAGTAGCTTTACAGTTATTTGCTTTATCCATTATCATCTGGGTATGCAGATCCAATCTGACACCGGGACTCGATTGGCTCTTTAAAGCCGATGCAAGAGTCGTCCCGGGGAGCCGACCACAGCTCTGACTAATGTTTACACGTGTTTGTGTATGCAGGCAAATTGTTGCAAGCACGTCCGCACCTTCCTGATCAGGTATAGGTCAGGTGGCACACCCTGTGTCTTAGAAAGCCACGGCGTGTGCCAGGATTGCGGGTAGTTGACGAGGGAGCAGTGCCTGCCAGTGCCCCGGCGACCTCTCGGCTCTTCGTGTTGCCTGTCGCTACTCGCCGGTGGGTTTTGACCGACAACACATTCTGGCACGCCTGGTGGGACCCTCATCAGCAACAACGCCCGACGCAGAGATGACAGGACCTCAGGACCAAGCACCGATTCCGCCGGTCACCAAACTTGTCACGTATGAAGAGCTGACTCTAGAACACAAACAAAAATATGATGAGATCAAAGCTCACTTCGAAGCCAACCTCATCGGCTCTTTCGAGAGGACCCGCAACCACGGCATCAGGTGGAAGGGGTTCTCACCCAAAGGCGCTCTTGACAACGTTGACCTGTCCGTACCATCAGAGGAGCGCACCAGAGCCCTGCGCCAGGAGATGAACTACATGGTGGCTCACACGCTTCATCGGCACTCAGAAAGCCTAGTGAATGAGCTCGAGCGTGTGGCACATCGTGTCGTCCAGGAGGTGATCAAGAACCAGTACTCCCCATCAGGACCAATCCTGGGGAGTCACAGGGGAGACGCCTCACTTCAGTCTAGGCCACCAGTATCGTACTCGCTCACAGCCCCAGGACTGCAAGGTTCGCCGATCTACGTCGTCTATAAGATCGGCGGTGACCCTGGAGAAGGCCAGCTCCTGAACGAGCTGCCTAAGGAGATTCCGCACGGCTACACATGCGTGTACATACCTGACAGCATCAGTCCAATGCGCGCGGGACATCTGGTGGGTACAGGAGCTTCAGGAGCAGATGCGGAGAAATAGGCATGGCTAGCGAAGTACGCTACCGGCCGAGTGCTGAGCCCTCGGCCCCAGGAGTTCTGAGTGTGGAGCAGGTCAGTGCAATATTAAGGGACCAGTTCGGCATCCTGCCCAAGAGAAAGGCGATCGGCTATTCTAATCCGTATCCAAGTGATTACGACTTGATCCCGTTGCCACCCAAGTATCGGCTCCTGGAGTTCACCAAGTTCAGCGGGTCAGAAGGGGCCAGCTCTATTGAGCATGTGAGCCGATACCTAACGCCGCTCGAGATGATCTCAGTGTCGGATCCTCTAAGGGTCCGTTTCTTCTCCCAGTCTCTCACGGTTTCAGCCTTTGGGTGGTATACGTCACTGCCCCCAGATTCGATCCGGACTTGGAGGCAGCTGGAAGATCAGTTCCACACCCAGTATCATTCAGAGGCTGCTGAAGCCGGGATTGCTGACCTCGCCCAAGTCAAGCAGAAGTGAGGGAAAAGTGTGTTGGAGTACGTGCAGCGCTTCAGAGAAGTTAAGAATCGATGCTACTCATCGTGCATCACAGAGAAGGAGGCAGTCGATTTGGCAGTTTTGGGGCTCGCTAAGCCGATCAAGGATCTGGCTTTTCAGTTAGAATTCACTTCTCTGGCGCACATGGTGCAGAAGCTCACGGCATATGAACACTATCATCCAGAGCTGTACTAGGAAAAATTCAAGCGCCATGTAAACATGGCCCAAGCAGATGATTCCGATGATTCTGGCAGGGAACAAGATGTGGCTGTGGCAGAATGGACCCGGGGGGCAAACCCCGTCCCGTGCAAGTGGGTCAAACATAAGGGAATTGTGAAGGGCTTTGACTTTGACGTGGCCAAGGCAGAACAGATATTTGATCTACTGCTCAAGGAAAAGCAGTTGAAGCTCCCAAAGAATCACAAGCTACCAACGACGCAAGAGCTGCAGGGGAGGCTGTACTGCAAGTGGCATCACTCGTTGATTGCAAGGAGCTGCGTCGGCAGATCCAATCGGCTATCAAGCAAGGCCGATTAATTCTGGCCCAACACACGATGAAGGTGGACAGTCAACCATTCCCAAAAGCTAACGTGGTGGAGCTGTCGGATTTCGGACCTAAGGGCCAGAGTTTGGCATTCCAGATTAACATGGCGGGACCCATGCGCCGCCGTGACGAGCAGAGGAAAGAGGCCGCTTCTGGCAAACGGCCCCAGGATGAAGATGAGCCGAAGCAGCAACATGTTACTGAAGAACAAGTGCGTCACATCCGCAATCAACTCCCAACTTCCAATCGGCTTCTTGAAAAATACCAGTATCAGTACAAGTTGCGCCGCCGATATGAATCGGAAGAGGAGGAGTATGAGCACCGTACAGGGAGGATGCTGGGGAGGCACCAGGCTATACGCGACCACTGGCATTGCCCATTCTTCAGGTACTGTTGGAATTCCGGCATGAGCCGATTGCCTAATAGCGATGATTGTCTGGAGTGCAGGCCTCGGGGACGCCAGCCAGGCGGGACGTCGGCGTTCTAGTGCTTGGGGCCCAAAACACGTCACGATGATTATATCGAGCGGCCATCCAGGGATGATCTTGAGCTAGAAGGGGAAGACAAGTATCATCGTCCACGATGGTGTCCTGACGGGCTCAGCCGCTCACAGATTCAAAGAGTGCAGTGCTTACGCAATCTCGAGGAGGCAGAAGCAAGGTACCTCGACGTGCTGAGAAAAGCGCGTCCGGATCTCGTGGAGCAAGACAGGCACCCGCGAAGGGTGGAAAGGCGCCCTCCAAGGAGGGAGTGGCGCCCCAAGCAGCCAAGAGCCGATGAAAAGCCATCGGCTGATGTGAATATGGTGTTCGTACTCCCGTCGGAGTTTCGGGCGCCCTAACCGGAGGAATTGGCCGTCGCGCAGCTGGATCTTGTCCCACAGGAGAAAAGCTACAAGCACCTGAAGGGATTATATCTCAAGGGCCTCATCGACGGCAAGCCTGTGAACAGGATGTTGGTTGACACTGGCACCGCGGTCAATCTGATGCCGTACTCAGTGCTGCGCCGATTGGGTCGTTCTGCTGCTGATCTTATCAAGACCAACGTGATGCTCAATGATTTCAATGGCCAGCCGTCGGAGGCATAGGGCGTCCTCAATGTGGAGTTGACAGTTGGCCGCAAGGCCGTCCCAACCTCGTTCTTCATCATCAACAGTAAGAGTACGTACACAGTGCTGCTTAGGAGGGATTGGATTCACGCCAATTGTTGTGTCCCTTCCACGATGCACCAGTGTTTGGTCCAATGGGATGGCGATGAAGTGGAGGTGATCCGTGCAGATGACTCTAGTGAGGTTTCGCTCGCAGACATGAATGCCTGGGACGCGGAAGGGCAAGAGCTGATCTCAGGGATCGCACTGGAAGACTGTGATCGGATCAAAGAGACAAAAAATGGATTGAGGCTAGTCTTATCCACTGGCCTCACAGAATAAATACATCTTGGCACACTACGGAGCCTAGCAGGTTTAGAGAGGCCGGTCCCGGCGATCGGCCCCAAAAAAATAGTCAATCCTTGTTTAGAGTCGAAACTGTTACATTGCGGACAGACTTTAGCCTGCTCTGGCAGTTGGTTAATTAATGAGCATTCAATTTCGAGGGGTAATATAGAGACGGCCGGCCCGTGCGGTCGGCCAAAAATTTCCTTTTGTCATCACCCCGTGTTTGCTGTCGACGTAGCAGATGATGATGAGTCGCCTGCATCCACAGTCGATTTTATAGGCGACGACAAGTTGGGGTACGGGTTTACATCAGCTGACGATTTGGAGGAAGTTGATATCAGTCCCGGGAATAAGCCACGACCAACATTTATCAGCAAGAAGCTTGACCCGAGCCTGCGTGAGCCGATGATAGCACTGTTGAAGGAATACTGAAATGCCTGGTCTGGATAGAAGCATCGTCGAACATCGGCTCCCGCTTAAGAAAGGATTTCGGCCATTTCAACAACGAGCAAGGCAGATGAAGGCTGAAGTCCTGGAGGAGGTCAAGAAAGAGGTGCAAAAGATGTTAGACGCAGGGTTCATCAGGCCATGTAGGTATGCAGAATGGATCTCCAGTGTGGTCCCTGTACAGAAGAAGGATGGCCGATGGTGTAACACCCGGTTTATAAAAGAACATAAACCGAGCAATCATATACGTGCCAGGATCAAGTCACACGTATATACAACAGAATGAACAGTGTATCATAGCACATATCACGTAAAAAGACATAATAAAGCGAATACGAATGTTATTTATTACAATAATGACAAAATGTCTGATACAGCGGAAGCGAAGTACAAAATACGATAAAGCTCTCCGAAGCTGAAGCAGGGCGCCACAGGGACGTCGACTGGGAGACGAAGCACCTAGAAGTCCTCGTAGTCCTGGTAGCGCTGGACGAACTCCCTTGTGTCGGCAGGAACTGAGCAGCAGTAGCGTAGCCAAGAGGAAAAAGTAGAGAAGAGGCAAGGGTGAGTACACAACTTGTACTCAACAAGTATAACACAAACTATGAGGCTCTAGGCTGGCTGACTCAACTGCATTAGCTTTTAAGTGTTGGCAAAATTTTATTAAAGCTATTTACTACGAGTTGATGAATTACCATTAACCCAGTTACATAGTAATTAATCAGAATTAATTAAGAAACTACTGAGAACCAAACCAAAACCAAGCCACCAAGGAAAACCCCGAGAAGCATCTCCCTCGTCGGAAGGAGATAACTCCACTAATCAAAAGGAGGATCTAGGCCGCTCATAACCGTGAGCACGGCTAGTATACCAGTTTTACACTCTGCAGAGGTTGCACATCTTTACCCACAAGTCGTGAGCTACGCCAGTTGTTCATCACACTTCCTTAGGTGAGATGGCCAGCGACTCACTACGAGGCCTTTAAAAAGAATCTCGTTGGTAAGGCGTAACCGCGAGAGTTAGGTCGGCGACGATGGGGCCCACCTCCAGGGGTACAAGCACAGGAGCGCAATCCAAGCACAGACCAAGCCGGAGGAGCAGGGACCATTGAAGCTTACTACTCTTGCCCCGCAGGTAAGTTACTCCAAACCAAAAAGATCTAATTATTACGCCAAGTCTATCCCATTCTAGCCTTGTGGTAGCGCTGTTGTCCCAGGTTGTCGCTCTATGAACCGGTCCTTATGGAGAGTGGCCAACCAAGCACTAAGCACCGTGCTGGCCCCCTAAACCATGTTTCTAACAAAAGCCAATTTTAACGAGACGTGAGCCACTCAAGCCACACAGAGTGCCACTCTCAGAATTAAGTTCAAGTAAACCATTAACCAAATTAATTAAAAAGGACCAAGGTGTGTTATAGCGCAGCAACCTAGCACAACTAACCAAAATGCAACCCAAAGGTATATATAAAGGATATAAAGTGGCTAGGAAATCCTTATAGGCATACAGTATTAAAATGCAGTATGAAAATGTATTTAAAAGTGATGGGTTGTTCATGTTACACTTGCCTTCCTCGTACTGCTCCTGCTGCTGCTCAAAGTGCTCCGAAGACGGCTGCTCCGGGTACTGGTACTGGGGCTCCTCAGATGGATCAACGTCTACTCACGAACACATGGCCAAAACAATGCACAGAAAAAAGCATACAAGCAAACACTAACAAAAACTAAGAAACAATACATCAATACATAAAAACAGCGCACAAAACTACTCTAGAACTATTCTACGTGTTACAACGATCGCGTGGATATAAAGAACGCTAAAAACGGAGCTAAAACGCATTTTCTAGGCTAAAAACAAGTCCTAGGGGCTTATTTGTAAGAAAACTGAAGTTCCAGGGGCTTTTCTGCTAAAACCGAGGGCTAAAACATAAAAACCAGAAAGATCTGAGGGCCAACGCGTAAAAAGACCCTAACTGGACGGCGGGTTCTATTCTGAGAAAAGCCAGGGGGTTATCTGCTAAAAACTGGGCCCAACTGTAATTATTTTTGAAAGCGCCTGGACTGCGGGTTGATTAGCAGAGAGTCCAGGGACTCTTTAGCAAAAGTACCGGCCGAACCGGTATCTTTGATCCCAGACCGTTGGATCTCGATCCGACGATTCGGATCTAGCGGGGATGCGATCTAATCTGGGCCCTAGGTTTCGGATCGGACGGCTCTTAGGCGATTGGGGCTCAGGCGGCGGCGAAGCTCACCGGAGCGGAGCTCCCGCGGCGGCGGGGTCGCCGGAGTGAGCGAATCCGGCGCTCCTGGGCTCATTTTGGGCTGGTGTTCGGCCGTGGAGCACCGTCGTGGCATGAGTAGTCCACTGGCGGGCTCGGACGGGCGGTGCGGGGCTGGGAACGGGTTCCTCGACGGCGAGGGCGGCTCGGCGGCCACGAAGCTCGCCGGAGCGCGATGCCTGGGCGCCTAGAGCGCGCCAGGGTCTACAAGGTCTAGCGCAAGTGATCAGGGGGGACTTGGGGCGCTTACCCAGGACTCGAATCGGGCCGGAGCTGCAGCGGGGAGGGGTCAACGTCGTGGACTGGCGGCGGTGCACGGGCGGAACTTGGTGACGGGGTCGGCGCAGGGGCTCTCCGGGCTCCTGGGTGGCACGACTTGACCCAAGGCGGCCCTGCGGGAAGGATACGGGGGTCAGGGGGGCTCCGGGGCCACTGGCGGCGAGAAATTGCAGTGGCGGAGGTGCTTACCGGCGGCGTGGGGGCTCTGCTCCGAGCGGAGGCGAGGCGGGGCGATGCGCTAGGGTTGCGGCGGCGATTGTGAGGCGAGGTGGGGAGTAGGGGGTCCGCGGGCGCGCTACTTATAGGGCGGCGGGGCGCATTGGCGTGCGCGCCTGGGTGGGAAGGCCGGTGAATTCCTCGGCGAGGATCGCGGGCGAGCGTTGTGGGAGGAGGAAGGCGAGCCTGACTAGCGGGCCCGGGCGGTCAGCGGGTGAGGCGGGGAGAGAGTCGCGGCAGCGGGCGCTGACTGGTGGGGTCGGGCGCGCAGGGAGACAGGAGAGGGAGCGGGCGATCGGGGTGCGCGGCGCAGGCTGACGGGTGGGCCAGGGCGGACGACGCGCGGCGCGGGCGAGCGGGCTGGCTTGCGCCGCCAGGTGGGGCCGGAGCGGGCGCGGCGTGGCCGCGCTGGGCCGCGGCTGGGCAGGCCGGGGAGGTGGTTTTTTTTGGGCTGGTTCCGGGGGAAGGGAAGCGGCCCGGGGAGGAGTGGGTTTGGGCCGGACTGGGGAGAGAGGTGGGCTGCGGGTTGGGTTTTGTTTGGGTCCGGTTTGGTTGTGGGTTTGCTTTTCCTTTTCTTTTTCTATTTCTATTCTATTTCTCACTCAAGCTCAACTATTTGAATTCAAAAGAAAATTTGAATTCAAACTCCTATGAAATCAAACAATGAAAACAATGCATCAGCATGAATGACACACAAGAATTAAACCTATGATAAATTTTAATCATTAAGGAACAAAATTGAATTAAATGCCATACTAAACACAATAAACCTTAGAAATTTAAATAAAGCCAATTAAATTTATTAATAAATGCTGAAATTTAAATTAGGGTGTTACATACCCTACCCCCTTAAAGAAATCTCGTCCTCGAGATTTAGCTGGGCTGGCTAGCAAAGAGATCTGGATACGTCTTCTTCAACTCATCTTCTCGCTCCCAAGTAGCCTCAGCTTCACTGTGGTGACTCCACTGAACTCTGCACATCTTGATGCGCTTGTTCCGAGTAACCCTCTCTGATGTCTCCAGAATCTTCACCGGATGCTCAGTATAAGTCAGATCCTCCTGGACATCTACTCCATCCAGGGGTGCCTGCTCCTCGGGTACTCGCAGACATCTCTTCAGCTGAGATATATGGAAGACATCATGAACTCCCGAGAGGCTGAGAGGTAACTCCAGGCGATAAGCAACTTCGCCTTTCCGCTCTAGCACCTTGAATGGCCCCACATAACGAGGTGCTAATTTCCCTTTGACATTAAATCTGCGGATTCCTCTCATCGGAGACACCTTCAGATATACATAATCACCGACACTGAAAGTCAGGTCTCTCCGTTTGCCATCTGCGTAGCTCTTCTGTCTGCTCTGTGCAATCCTCAGATTTTCTCGCACAGCCTGAACCATCTGCTCTGCATCATCTATGATCTCAGGGCCAAAGAGCTGCTTTTCACCAATCTGATCCCAATAGAGAGGAGTTCTACACTTTCTGCCATACAATGCCTCAAAGGGAGACTTCTTCAGACTGGCCTGATAGCTGTTGTTATACGAAAACTCAGCATATGACAGGCACTTATCCCAACTGGTACCATACTGAATAGCACAAGCTCTCAGCATATCCTCCAACACTTGGTTGGTTCTCTCTGTCTGCCCATCGGTCTGAGGGTGATAAGCCGTACTGAAACGCAGCTTCGTATCCAATGAATCATGAAGCTGCTCCCAGAACCGAGAAGTGAACTGAGACCCTCTGTCAGATATGATCTTCTTGGGCACACCATGCAAGCAGACAATCCGAGAGATGTACAACTCTGCAAGTCTAGCACTGGAGTAAGTAGTGTTCACCGGAATGAAGTGAGCAACTTTCGTCAGTCGATCCACTACTACCCAAATGGAGTTGTACCCTTTCTGAGTACGAGGCAATCCAACAATGAAGTCCATAGTGATTTCCTCCCATTTCCACTCTGGAATCTTCAAAGGCTGCAATAGACCTGCTGGCCTCTGATGCTCAGCCTTGACACGCTGACAAGTGTCACAAATAGCCACGTACTCTGCCACTGAACGCTTCATCCCATACCACCAGAAACGTTCCTTCAGATCATAGTACATCTTCGTGCTGCCCGGATGAATAGAGTAAGCTGTATCATGGGCCTCACTCAGAATCAACTTCCGAAGATCCTTCACATCTGGAACACAGATCCGGTTCTTGTACCACAAGGTACCCTGATCATCCTCTCTGAAATGTGGGGCCTTGCCCTTGTTGAGCAACTCACGAATCTCCTGCAGCTTCTCATCATCTTTCTGATGCTGCCTGATCTCTGACTCTAGAGTCGGTACTGCCTCAAACGCTGCACTGGAGGTATGATGCAAGAAACCCAGACTCAACTGCTCGAACTCCTCGCATAACTCTGGAGGCATCTGGAAAGCCACGGCCATGTTGACATAACTTCTTCTGCTCAGAGCATCTGCTACAACATTGGCCTTGCCCGGATGATAGTGAATCTCCAGGTCATAATCCTTGACTAACTCTAGCCATCTTCTCTGCCGCATGTTCAGCTCATTCTGCATGAAAATATACTTGAGGCTCTTGTGATCAGTGTAGATATCACACCGCTGCCCATACAAGTAATGCCTCCAAATCTTCAGAGCATGCACAACCGCGGCTAACTCAAGATCATGAGTAGGATAATTCAGCTCATGCCGACGTAACTGCCGCGAAGCATAAGCTATCACTCTGCCCTCCTGCATCAGAACACACCCAAGACCATCCTTTGAAGCATCAGAATATACCGTGAACCTCTTCGTCTGGTCTGGCAGAGTCAGGACTGGCGCCGTAGTCAATCTCTTCTTCAGCTCATCAAAGGCCATCTGACGCTCATCAGTCCATACGAAAGCCACATTTTTCTCCAGCAAAGAAGTCAAAGGCTTCGCGATCTTGGAGAAATTCTCAATGAACCTCCGATAATATCCAGCTAAGCCCAAGAATGACCTGACTTCCTTCACTGTCTGCGGCGTCTCCCACTCGAGCACATCCTTCACCTTGCTCGGATCAACAGCAATGCCTCCCTGAGAGATAACATGACCGAGGAATGGAACCTCGTCAATCCAGAACTCGCACTTGCTGAACTTGGCATACAACTGATGCTCTCTCAATCTCTGCAATACGAGTCTCAGATGCTCTTCATGCTCTTCCTCTGTCTTGGAGAAGATCAGAATATCATCAATAAAGATCACCACGAAAACATCCAGATAATCCATGAAGACCATGTTCATCAGATGCATGAAATAAGCCGGGGCATTAGTCAAGCCGAAGGACATGACTGTATACTCATATAGCCCGTACTTGCAGGTGAACGCCGTCTTCGGAATATCCCCAGGACGGATCCTCAGCTGAAAATAACCCGAACGAAGATCAATCTTCGAGAATATACGAGCACCTCGAAGCAGATCGAAGAGATCCTCAATACGGGGCAGTGGATGCTTGTTCTTGATAGTGACTGCATTCAGCTCCCGATAATCCACACACATCCTCTTCGAGCCATCCTTCTTATCTACCAGCAATAATGGAAAAGCCCAAGGAGAGAAGCTGCGACGGATATAGCCCTTGGCTAGCAACTCATCGATAGTCTTCTTAACTTCTTCATGCTCTATAGGTGCCATACGGTAGGGCCGCTTTGCAATAGGAGCTGTGCCAGGCAAGAGATCAATGCAAAACTCAATGGCGCGTTCAGGCGGCATACCTGGCAGATCATCCGGAAAGACATCCGGGAATTCAGACACCACGCGAATACCGTCCGTGGGTCTAGCCTCCATCTGATGAAGAAATCCAGAAGGCTCTACTGCACTGATAACAACCTCTTGGCCACTGGAAGCTGATAACAAGACTGTCCTCTGAGCACAATCTATCCGAACTCCCCACTTGGCCAGAGTCTCCATTCCCAGAATGACATCAATGCCCTTGGTGTCTAGCACCTGATCAGTACAGAACTCTACTCCCCTCAAAGAAACACTGACTCTCGGGCAGTAAGTGTGAGACCTCAACTATCCTCCCGGTGAAGATACTAACAGGCACCTCTTTAATGTGCTAGTATGAATACCATGATGCTCGACAAAAGACTGAGTAATGAAGGAATGCGTAGCACCAGTATCAAAAAGCACTGTAGCTGGATATGAATTAACAATGAACGTACCAATAACCACGTTGGGAGCCTCGGCCGCTGACTCGGCCATCACGTGGTTCACCCTGCCCTGTGCTGGCGCCCTGGGCTGAGCTGGGCGCCCCTGCTGTCCCGCCTGCGCCTTCCGGGGGCAAGCGTTGGCGTAGTGCCCCGGCTGGCCGTAGTGAAAGCAGGTGCGAGGAGGTCCCTGAGCCTGCTGTCCGGTAGGAGCTGCCGGATGTGGAGCCTGCGGTGCCGGTGGAGCTGGTGGAGCAGCACGAGCTGGAGGTGCCGGTAACCTCTGGCCCTGCCCCGCCTGCTGCTGCTGTCGAGGCGGGTACTGCTGTGGTGGCCTCTGCTGGTACTGCTGAGGAGGCCGGTACTGAGGCTGGTACTGCTGGGGCTGCTGGAGTCGAGGACGAGTGTTGCTGCCGGAAGCAACGGGGACAACCTTCCTTTTCTTGTCCTCCATCTCCAGGTGCTTACGCTCAGTGTTGAGCGCCCTGTCAACCAGATGGTTGAAGTCGTCGAAGCGGAGGTTGAGCAGCGCGTACTGGAGGTAGTCCTCAAGACCCTCCATGAAGTGCTCCTGCTTCTTGCGGTCATCCGCAACCTCGGCAGGGGCGTAGCGAGCCAACTGAAGAAAGCGATCACGATACTCCGTGACCGACATAGTCCCCTGAATTCACAAAGACAGATAGATATCGGAAGATTAACTCAAGATTCATAAGGATAGAACAAGGGGGCATTAGCTCAAAAGAAACCGCTGAATGATTATATTTAAGATTACCTGCTTCAGTGCAAGGAACTCCTTCTGTTTCATCTTCATAACGCCCGCGGGGACGTTGTGGCTGCGGAAACACTCCCTGAACTGGAGCCAAGTGAGAGACTCGCGGTCGTGAACTGGGTGGGACTCCCACCAGTCCAAAGCTGCCCCTCGCAGCTGTCCTGCTGCGTACAAGACGCGCTCACGATCATCGCACTGGGCGATGTCCAGCTGACGCTCCACTGCACGGAGCCAGTCGTCAGCCTGAAGAGGGTCGGACGTGTGAGAGAATGTCGGCGGGTGACCCCTCAGGAACTCAGCACGCCTGTCGCGAGGCTGCGGCGGTGGAGGAGGCGGAGGCTGAGTGTGAGCGTGCTGAAGAGCCTGAACGGTGTTGTTCAGGGTAGCCATCATCTGCATCTGGAGCTGGAAGTACTGCTCCGGAGTCAAAGGCGGAGGCATCGGGATCCCGGTACCCTGGTTGTTCTGACCCTGCTGCTGGCCAGAACCGGAACCGGTGCTCCTGGTGTTCACCATCTGATTTGAACAAAAGATTTCACGAGTAAGGATATTGCAGGAATAAACTCAGATGGATATGATAACTCTTTGCGGAAAAAGACTCAGCCATGATAAAGTAGACAGGATAGAGTTGACTGTTTTACCCCCAACGTTCTAACTCATTTTGTTAATTAGTTAACTTTAACATCTGAGTGATTTTCTTTAAACAAATTTAAACTACTAAGCTATGCAATCAGTCAAAAATCCAAATCAAACATGTAGCATAATAACAAGCAGACAATTTTCACGACTTAGCCGAGTTTAACAATAGACTCGACTAACACAACGCGTCGCAGAACGTGCTATCGTATTATTATAAAAAAGGTCACCTAGCTATGCTCATGGTGGTCAGATGACTGATTCAGGCCAAAATCTACGAAACTATTCTTCAGAGAGAGAAATCAAGGCAAGAAGGGTAAAAAGTCAAAGAAGTCAAGGGGTATAATAGTAAAATAGTTTCAGCAGACAAGGATTGGTGAGGAGAAGTCCTAAAACTCGACCAGTTCTATCTAGGCTTCGTCCTACAGTCGATACGGCTCTGATACCACTCTGTAACACCCGGTTTATAAAAGAACATAAACCGAGCAATCATATACGTGCCAGGATCAAGTCACACGTATATACAACAGAATGAACAGTATATCATAGCACATATCATGTAAAAAGACATAATAAAGCGAATACGAATGTTATTTATTACAATAATGACAAAATGTCTGATACAGCGGAAGCGAAGTACAAAATACGATAAAGCTCTCCGAAGCTGAAGCAGGGCGCCACAGGGACGTCGACTGGGAGACGAAGCACCTAGAAGTCCTCGTAGTCCTGGTAGCGCTGGACGAACTCCCTTGTGTCGGCAGGAACTGAGCAGCAGTAGCGTAGCCAAGAGGAAAAAGTAGAGAAGAGGCAAGGGTGAGTACACAACTTGTACTCAACAAGTATAACACAAACTATGAGGCTCTAGGCTGGCTGACTCAACTGCATTAGCTTTTAAGTGTTGGCAAAATTTTATTAAAGCTATTTACTACGAGTTGATGAATTACCATTAACCCAGTTACATAGTAATTAATTAGAATTAATTAAGAAACTACTGAGAACCAAACCAAAACCAAGCCACCAAGGAAAACCCCGAGAAGCATCTCCCTCGTCGGAAGGAGATAACTCCACTAATCAAAAGGAGGATCTGGGCCGCTCATAACCGTGAGCACGGCTAGTATACCAGTTTTACACTCTGCAGAGGTTGCACATCTTTACCCACAAGTCGTGAGCTACGCCAGTTGTTCATCACACTTCCTTAGGTGAGATGGCCAGCGACTCACTACGAGGCCTTTAAAAAGAATCTCGTTGGTAAGGCGTAACCGCGAGAGTTAGGTCGGCGACGATGGGGCCCACCTCCAGGGGTACAAGCACAGGAGCGCAATCCAAGCACAGACCAAGCCGGAGGAGCAGGGACCATTGAAGCTTACTACTCTTGCCCCGCAGGTAAGTTACTCCAAACCAAAAAGATCTAATTATTACGCCAAGTCTATCCCATTCTAGCCTTGTGGTAGCGCTGTTGTCCCAGGTTGTCGCTCTATGAACCGGTCCTTATGGAGAGTGGCCAACCAAGCACTAAGCACCGTGCTGGCCCCCTAAACCATGTTTCTAACAAAAGCCAATTTTAACGAGACGTGAGCCACTCAAGCCACACAGAGTGCCACTCTCAGAATTAAGTTCAAGTAAACCATTAACCAAATTAATTAAAAAGGACCAAGGTGTGTTATAGCGCAGCAACCTAGCACAACTAACCAAAATGCAACCCAAAGGTATATATAAAGGATATAAAGTGGCTAGGAAATCCTTATAGGCATACAGTATTAAAATGCAGTATGAAAATGTATTTAAAAGTGATGGGTTGTTCATGTTACACTTGCCTTCCTCGTACTGCTCCTGCTGCTGCTCAAAGTGCTCCGAAGACGGCTGCTCCGGGTACTGGTACTGGGGCTCCTCAGATGGATCAACGTCTACTCACGAACACATGGCCAAAACAATGCACAGAAAAAAGCATACAAGCAAACACTAACAAAAACTAAGAAACAATACATCAATACATAAAAACAGCGCACAAAACTACTCTAGAACTATTATACGCGTTACAACGATCGCGTGGATATAAAGAACGCTAAAAACGGAGCTAAAACGCATTTTCTAGGCTAAAAACAAGTCCTAGGGGCTTATTTGTAAGAAAACTGAAGTTCCAGGGGCTTTTCTGCTAAAACCGAGGGCTAAAATGTAAAAACCAGAAAGATCCGAGGGCCAACGCGTAAAAAGACCCTAACTGGACGGCGGGTTCTATTCTGAGAAAAGCCAGGAGGTTATCTGCTAAAAACTGGGCCCAACTGTAATTATTTTTGAAAGCGCCTGGACTGCGGGTTGATTAGCAGAGAGTCCAGGGACTCTTTAGCAAAAGTACCGGCCGAACCGGTATCTTTGATCCCAGACCGTTGGATCTCGATCCGACGATTCGGATCTAGCGGGGATGCGATCTAATCTGGGCCCTAGGTTTCGGATCGGACAGCTCTTAGGCGATTGGGGCTCAGGCGGCGGCGAAGCTCACCGGAGCGGAGCTCCCGCGGCGGCGGGGGTCGCCGGAGTGAGCGAATCCGGTGCTCCTGGGCTCATTTTGGGCCGGTGTTCGGCCGTGGAGCACCGCCGTGGCATGAGTAGTCCACTGGCGGGCTCGGACGGGCGGTGCGGGGCTGGGAACGGGTTCCTCGACGGCGAGGGCGGCTCGGCGGCCACGAAGCTCGCCGGAGCGCGATGCCTGGGCGCCTAGAGCGCGCCAGGGTCTACGAGGTCTAGCGCAAGTGATCAGGGGGGACTTGGGGTGCTTACCCAGGACTCGAATCGGGCCGGAGCTGCAGCGGGGAGGGGTCAACGTCGTGGACTGGCGGCGGTGCACGGGCGGAACTTGGTGACGGGGTCGGCGCAGGGGCTCTCCGGGCTCCTGGGTGGCACGACTTGACCCAAGGCGGCCCTGCGGGAAGGATACGGGGGTCAGGGGGGCTCCGGGGCCACTGGCGGCGAGAAATTGCAGTGGCGGAGGTGCTTACCGGCGGCGTGGGGGCTCTGCTCCGAGCGGAGGCGAGGCGGGGCGATGCGCTAGGGTTGCGGCGGCGATTGTGAGGCGAGGTGGGGAGTAGGGGGTCCGCGGGGGTGCTACTTATAGGGCGGCGGGGCGCATTGGCGTGCGCGCCTGGGTGGGAAGGCCGGCGAATTCCTCGGCGAGGATCGCGGGCGAGCGTTGCGGGAGGAGGAAGGCGAGCCTGACTAGCGGGCCCGGGTGGTCAGCGGGTGAGGCGGGGAGAGAGTCGCGGCAGCGGGCGCTGACTGGTGGGGTCGGGCGCGCAGGGAGACAGGAGAGGGAGCGGGCGATCGGGGTGTGCGGCGCAGGCTGACGGGTGGGCCAGGGCGGACGACGCGCGGCGCGGGCGAGCGGGCTGGCTTGCGCCGCCAGGTGGGGCCGGAGCGGGCGCGGCGTGGCCGCGCTGGGCCGCGGCTGGGCAGGCCGGGGAGGTGGTTTTTTTTGGGCTGGTTCCGGGGGAAGGGAAGCGGCCCGGGGAGGAGTGGGTTTGGGCCGGACTGGGGAGAGAGGTGGGCTGCGGGTTGGGTTTTGTTTGGGTCCGGTTTGGTTGTGGGTTTGCTTTTCCTTTTCTTTTTCTATTTCTATTCTATTTCTCACTCAAGCTCAACTATTTGAATTCAAAAGAAAATTTGAATTCAAACTCCTATGAAATCAAACAATGAAAACAATGCATCAGCATGAATGAAACACAAGAATTAAACCTATGATAAATTTTAATCATTAAGGAACAAAATTGAATTAAATGCCATACTAAACACAATAAACCTTAGAAATTTAAATAAAGCCAATTAAATTTATTAATAAATGCTGAAATTTAAATTAGGGTGTTACAGATGGAGAGTCTGCGTGGATTTCAGAGACCTCAACAGAGCAACGCCAAAGGACGAATATTCGATGCCCGTTGCAGAAACATTGATCAACGCCGCTGCCGGTCACAAAATGCTAAGCTTTATGGATGGTAATGCCGGCTACAACCAGATCTTCATGGCCCTAGAGGATATAAGCAAGACTGCGTTCAGAGTACCAGGCGCGGTCGGCTTGTTCGAGTACTTGGTTATGACCTTTGGATTGAAAAACACCGGTGCAACGTATCAACGCGCCATGAATTACATTTTTCATGATCTCATCGGCAAGCTGGTAGAAATCTACATTGATGATGTCATGGTCAAGTCCACATCGGCTGGGGGGCATCTGGAAGATTTGCATAAGGTTTTGGAGCGGACTCAGAAAGTTCGGGATCAAAATTAACCCGAAGAAATGTGCCTTTAGCGTATCGGCCGATCAGTTCTTAGGATTCCTGGTACATGAGCGAGGAATCGAGATCGGCTTGAAGAGTCAAGAAGCGGTAAAGACAATGAAGCCGCCTACTATGAAGGAGTTACAGAAGCTCATCGGCAAAATCAACTTTGTCAGACGATTTATCTCCAATCTGTCTGGGTGTATCGAGCCGTTCATGGGTCTGGTGAAGGTCAAGTCCAAGGATGAGTTTCACTGGGGGGCAGAACAGCAGCAGGCTTTTGATGAAATCAAGGAATATTTGTCGAAGCCTCCAGTATTGGTTCCGCCTCAACAGGACAATCCTTTCTACGTGTACCTGTCCGTGGGTGACACTTCCATCGCCTTGGTTCTTATCCAGAAGCATGACGATCAGGAGAGGGTTGTCTTCAACCTCAGCAGGCGCATGTTGGACGCCGAGACCAAGTATCCTGAGATTAAAAAGCTTTGCCTTTGTTTATTCTTTACATGTACAAAGCTTCGGCATATTTTGCTCTCGGCGGAAACGATCGTCATATGTAAATCGGATGTCATCAACCATATGCTATCGGCTCCTATTCTAAAAGGCCGACTAGGAAAATGGATGGTTGCGTTGTCAGAATTCGATATCCGATATCAACCTGCAAAGGCAGTCAAGGGACAGGCACTGGCGGATCTCATTGCAGACAGGGTCAACACTGATGTGTCTGCACTTTTTGTACGTGCATGGTCCATGTTTTTTGATGGATCGGCTTGTGATGATGGATGCGGTGTAGGAATTCTTTTGGTATCACCTCGTGGGGCGACTTATTCTTTTTCCATAAGGATGACTACTCCGTGCACCAATAATTTAGCAGAGTATGAGGCCATTCGCAAGGGTATGTAATTACTCCTAGAAGCTAGTGCAGAAGCGGTGGAAATATTTGGGGATTCGAAACTGGTGATTTCTCAGCTCACGGAGGAATATAAATGTGAGAGCGAGGCTCTTTTTCCAAACTGGATGTAGTGCCGTGAGTTGATATCACAATTCAGGTACATTAATTTCCACTGGATATGAAGGACTTTGAACAGTGAAGCCAATGACTTGGCACAGATGGCTTCCGGATACAAGGAAACAGCCGATGGGGTCGATGTAGAGGTTCAGTTTCTAGAGCCTGGAGACTGGAGAGCCGATATCTTCAATTATTTGAAGGATTCGGCTCATGGGGCACCCAGAAGGATAAGACTCAAAGCTATGAAGTATGTTCTGATAGGGGACGACATGTTCTACAGGACTTTGGAAGGACTTCTGCTTAAATGTTTGGGGCCTTCGGAGTTGAATCGGCTCTTGCATGAGGTTCATGAAGGAGCCTGCGGTACTCATCAATCGGCTCATAAGATGAAATGGCTGATTAGACGATTGGGATATTACTGGCCTACCATGCTTGAGGATTGCTTTAAATATTACAAGGGATGTCAGGCATGTCAGACATTCGGCAAGATTCAGATGGTGCCGGCATCAGTAATGAATCCAATCATTAAGCCATGGCCGTTGAGGGGTTGGGCCATGGATATGATTGGCCAGATTAACCCGCCATCTAGCAAAGGTCACCAATGGGTTTTAGCTGTCACAGATTATTTCACAAAATGGGTGGAGGCGGTACCCATGAGGTCGGTGGCATCGAAAGATGTGATCAGTTTCGTTAAAGAGCACATCATTCATAGGTTTGGGATTCCTCAGACCATTACGACCGATGGAGGATCGGTCTTTATATTGGAGGAATTTAGAAAGTTTGCCGATGACACGGGGTTCAAGTTGATCAGATCATCCCCATATTATGCCCAGGCTAATGGACAGGCTGAAGCATCCAACCAGAGCCTTATCAAGCTGATCAAAAGGAAGATCGATGAACATCCTAGGCGCTGGCATGAGGTGTTGTCAGAGGCTTTGTGGGCATATCGTATTTCGTGTCACGGATCCATCAAGACGTCACCATACCATCTGGTCTACGGTCAAGACGCTATGTTACCATGGGAGATCACGGCCAGATCAAGGCGTGTTGAGTTTCAGAATGATCTATCGGCTGAAGAGTATGCAGCCTTGATGAGCGATAATGTGGAGGATCTTACAGAGCTAAGACTTTGGTCACTTGAGAAGATCAAGGAAAACAAGGCTAAAGTTGCTCATGGATACAACAAAAAGGTCAAGCCGAAAGAATTCCAGGTTGGAGACCTAGTTTGGGAGGCAGTGCTACCATTGGGAACTAAAGACAGGAAGTATGGTAAGTGGTCTCCTACTTGGCATGGACCGTACAAGGTTGATCAGGTCCTGCCTAGAAATGCATACATGCTTGAAGAATTAGATGGTGTCAAGTTTCCTGTAGCCGTCAATGGCCAACACCACAAGAAATATTTTCCGAGCATGTGGGAAGGTGACTAACAAGAGCCGATGAGATCCGTCTGGCTGCATTATAAAAGGCCAACACGTTGAGTTGGCAAGAGAAAAAAAACAATGAGAAAGGCCAACACGTTGAGTTGGCCAGTAAAAAAAAAGAAAGAAAGTGAGAGAGGCCAACACGTTGAGTTGGCCAACAAGTAAAAATTATATGAGAAGCAAGGCAGCCGATGTGTAACCATCGACTTAAGATGTTTTTAATAGATATGAGTTTCAGTTTAACAGGAAACATTAAATGTTTTCTGAATTATTCTACTAGTTCAGGAATCTTTCTATGGCATGGATGGCTTCTGCGCGTATGGCGTCGGCTCTTGCTATGGCTGCTTCGTCATCTTTGTCATCGCCCGTTATTATCTATTGACTCAAGGTGTTGATTTCTGCAAACTCTGCTCGTATCTGCTCGGTTATTTCTTGGGCTTCTTGCTTGGAGTTTGCAATCGAGGCTTTCTCCTCTTGGATCAGTCTCTGTGTAGTGCGGACTTTTTCTTCGAGTTCTGCTAGTTCTTTCTCCAGGAGGCTGAGTCGCCTTGTACTCGCTGAGATATCAGCTTTGGCATCCAGAGTTGCTTTCTTCTGGTTTAGCATCTTGCACTTTTCAGCGATGTCGGCTTTCACAGGGATTTGAGAATGTCTCAGTTCTATCCTCTATTGTGCTGCTTTCACCTCTGCCCGAAAGAAGGGAAGATGGCCGGCTGGCCAGAGCTTGACCCGAAGTGACTCTGGGAGTTGGGATTCTATCTGCTCGAGGACTTTATGTATTTCGCTAGAGTCATCGACCAGGGTACTGAGTGGAGCAGATAGCAGATTTTTGATGTGTTGAAGCTGATCCGCGAGGTCAATCAGCTGCTGTGGTGGTGGTACCTTCGCTCCAGGGGCGATCAGACCCATTGATGCCGGGTCAAAGGAGAGCAAATCTAAAATGTTGAAGCCCTATGGAGATATCAGAGTTAGTTTTGGGAGCAAGGTATATCAACAGAGTTATCGGCTGATTTAGAATCGGCTCATGCGATGTTACCTGTTGTAAGGAAGAAGCGATGGTCGGTCCTAGTGTGATCAGCTCAGTTCGGGCAGCGACAGTAGCATCGGCTATGTCAGCTTGTTCGTCACGCGCCTCTACCGGAGCATTGAGAGTTCCAGGTTGGGCTTCCATCGTCACGTCATCTGTTGCAGTTTCTTCGCTGTGAATTTCTGCTTTGATGATGGTTGGTTCTTACTGTTCAGGGATTTCAGCTGTTTCGGTATTGACTTCATGAACAGCGGTTCCCTGTTGTGATGGGCTTCCGGTGCTAAGGATGTCTTCAGCTGCGTCCTGGAGAAAGGATTACAATCAACCATAGTATATGTGCATATATAAAAAAAGAAGAAAAAATGTTCAGGAGATTTCAGAGAGATGAATTACCTGGTTGGTGTTGGAGTCTGATGGACTTGGGGAAGGATGTGCTGTCTTTTTGATGACCCGTCTCGTGAAGATCTTCCTTTTCTTAGTTGGGACTCGGGGGGCAGTACTTCCAGAGGTTTGTCTCCGCTTAGAGGCCGACTGGGGTGAGTCTGGCTGAATAGTCATTATCACTTTCTTCATTGGCGGTGATCCCTTGCAAAAGAGAACATCAGGGGCGGTTGGGAGAAAGTGGAATGGCTCCCCGTTATTTGTCATGGGTTCTGGACCATCTTGTTACTGCAAGCAAGGTGAGCAAGGTTAGCCAAGAGAAATAGGAGAGGGCTCAGAAAAAATAAGAGCACAGATTCAGTACCTCTTCCTCGGGGATTGCATATTCAGGATCAATTTGCTGCAGTAAAGGGCCTAAAGCTCTTCTGAATACATGAGTTTTCCACATTTCCCACCAAGTGTTAAAACCAATTGATGAGGGAGTAAAGGATAGATCGGCTGGTATTGGAATGTGGAGATTGTCAAACATGCTGTAGCATTTTGAACTGGTAAGACCGTCAGATAGATCGGCTCTACTCTCCACCAAGTGGTGAATATGGAAGTGGGGAGGGACTTGTCCTAGGCCGAATTGCCGAGCTGCTATGACTGGTTGATAGGTTTCATAACCTGGTTTGATGATTCTATTGGAAGTTCTTATGCCGACAGGAAGGAAGTCGGGTCAGATCATTAGTGAATATAGATGCCGAGTGCTGTTGTCATCGGCAAAGCTATCCAGCCTGAAGGTAGATGGATTTTCAAAAGCTACAGATTCAGTGAATGGAAAGAAGAGGGGATTCTCTAGGCCTTTGTAGAAAACTCTAAACCATTTTGCTGCATCTGTTGAGTTCAGTTTACTGCCAGGGAGGCTGAATAGGGCTTGGCTATAGCTGGTGCATCTAATTGGTTTGCCATTCCCGTCAGGGAAGGAATTCTTGGCTAAGCTTTGGAAGTTTGGAATCTGATGCTGGAAGTAGAGTTGTGCCCATAATTGAATGAACCACCAAGGGCCTCCAGTTCTGAGTTTCCTTTGGCTGAGCAAGCTAGTTGTCATCAAATGGAGACATCTATATGTTTCTCCGAGGAAAAGCTTGCCTAGGCTGGTGCGGTTGCCATGGGCTAGATGGTAAGCCAAAGGAAGGTAATTCTTGGTTGGGGCTAAGGAGGGACCACAGAAGATGAAATGTTCTAACCAAAGATTTAGAAAGCCTGTGTGTTCCTTTTTACTTACTGGACCTTTCGTTTTCATGTGCTGGTTCATGTAAGTGCTCCAGTTTGTGCAGTCTGTTTTAGATGAAAGTTTGAAGGGGACTTCTACCATTCTGTGAGCTGCAGGATCGGGAGATCTAATGTCAAGGCCAGTGATCATGGTAACATCCACCAGAGTAGGGGTCATGGGTCCATGACCAAAGAGGAAGCAGTTCAGAGCGTCGGACCAAAAATAGCGGATGGTCTTCAGAAGGTTTTCATCTTTATCAAGGGGTGATAGTGATAAACTAAGTGCATCAGCTATGTTCAATTCCTGCCACAAGGGCATATGAGCTTTCGCTACTCTTCTATACCATGTAGTCCAGCTTTCGGTTGGATTAGGCTAGGCTCTTAAGCAGTCGGCCCAGGAATTTAAATCAGTGCCTTGACTCACGAAAGGGATTCTATTCGTTTCACAGGAGATTAAATCTGTGGGATTTTCATAAGTTCTTGGGCCAAGACAAAATGATTTGGGATTGGAAGGATGCGGCAGAAGGATGTCTGACACCTGGAGTTCAGAGATTCAGAAATTTACATATGGTGTTATATTTCAGAGTTTAATTTGTTGGAGGCTTAATGAGCTGAAGAAAGTTAAAAGGGCAGGGTGAATATTACCTTCAGGCTATAGATTGCCGCATCGTCGATTGAAGAATTCGTTGTTTGAGCTACAGAATCTGCCATGGTTCAGATCTGCTGACTTAGGGTTTGGTCGTTTTGCGGGCTCTGGTTCGAATTCTGGATTCTTTGCGAGTCTTTGCTCGAACTTATGGAGCGGGATTCTCGAATTACGCTCGGATTTGGAGTGTCTATTTCGAGTTGGATTCAGAGTGGAAGTGGTGTTCTGTTCTTATGTGGGTTGCTTCCAATTTTGAATTTCGTCGGCTCTTGGATATTAGTAAAGCCTGGTGCGATGCCATCGGCTTTTTTGGGAGGAACCCGAGCAAACGAGTTGAAAGATAAAAGACTTCATTTAAAAGTTGGATTTTTACAAGCAGAAGAGCCGATCTTACAAAGGATGAATCCTTCGGCTTTACAATGCTATTCCTACAGTACTGCTTCTACAGTACTACCTACATCTACTGCTTTGGGCTTCGTGCCGGTGCATCTCCGCCGTTGCTGTTGTCGTCGCCGTCGCTGTCATCGTCGTCGTCATCGGCGCTGCTGCCGCCACCGGTCTCGGCGTCGCTGCTCCGACCGCCGCTGCCGCTGCGTTCTTCTTCACTGTCCTCTTTGGAGGACCCGAGGAACAGGAAGTTGTTCCCATCCGTCGGGTCGTCGCCGCTGGACGAGGAGCCGATCTCCTCTTCCGAGGAGGAATCAGCTCCATCCCAGGAGAAGCCCTCGTCACTGCCGCTCTCTAGTTCATCCTGGAACAGGAGTCGGAGGTCTTCGCCATCGGTTTTGGGCTCGTCGTCTTCGGAGATGATCCCGAAGTCGAACTCCTCTGCATCCCAGTGTAGAGGAGCGAGCACCTCGTACGCTGCCGTCGGGTCGTACTCCGGCGTCGGTTCCCGGCTCTCAGAAATAGAGTCGAGGGAGGAGGCGGAGGAGCTTGAAGAAGAAGGGGAAGAAGGATAGTCGATGAAGTTGGAGCCGGATGAGGAAGAGATCGCCATGGCTATTGAAGGTTTGGGGTTTTTTGCGCTGTTTGGCTTCGGGAAGAAGATGAGTTTGTGGTGAAAGGATTCTATTCGGGGTGAGATTAAATAGTAAAAAAGTGGAAGACGGATAGGCAGTTTCACATTCTACGAGAAGCCAGTTGCAGAGACGTTGTGTCTTCCATGGCGGTTGTTGTGCGTTTTAATGGAGCATCAACGGGAAGGTGAAGCGACATAGTGGTTTTGGAATTATCATTGCCAAAATCAGGGGGCATGTGTTATCGCCATAAATTAACAGGTTAATTAATGGGCCGCGAGTGAGTTGGGCTTAATGAAGAAATTGAAGGAGGCTTGCGAATCGGCTCATGCGTGAGCATTTGGGCCGTGTGGGCTATGTATACTTAGATTTAGTTCAGTTTGAGTTAGAGATAGAGTCTGATATGGACACATTAGTTTAGATTGTTTTCCAAGTCTCCGGACTATAAATATGTACCCTATGATATTTGTAAAAAGAGAACGTCATCACATTTCGCAAACAACAACTCTCGGCGCACCGCCACCCCTAATTCTAGGGTTTCATCCAAGTAAGCGTCATGCTGCCCTGATTGCTTCTTGCGATCAGGGCAGCGTTGTTCTTGCTTTTATCTTGGTATTACTCGCACTGAAGCGTTTTTGATGTCGAGTAGTACTAGTTATCCTGATATTCGTAGCATGATTTTTAGTAGATTCATCGTGCTTTTGTTGCTTATCATCAATGAATATCATGTTGTTTCTGTGCAGTCACGTTTTAATCTTATGCTAATTCTCATTGCATAGAATTAGTTGCGCGGAGACAACACCCTGCTTCTTTTCTATCTAGTAGATCTAATCTGTTATGGTTTGTTCTTATACTTAAGAATTGGTGTAATATCTGCTAGTTTAGGCCTTGCAAATGGGTTGGACAATCCGGCGACGTATTAGATGCTTTGCCTTGATCTTAATAGGGATTGATCCGGGAATCAGCTTTCGCTTGTTCTTAGGCCTCTTTTCTTGTTAAGGTTCGGTTATCTCTTACGCTCGCTAGGCCTAACTACGTGTAGGATGTTAGGAGGGAGCTACATGCAATAGTTCAAGCTGATGGGAAAAAAGAAGCTTCCAGTTGCATCATGGACCTTGAAGAAGGATGAGAAAGAGAAGATATGTAGTTTCTTCGATGAGCTCAAAGTGCCTACAGGATACTCCTCAAACATCAAGAGGCTAGTGAACACAAAAGAATTGAAGTTCAACATGAGCTGCATGAAGGCCCATGACTGCCATGTTATCATGACCCAATTGCTTCTAGTTGCATTGTGCTTCCTAAAGAAGAACAACTTGGCACTTATCCTGTGGATGAAATCACGCACCCAACACCTTGCAAGCTATATGTCCAGGATAAGATCTTTAAGAACAAGGTGGCAACTGGTCAAGCTTGGCCCGGGAATGATGTAATCCATTACCTTTAGGCTACGCCAAGGTTACCATTGAGACAATAGTAAAGAGGAGGTATGGTCACATGGTTGAGTTGGATATACCAGGATAGGTTGGTATGAAGTTACTTGGAGAGAACATAGGCTACATTGTGGCATGGCGCAAGCGCTACATATCATTTGATTCAGAGTCTGATTCCGATGATGATGATGTAGATGGAAGAGGAGATTTGCATCCTCCTACCTCAGTGCCCGAAAGGAATCCAAATCTACTGCCACAAAGAGAATCTAGTCCTCCAAGGGTGCATGCCCGGTGCCTCCAAGGGACACAAGTCCGCTGCCTCAAAGGGACACAAGTCCGCTGCCGTCATCTCAAAGCGAGCAGAGCTATTCTCCACCATGGAAGACTCGAAAGATTAACTCATCTAATAGATTTGGATTATCTCAGAAGGAAGCATCCAAAGCACCTGCAAAGAAAAAAATTGAGTGGTAGCATATCATCGCCCATCAAACGAAAAGAAAAATAGGAATCAATAAAGCTAAAGCTGCAGCTGCAGCAGAGCATTTTTTGAAGATAGCTTTGGTTCCACAGACAGGGAATCCGCAAGGTCTGCCTTTAGATTTTGAATGAACTGCCTCGAAATGGTCTGTGCTACAAGCGAGCAAGGTCAAATATCATGCTGATGTTGAATCAAGGGCCAGTGCCAAATTTCTAGAAGTGAACAGCTTAACAAAGGAAGATCTTGAAAAACTTGAGGAAGGTTTTGGCATTGCACCTCCGCCGCTGCTATGGAAATATAATTTAGGTTGGGGTACGACCTTGTGGAACCAGAACAAGTGCCACTTTTAACAACGAGGATGTGACAATTACATCAGTGGTGCAAAAGTCAGAAATGTGCAATGTTCGGGGCAAGATACAAGCAGGAACATTTTCACAAGGGAGAAGGCATATTGTGGGTGAAATTCGAGTATCTTTATGAGTTCTACCAGAAGTCTGCCCTTGATGTACACATCCTTGCCTTGTGGTGTTTGTAAGTGTCGTTAGTGAATCCCAACATTAGTTTTAATGGTTATGTTTAGCATGTCTAACTTTCTTCTTTTGTTGGATGGAGGCACATAAATGCAAGAAACAAGAAATTAATGATATTGGCTTCTTGGATCCTACTTCTATAAATAGCTGTACAATTGATTCAGGAGCACCATCAACGCTGTGTCTGATGCCTTGATATGCAAGACAAGAAATGGGTTTTTCTGCCCTACAATCATCATTACGTGTATCCCAACTCCTATAAATTTTTGTTTGACAATCATAATAGTAATATTCATGTTGGACGTCCTTAATGCAGTAACCATCATATTCTTATTCCAATCAACCTAGACGAGAGCAAGATCCGTATTTATGATTCCAAAAGACTGAGTCGAGATTTAATCCAGCCTTGCATCAACATGTTGAACAAGTAAATAAAGACAATCAACCTTTCATTATTATATCTTTGCTAGATACACATCTAATTATATTCGTTATTCTTAATGTTATATAGGGCCTTTGCGAAGTACCGTAAAAAATGCAAAGTATATAGACCTTTCTGGAAGGATTTCATTGTATCTGAAGCCAAATATATCCTAAGGCAGCCTTCGGGCAATGATTACTGCGGGTTTTATGTGATGCATTTTATTCATATCCACACCGGAGATGATATGTCTGCTGGTGAAGATCTGGTTAGTTATGTTCAGTATTTTAATGCATTTTATTGATTCTCATTCTTTGTTGCAGCATTTAAGATAACTTGATTATCTGAAAAGATATTCAGTATATTAATACATTCTTTATGTTCACATTCTTTGCTGCAGCATGTAGAGCTTCGAACTTCAGAGTTGCTACAAAGTGATATCGTCGCACTTCAAGAGGAGCTTGCTGGCTTTATCGTTGACCATGTAGCGAATCTGGATGCAGAGTTCTGTGTTATCTAGCTTTAGTATTTTGTTTTAAATTTCTGCATCGTATTATGTAGGACTCATGGCATGAATTATGTTGGATGTAAGGACTTGTGGTTTGTAATTAGTGTGTGGACTTATGGTTTGTAAACGGTGTATGAACATGTGACACTTTTGTGGGAGTGAACTATATTTCTTATGTGTTTACTATGTGAGATTTGATGTACTTATTATGAGAATTGTATTAAATTATTAAAAAGTGGTTTAATTTTGATAATGGTGATGGAGTAGGCAGCGGGAAATACTTATCACTGCCGGCCTGTGTTACAGACCGGCGGTGATAATCTATTTTCACCGCCGGCCCGTAACACAGGCCAGCAATGATAAACTTATTTGCACCGCCGGTCCGTGTTACGGCCCGACGGTGAAAACATATTTTTAGTGCCGGTACAAAAGCCGGCGGTGAAATATCTGTGCACCGCCGGCACCTAAACCGACAGTGAAAATAGGTTTAGGACCGGCAATGAAAATGATTCTGTAGTAGTGTATTTTTCAAAACTTAGGGATGTCACTTTTAGATATTACTACTACAAAATTCTATTTTGCGAGGCACTAAAAAATGGGCTCTGAGGCGGGCAAGAAAAAAAAACCCGCCTCGGTTAGTAGCCAGCATTAACCGAGGCGGTCATGTTTAATTAACCGAGGCGGCCTCGCAAAATTGATTAACCGAGACGGTCAAGTATAAAATGTCCGCCTCGGTTAATAGACATTAACCGAGGCGGTTTTTCAAACGTAAATGCCTCGGTTAATATATTAACGAGGCGGACACGCTATAAGGCCTGCCTCGGATAGTAGTGGCCCATTCCGAAGCCCAAATAGCCCATTTCAGCCCGGTATCACCCACTAATATATACGGTGACTTGGGTTTTTATCTCTCCCTCACGCTCCCCTCCTCTAGATCTGCACAGTGCCCTCCCCTCCTCTCCCTCCCTCCCTGAGCATGCCGGCCCGCCGCTCCCTTTCCCTGGGCGTGAGCATGCCGGCCCCTCCCTCGCCCCGAAGCGGGCCGCGGCGCGCTCGGCATCGGCGGCAAAGGCGGGACGTGGAGGCGCCCGGCGGCGGGCGTGGCTGCAGGCGACGCGGCGGCGGGACGCGGCCCCTGCCGGGCTGCGCGCGCGGCTGCAGGCGACAAGGCGGCAGGACGCGGCCCCGGCCGGGCTGTGCGCGGCTGCAGGCCACACAGCAGCAGGACGCGCCCCCGGCCGGGCTGCGCGGGGGGACGACGGCCTCGGCGGGGGCGCGGCGGCCTCGATGGGGGAGCAGCGGTAGGCCGGTGCTAGATTGAGGGACCAAAAAGGCGACCAGAGGGGGGGTGAATGAGAGCCAATAAAAAATTCTCGCAAACTGAAGCTCGGCTTAAGATCCCAAGTATACACCCAACCCTAGAGTCCTAGGTGAAGTGTAGAGTAGCTATAGAGGAGCTACACTAACACAAAACAACCCTAGAAAAAACGAGAAGTACGCGGAAGCAAACAGCGAGAAGAAGCAGCTGAAACAACGCACGGTATACACACCGGTTAAACCGACGTACACAAGGGGCACCTTGTCAGTTTAACCGATGCGCAGAGCCTGCAGCAGTAAAAAGCTAGCACTAGTTGAACCGATGCAGAGGCTTAAGAAGTGTCGGATCAACCGTCGTTGCAACACCGGATGATCCGATAAATTCAAAACCAATCGCCGGTTCAATTGTCCAGAGGGATCACAAAATTGAAATTCAACGCACCGGTTAAACCGACGAAATCAAAGCCCTTGCGTCGGTGCAATTGTCCAGAGAACCAACAAACTAAGTCGCACTAAGCTCCGATTGAACCGACGCTCAACAATTTCTAAGCGTCGGTGTAATGAGTCAAACGCCAAAAACCCTAACACAGAACAGCCTACTCACCGGTTGAACCGACGCAACATGACCACAAGCGTCGGTTTAACCGGTGATAGGTAAAAACTCCGTTCGAGTCCAGAAACGATTTTCCAGTCTGCGCCTCGCCCAAAAACTCGATGATCGAAGGATCAAATCAAGTCCAAATCTCACCAAAATTCGTAGGCACGATCACAAAGGACTTGTGTACATGTCCACGGAAGAAATCGACAAATCTCTCCATGGTTTGGGAGGAATCGAAGAAATTCCGAGCAAGATTGGGGTTTTCTCAAGAACGCGACAACTTCGATTCGGGGGGACTCCTGATTCCGGAGGGTATAGCACTAGGCTAAATGGTTTTGAATCACTACAAAGAGTCTCGAAGTCATCAAGAATCAAACCATCAACTCGTGCTCATGAATCGACAAAAGAAAATCAAAATTCAATCAAACGAGGCACAAGATGAACAAGAACGAGATGAATTCAAAAACCCTGGAGGGCACAAGGAGGGAAGGGCCTCCTTTCCCGATCAATCTCAGTACAAAATCCTCAAGAATCCATACTTCTAATCCCTAGAGAGAAGAAGGAGGAAGGCGCCAGGGAGGGGAGGCGGCTGCCCACTCGGCAAAAAAAAAAGAGATCCAGAGGGAGAGGGGGTAAGGGGGTATTTAACCCCAACAACTCTCAATCCAAAAGACTAAACTACCCCTAGAGCCGAAAATAAACTAGAAGGCCCGTAGGGGCAAAATCGGAAAAGATACATGGACTCATCCGACGGCCGAGGTTCTTTCTTCGAATCGAAGTCTTCTCCGCAATACCGCCACGTAGATGAAGATCCGGTCCGCGGTTTTGGAAGGTCCACGAAACCCGGTGAGGTGGCTGGTTTTGAGAAAACCGCAAAAACTCCACGCGCAGGAAGATTCCCACCGCGACGCCATGGCCCTGGACGCCATTCTCGCCTCGGCCTCCTGACAGCCCTAGACGCCGCCCGACGCCCATCATCTCCTCGCCCACAGCGAGACCCTAGACGCCGTCGACGCCCGTTCCTCCGCCAGTCCCGAGACCGACGCCCGTGCCTCCACGATTTGATGTCTTCAACCGCTGTCTGCCTCCTTGGTTTTGTGGCGCAAACCAAGAAACCCGCCTTCCGTCGCCGCTTGCGCCCTTGATCCAGGAGTGGATGCCACAGCTGCTGCCTGGCACGAGCTCCGGTCCCGGCTGTCCTTCACCGCCGTCCACCACACGATCCATCGGCCACAACACCTCCACGGCAGCTCTCCATCGACACTTGACGCCCGTGTACCTGCAACCAAAGACCAAGCGCACAATCACACCGCATGGTTGACAATTCACTCATCACAGCCAGGAGAAGGTACTCAACATTCCTCATAGATCCGGCGTCCTCCACCGCCGGCACCGCTACCCTTCAGATCCACGACCGTGGTGCTACTGCGGGGCCTGATCCGGGGGCGACGGCAGCGGCGGCGGCCTCCCCCGGATGGGCTCGGCGGGCTCATAGATGGGCTTGGCGGGCCTGTCCACGGGTTTTTTTCTTTTTTTTTTAAATTTTTTTATTTGATTTACTGAGGCGGGCTCCCAACCGCCTCCGTAAATGCCGCATTTATCGTGACGGAATCCCCGAGGCGGTTGGCTTGACCGCCTCGATAAATCCATTTTGCCCGCCTCTGTAAAATTTTCTATAGTAGTGTATCTCTTAACATTGAAAGCGTGATAAATTTTGTGACATGAAGCACGTCCTTGAAATCATGTCAAAAAACATCTTTACGTACCGATGTCGAGATGTTTTCAACGTGCGTTACAAATAAATAAAGCAGGTTTTTTTTCTAGTAGTGCACTACCGCCTATGATGGTGCTAGTCTTGATGCTTCAGTTGAGTAACTGTCTACCATTGGACTCCATCACCGCTCAAGGCAGTGCCTGGCTGCATTATTATCACTTTAGGCGATGTAGTGTCTTCCAAGGGGGCTTGTCATATATACCCTAAACTGGAACCATTAAGCTTAGGCAATGTTTAAGACAGTGTTTATGAGCGCTCGATGATTTTTCTACAGTATTAACCAAATTACCCACTATTAAGATTATTATTTAGTAAATTAACAATAGCTTCAACTGAACCTCGGATCCTCTTGTTTCATTTGGAGTCACCTATGATATAAAAGCCATCGAATTAGCCAGGCAGGAGAATTTAATCTGGCAGACGAAAAAGTAAAGACCCGGCAGCCTTGTTGTGCTTCTACTTGAACCTTTAATGAAAGACTCGCCGACAGCTTTGTGCTTCACTGCTTAAATCTTTAATCTTTACATTTACAAAGTCGATTCTGCAGTGACTAGCTAGCCTACAAGCAAAGAACCATTCAGTCCGTTCTGATGACCACACAGACACAAAAGCAACATACTACAACTATACTAGCTGGATGCACATTATTTGCCCAAAGCCAATGTAATTTGTTCGATACTTCTATCTAGCTACATTCTCTCTGAACCATATCTGGGTCTTTCGTCCTCGTCAATTGTAATTTGTTCGATCTACTTGGCTTCTGTCATCATATATCCTAGTACCAGTGCTGATTCAAGTTGGTTGAGGTATATATTCAACTTAATTATTTGCTCCCTTCAGTTGCAGATATACAAGTGAAAATTCAATGTGTAGTGTATATATGTAGATGTAGCGTGCGTGCATAGAAACTATATATATATATATATATATATATATATATATATATATATATATATATATATATATATATATATATATGATGCACGGCACACCCTGATAATATATAGTAATTATTTGTTCATGCATATGCTCGGGTGTGTTGGCCAGGCCAGTCACCAAGCCATGGGTTAGATCGATCTAGCTGCTGTGTACACCGAAGAGATGGCCTGAGACTAGAGCTGGCAGGCTCAGGTTATACTCGAAATCCATCATGCGTACTGAGGTAAATCAGCTACATACCAAGCATGCTTTATTTTTTGTTAATTAGTTTCATCTTAATTATCAGTACAATCTTAATACTTGAAGTGTATGTGTCCGACTTGCGTTCTTCAATGGCACAAGAAAACATAATAATTTCGTTACGCTAGCACTTAGACTCGTGGAGTAATCTGGCTGAGAAGATTGATTATGAGCACAACATTAAAAACAAATAAAAAATGATGTTTAGGTAAAGATTATTCAGCTAGATATATATCGCAGTCTAGCTATGTTGTTCTTCATAGCTTATACATCATTATTGTTGACTACATGTATTTCACTAGACCCTATTTTAGAGTTTGGCACAGTGACCCTGATTTTGTTGCGACGGCCCTGTATGTTCAGTCATCGATCGCCTCCTCCATCTCCCACTTCCGAGTTCTGACAAGGTTGTCTACTCCGGTTGGAGGAAATCAAACCATCTCGAATTCTAGGCTCCTCACAATTAAGTAGACAAGACATGTTCTGATATGATTGAAGCAATGCGTTAATCTCGCACAAACAGTACCGTTCAGCCGAAATTTGGGTGAAAAGGTGGATCTTCTGATGAACAGGACGATATTTCGTATAAACAGTAATTTCGGTCACATTCGAAAAGGCGGCCAAATTTTTTTTATTATTGTACCCAACAGCCTTGTGCTTCAGTGCTTAAATCTTTAATCTTTATCTGTACAAATAATTTACAAAATAGATCCTGCAGTGGATGGCTACCTTACAAGCAAAGAACCATTCCGATGACCACAATGATGACAAAAGCAAACGTCCTATATGCACATTTGTCCCTTTGCTTCGATCTGGGTGCATTCTCGTTGAGCCATGATCTCTCGCTCTGTTGAACCTGTTCATCATTAATCATAATTTTTTTTTGAGGGCGATCATTAATCGTAATTGGCTCAATGTTCTTGGCTTCTGTCATCATATACTCTATTACCAGTGCAGCTTCAACTTAATTTAGGTATGCAAATTATTTGCTCTCTTCCGTTGCAGATATAAGATAATTCAATGTGTAGTGTATATATGTAGATATAGCGAGCATGCATATAGAAACTATATATATATATATATACATATTTATATATATATGCATGGAGCACACCCTGATGATATATATAGTAATTATTTCTTCATGCATGCTCTTGTGTGTTGTCCAGAGTCCAGATCAGGCTGAGATACGACCACGACATGATCGTTCACAGGAGAAATGGCTCCGTTCCAGTAGTTGAAACGGATGCTGCAGTGTTGTTTCATCTGAAGATCTAGTTGCTACGTGCGCCGCAGAGATTATTGCTCGAGACTAGCTAGCCGGCTGGCAGGCTCAAGTGAATCCAATCCAATCAAATCAAATCCAGCATGCGTACTGAGGTAAATCAGCTACATATATACAAACCAAGCATGCTTCATTCCTTTTTGTTACTAATTTCATCTTAACCATCAGTACAATCTTAATCTGGTACCGTATGGCTTCTTTTTGTTTCCCATCCGGATCGTACATTTCAATCAGTTCGAGTATGTATAATGCATGAGTGCATTGCATCCATGCAGGTTATCAAGGAGGACACCATCGATGGAGCCGTCGAACGAATCTTGGAAGAACTGAAGGAGGACGACGCTACTGGTACCGCTAGAAGCAGCACCAGCAGCGGCAGGCGCAATGTCATCTACTTCGACGGCTGGGACGGGCTGGGGGCATCCGCCGTCCTCCGAGCCGTTGGCCGCCGCCTCAGCGCACCACCTGCGGGCGCCGGTCTGGAGTTCTCCCAGGTTATCCATCTCGACTGCTCCAAGTGGGAGAGCAGGAGAGCGACGCAGAGGGCTTGAAAGTGATCGGGTGCTCTAGCCTAAGAGGGGGAGGGGGTGAATTAGGCACTAATAAAAACTTAGACCTATGGCTCCAACTAGTTTGCACAAAGCTTAAACTAAAACAAGCTATCTAGATGTGCAACTAGGTTGTTCTAGTGTAAAACCCCTATCCCAAAAGAGTTTAGCAACCTATAGCCTTTCCTATCAAGAAACTATTCTATGAAAGTAAAGGCATACAAATTACTAGAATGAAATGCGGAAGCTTAAAGAGCGGGATAGGAGATAGCAAACTCTTGACGCGGGTGTTTATCCCGTGGTTCGGTTAGCCACAAAGGCACACCTACATCCACGTTGTTGTAGCACTCACTAAGAGTATTGCTACTCGGCCACCAAGTCTTTTCCGTGAACACAATCACGGTCACCTTGGCCCCGGGTTCCACTAAGGAGCTTCTCCACAAAGGATGGGGGTCTCCACGTCCCCCGCACAAAGGTGTCGTCGCCGCTCCACACCAAGTCGGAGGGTCGATGACGTTGCCGGCGAGCTCCACGCTCCAAGGTGCCGGCGCACCAAGCTCTTGTTTTGGTTCACTAATGAACCACAGCACAAAGGCTCTTAGCCTTGCAAACTCACTCACTAAGAGCTAATCCTTTACACAACACTCTCAAAGTGTGCTAAGGGCTAAGGATATGATCTTGATGCTTTTGTATGGCTTGGAGATGTTCTTGGGTGTGTGTGGGATGTCCAGCAACTCCAGCAATCTTCAAATGGCCGGGGTGAGGCGTATATATAGGCCACCAAGTCTTGTAGCCGTTGCTCCAACGGTTAGCTGAAAATCTGCGTACCACCGGAAGAACCGATGCCTCTTGGCAGGGTAGCGTCGGTTCATCCGGTCACTCATAACACGAAGTAGCCGTTGGACTCCTGATGGCTGACGCAGAGACCACCGGTTGAACCGATGCTTTGCACCGATGCCTCACCGGTTCAACCGGTGCTGAAGGAATCTTCTCCTGGACGCTGACGTCATTACACCGGTGGTATGCACCGATGCACCGTCGGTTGAACCGGTGCTGAAGAAACTTCTTCTGGGCACTTGACATCGTCTCTGGTACAAAGGACGGCCATTGCACCGATGCCCTATTTTAGACCGTCGGTTCAACCGGTGCCTATAGGCTGACTTGGCTTCGATTCCCTTCTGCACCAAAGTATCAAGGCGTCGGTTCTTCCGACTACCATCGGATGCTCCGATGCCCTGGCGTCGGTTCTTCGTTACAGGGCTCTCGCGAAGCAGCTTAAGCTCCCTGCGTCGGTGATGGCCATGCTCGACGCAAGAGATGAGGAGGAGGATTACCAGGGAGTGGACAAGGCCTCCCGTGCTGAGACACCGCAGGTCGCCGGAGCCATATGTCAACACATCCAGAAGCTTAACCGCAGATTCCTGGTGATTTTCCTCAACGGGAGCAGCGAGGAGATCGATCTTGACAGCTTGGGCTTCCCACTTTCCGGGTACCTAGGGAACAAGGTGCTGTGGTCATTCCAAGGGAGATTTCGGCTCTACCCAAGGACGAAGGTTGACAGGGCCCTGATGAGCACGAGGACGACGACAGAGGTTGTTCTCTCGGCAGTCTCACCCCACAACAACTTGTCCCAGATTTTGGAGCAGGAGGCTGCAGAGGTTGCAAGCGAGATCAATATTGGCGGCGTCCGCTGGTCTGAAGCAGCTACCAATTGCTTCTTGCACACGGTGAAGCTTTATGACATGGGTAGTCGCCTGGTCGATTATGACTTGGCAACCCATGGCTGCAACTACTGGAAATGTGATGGCATCATTGAGCTAGAACAGGGAGATGTTGGCACTAACGAGGATGCTGATAGACTCTGGCAATCCTGCGATGCTCTGCAGCGCGAGATGAGAATGGATGTGGACTTTTATCAGAATCCATATTTGCCATCTGCGCTGGCAAAGGGTCTGCCAGAGCGGGCATACTGGACTTCACCAACCTACGGGTTCATGCTGACCCCGAGACGGATTCGTAAAGGCACGTTCCAACACTTGGACAAACTTTGCGTGCTCAAGCTATCAGGGTGCATGTTCAGCTTGGTATCACCTCCGTTCCTTTGCTGCCACAACCTTAGGTTTCTCTGGTTTGACCACTGCCGACCTTTAGGGAGAACAGATAATGTGGTAGGGAAGGCGGAGGATGACATCCGCCAGTGCTTCCAAAGGCTGTGGGTGCTGGACGTGCGCTGCTCAAATTCCGCCTTCTTGTCCGCAAAGATGATTGATTTCATGACTCAACTCAGGGAACTAAATGTGATGGAAGAAGATTGGCTGGACATGGATCATTTTCAGGGGCGGCTCCACAACCTTCGTAGGTTCCGAGTAACACAGTCTTGTCCCGTTTGCCTCATAGACCCGGAATATTTGTTCTCAGGGATGGGCAAGTTGGAGCTTCTTGAATTCTCAGGAAATTATTCCTCCATGTCCTTGACGACGAAGAGGCCACTTTGGTTATCTGTGGGAAGCAGCTGTAGCAGCCTTGAGACTGTCATTATTGATAGATGTGAATATTTGCCAAGGATCTCCTTGACGGGATGTGTTAATCTGAAGAATCTATTCTTGAGCGGGTCGTTCCCGAACCTCCACAGCCTAGACATCACTGGTTCAGCAGTGAAAACACTAGACCTCAGTGCAGTGACAGCTCCAGTCCTGGATGAGCTCATTCTACTTGACTGTGGGAAGCTTTGTGCAATCCTATGGCCCCCAGAAGACAAGAAGAAAAGATACTTGGGTAAGCTACGCGTCGACACCACCCAAAAGGCTGGAGGTGATCATGGTACAGGAAGATCACCACCACCCACTGCATTTAACTGGTATATTTCTGTGAGGGATGCAAGGCTCCTGGGGTCGCTTGCGCCTGTCAAAGATTATTTCGTTCCCCACTGTGCACATCTGGAGATCTCAACAATTCCATCCCCTACTTGTGCTCCTGCTGCTACTGCTACTGCTGGCAGCAAAGGCGATGGAACCAAGGGTGGCAGCAGGCAGAAAGTGCAGGTAAACCTGCAGCAAAAGGCGCTTAAAGAGCATGCGACATACACAGATATCTCTGCCACCCTAAATGCATTATTATGCCAAGGACCGGTGATCAACTGTTGTATGTGTCCTCCTCCCCCATGTGTGCCATCCCAAGGGTGCTACATGCACATAGAGGACCAAATGAGAGTCGGAGCTGCAAACAGTATTACTATACCAGGATTTATATGTGACAGTGCCAAGATCCTGCACGTCCACGATAGCTCGTCCATCACCAGAATCCTCGCAGTTCCATTAGTTTCAACGACGTGGAATCAGCTCGAGTGGTGTCGAGCCGAGCGGTGCCCCAATTTGGAATGCGTCATCAGTTCCCGGAATGGTGCAGGACCAGGAGGCCGCAGCGGTAACGACACGGATATGTTTAAGAAGCTACGGACCATCTGGGCGTCACATCTCCTCAACACGCGCTGCATTTGGAGCTGGAGCGTCTCAGTAGGACGCTGGGATACCGCGTTTGTGGGGCTCACGTTGCTGCACCTCGACCACTGCCCCAGGCTGATATATGCTACCCATTTGGCCGAGTCGCAGGGCTTGGAAAGTTTGGAGACCCTCCAGATCATGTGGTGCGGTGATCTTAGTATGGTCTTCAAAGGGTCTGCGAATTGGAGGCTGTTTCCCAATCTGAAGCACATCCACCTGCACGAGCTCCCCAAGCTGCAGGGCATCTGCGATGTTGGCTGCCATACGGATGCGGCCAATCTCGCGACCATCAAGATCAGGGGCTGCTGGAACCTCAAGAGCTTGCCTAATGTTGCAGGCAAGAATGTGGTGGAGTGCGACTGCGAGAAGGAATGGTGGGATAGCCTGGAGTGGGACCCCTATGTGGAGCCCAGCCTGCAGTACACGCCGACCCACCCGCGGCACTACAAGAAGACCATGCTCAGGGGCTCCGTCCTCAGGTGATCTATCCTCGTGCATCGACATCATCTAAATATAAAGCTAGTACATTTGTCCAACAAAGTAAATTATTAATTAATGATTCCCTTCCATCCTTTGCTTTCCAGGTAGTAGTTCCTTGGTTTGATCTGCTCTGCTTCCATGTTTGGTCGTCCATCCATCCAAAGATACAGGGCTAGCTAGTATCACATTTACTGTTGTGTGAACAAGTCCGAAAGCTAAATAACTGGGGAACATATCAGATGCAAACCAACCTCTTCGTATAAACTATGAAAACTCCAATCTGACCCATCAAATCAACATCCAAGGGGAGGGGCGCAAAGAGGTGGGAGGGGGGATTTGCAAAAGAGTGATTACCCAATCCAAGGGCGGGTCCGTACCCCTTGGATGTTGATCCAATGATTCAGATTGGAGTTTCCATAGTTTGCACGGAGAGGTTGGTTTGCACCTGATACGTTCCCAAATAACTGTGGAAATTTCCTTAAGTTTATGCAACAGAAGCTCGGCTCTATGCCTGCGAGCAGTTGCGAGTTTCTGCTATGCTCAAGCCTACCCGCCTCGTGCGCATGCTGTGGCGTGTGATTTGTCAACAATGGTGTGTGGATTGATTGTTGTTTTGTAACTCATCTCATTATAAATAAATAATCCACGTGTTGTGTGGTTTGTTTGTGCAACACATATAATTGTGTAACCAACCGATAACCCTCTCGGCACTGAACGGCCGTACAACAAGTAACCGACTTTGTGGTTTTGTGTTGAACAGGGATGCGTTATGTAAATACTCAAGGATTTATAATATGTTGTATAGAAAATCTAGAATATAAATTACACGAAATTTTTTAGAATGATTGGGGGGAAAATATATAAATTTTATTTAAAGAAATAGAGCTCATAGATAATAATGGGAAAAAGAGGTTCCAATCCAAAAGTTGCATCGGTGAAGTTTTGAAAGGGATCCTATTGGTTTCTTGATTTATAAAATCAGTAGGATCTACATCGCCCATAGTAACCGACTTTCATAGAGTAGTTTCTTGATAGGAAAGGCTATAGGTTGCTAAACTCTTTTGGGATAGGGGTTTCACACTAGAACAACCTAGTTGCACATCTGGATAGCATGTTTTAGTTTAAGTTTTGTGCAAACTAGTTGGAGTCATAGGTCTAAGTTTTTATTAGTGCCTAATTCACCCCCTCCCCCTCTTAGGCTAGAGCACTCGATCACTTTCAATTGGTATCAGAGCCGGGACTCACTTGTCTCACAAACAAAGCCAATTCTATTGGCAAAATTGTGTTTACCGGCTCATAAGATCGGTAGGCTTCACCGCCTAGTGAGTTAGCTCTTTTAGGGGAAGGGATGGATTCTCTAGGACCTCCTCCACGTCTCGATGGCACGGGCTTCCAACGTTGGAAGATTCTTATGCAATCGCACCTCCAAGCTAAGGGCCTAAATGTTTGGAGAGTTACGAGTGAAGGAACTAAAAGCAATAATCAACAAGAGAGGCAATACGATGCTATAGCTAAGTGTGCTATTTTAAGCTCTCTTGGTGAAAATATGTTCAACCGTGTGTTTGCTTGCGAAAATGCAAATGTTTTATGGAAAACTATTAGTGAGAACCATGAAGGCACAAAAGATGTTGCAAATGAAAAATATCATGTTCTCATTGATAAACTTAATAGTTTCAAGCAACTTGATCATGAAAATGCCGAAATTATGTACTCACGGTTGAATATTCTTGTGAATGAGATTAATACTCTTAATGTGAAGAAAATTGAAGATTTGGAACTCATTCGCAAGATCTTTCACTCACTTAGAAGGCCGGACTATGATTTGGTGACAACAATTCTTTATGAGAAAGATCTCAACACAATGACACCAAACAAAGTCCTAAACAAGGTGATCGCCCATGAGCTACGCCATGATATCAAGCCAAGAGCGCCACCTTCTTCACCAACACATAGTGCACTTGCATGAAAGCAAGTAAAAAATTTGAAGAAGATGGCCATCAAAGGTAGCTCAAGTGATGAGGAAGAAGAGGAAGCAAGAAGCTCCTCAAGTGAAGATCAAGAGCCAATGAACCACAACCTCTACAAGCATGTAAAGAAGATGAACAAGTGCTTAAAGGAAATCAACTCAATGGGGTATTTGGTCTTCCTCAAAGATGGGCCTCACCATCAACATATGAAGGTTGAGAAGAAATTCATGAAGAACAAGCAAAAGAAGGAGAAGAAGCCCAAGCATGAATCATTTGCCATATTTGGTGAATGGGTTAGTGGTGGTGAAGAATCAAGTGCTAGCTCAAGCGATGAATCAAGCAAGAGATTCACCACCCGCACCAACTTCGGATCATCATCAAACAACTGCCTTATGGCTAAAGGTATGGATAGCGATGTAAGTGATGATGACTCCGATTCTCCTTCAATTGATGAACTTCTTGATCTTGTTCATGAGCATCAAAAAGTCATTAGGAGACAATCAAAAGAAATTAAAAACCTTAATGCTCTCAAGGATCTAAATGCTTCTCTTGCTACAAATTTTGATGATTTAATGTGCAAATTCAATTTGCTTAGCAAGGAGCATGAAGAGCTCAAATTAAAATTTGAGAGCATTAATGATACTAATGACTCTTTGGAAATGAAGCAAACTATCCCTTGTGCAATTCCTATCTCAAGGGTAGATGCTTCAGCTTCTTGCATTGATTTAATTGATAATTCTTGCTCTAACCCTTGCAATGAGAAATGCAATGAGAATGTTATTGTAGAATCATGTGATGATCTTATTGCCAAGGAGAATGATGAGCTCAAGCAAGAAGTGGAAAGGCTCATGAAGGACTTGTATAGATTGAAGGGCAAAGGCATGGAGAGCAATGTCCAACCTTCTCAAGATAACCGTGAGAACATGGTGAAAAAGCTTGAGAAGGGGACCACCGTGACTTGCTCTAAGTGCCACAAAGAAGGCCACAAGTCCAACAAGTGTCCTCAACCAAGGAAGAAGCTTTCGGATGAGAAGAACAAGAAGAAGCTTACAATCAAAAGTTCTCTCATCTACACCAAGCCCAACCGGAGGAACAAAAGCAATAGCACCTCTTATGTGATCAAGAAGAAAACAAATGGCAAGGTGGTTGCTCACAAGGTTGGGAAGCAAGAAAGGAGTTGGAACCGCCCCATTTGGGTGCCCAAGGACGTCATCATCAATATGAAGGGGCCTCAAATGGTGTGGGTTCCAAAGGAGACTTGAAGTCCAAGAATGGCTTCGGGGGATTTGGAGGCTTAGCTTACAAGTTGAAGTAAAGGTTCAAGCCAAAACAAGTTAAGCTCACAACTTGGACATTTGTTGCCCAAGTCCCCCATAAGGTAATGGTAGCTAAAAATTTCAATTCAAGCAACATGTAGCTCCATTGCTCTTGCTAGGTTGTTTGCATTGCATCACCTAGTGTTATATATGGTGGGTTGCTTGTGTCATGACTCTAACCCATGAGCAACCTATATGGTTTGATAAGTGTGTAGAAAACTACACAAAGTTACCCTTCATGGTACATGCATCTCATAAGGTATGTATTTCATATGTGTACCATGAACACAAGCTATAAGGTAAACTTCCTAATTGTGTCAAAATTAATGTGCATACATTTGCTTGGTGATTCAAACACTAATTGCACATATTTAGGGGGAGTTCATCCTATGGCTTGTGATTTTGAGACTAACATGTTTTCAAGTTTATCATTTGTAGTCTCACGTGGAGTTTACACTCTAAGAGAATGTTTCTCACGATCAATGTGAACAAATAACTCTCTAAGAGTGGTTAAATAAATTGTGCTTTCATGCATATTGAGTCATGCTTATTGAACTTAAATGCTCATATCTAAGTTCATAGGCTATGTGCTCATACATTTGTTTAACCTTGGTGTACCAAGTGCTTCTTGTTTAAAGACTTTCAATTGATTGCAAGTCACTTTCTTTTAGTACATGCAAGGTAAACAAAGAAACCCCCGGAGGTATGCAAGGTTCTAAACTAATTAAATTGGTATCTTTGTCATATCCTATTTACTTTAGAGCTACCTCCGTGCATGACATATCTAAGCTTTGTAGTTATTACCTTTAGTTGTGCACTTGATTTTCACATTATCATTTTGTGCACATACTTATGGAAAGCATAGCTCATGTCATGCTAGTTTCGTGATTTTGTGATCCACCATAGTAAATTTTCAATTAGTATCTTCATTGATATCATACAATTGGATCATGAGTCATGGAACTAACTCCCTAGGCTACTAATATTCTCTTAAGCTATATTGTTTTGCAAGACCTTTGTTGGAGCAAGACCTTTTAGGTGATTTGATTCCAAAGGGGGAGAAATGTGGATCAAAGCAAGGTATTTTCTCAAGGAGGAGAAGCATATCCCAAAGGGGGAGAAATACCTAAGTGAATCAAGTCATGAGGGAGAAGTAGCAACATAAGGGGAGGTTCAAAGGGGGAATCATGGTTTTAGGGGGAGGCCAAGTCGTCATTGGATGGTGGTAAATATCCAAGCAAGCGTAAGCAGTTCTCAATTGATTTCAATTGGTATCTAGTGGTTAAATTTGTCAATTTTTGCAATTCTATGCTTGCTTTGATTGTGTTGTCATCAATCACCAAAAAGGGGGAGATTGTAACGAACATGGCACCATTTATGCCATTTTCGAGTGATTTTGGTGATCGAATGACAACACAACACTTGGACTAATATGATTGTTAAGATGATCATTCTCAGGCTTTTAGGTTCAAGTGATGACAAAGAGAAAGAGAAAATAGGCGTAGCAAGGCCCGAAGGACAGCCCCTACGGGGGTTCCGCCAGGGGCTCTTCGGATCAGGAGCACCGGATGAACCGACGCCAGGGGCATCGGTGCATCCGACGCTTGTCGGAAGAACCGACGCTATGATATTTGGTGCAGGAAGGAAACGAAGCCAAGTCAGCCTATAGGCACCGGTTGGACCGATGGTCCAAGAAAGGGCATCGGTGCATTGGGCGTCCTATGTTCCAGAGACGATGTAAAATGCCCAGGAGAAGTTTCTTCAGCACCGGTTGAACCGACGGTGCATCGGAGTATTGCATCGGTGCAATGACGTCAGCGCCCAGGAGAAGATTCTTAAGCACCGGATGAACCGGTGATGCATCGGTACAAAGCATCGGTTCAACCGGTGGTCTCTGCGTCAGCTGTCAGGACTTCAACGGCTACTTCGGGCTATGAGTGACCGGATGAACCGACGCTACCCCGCCAAGAGGCATCGGTTCTTCCGGTGATACACAGAATTTCAGCTGACCGTTGGAGCAACGGCTACAAGACTTGATGGCCTATATATACGCCTCACCCCGGCCATTTGAAGATTGCTGGAGTCCCAAGACACCTCATACACATCCAAGAACATCTCCAAGCCATACAAGAGCTCATAGATTATATCCTTAGCTTATAGCACTGCTTTGTAAAGTGTGAGTGCTAGATTAGCTCTTAGTGAGTGTGATTGCAAGGCCTTGAGCCTTTGTGCTGTGGTTCTCTAGTGAACCAAAACAAGAGCTTGGTGCGCCGGCACCTTGGAGCGTGAAGCTCGCCGGCAACGTCATCGACCCTCCGACTTGGTGTGGAGCAGCGACGACATCCTTGTGTGGGGGACGTGGAGACCCCCATCCTTTGTGGAGAAGCTCTTTAGTGGAACCCAGGGCCAAGGTGACCGTGATTGTGTTCACGGAAGAGACTTGGTGGCCGAGTAGCAATACTCTTAGTGAGTGCTACAACAACGTGGATGTAGGTGTGCCTTTGTGGCTAACCGAACCACGGGATAAACACCCGTGTCAAGAGTTTGCTATCTCCTATCCCGCTCTTTAAGCTTCCGCATTTCATACTAGCAATTTGTATGCATTTACTTTCATAGAGTAGTTTCTTGATAGGAAAGGCTATAGGTTGCTAAACTCTTTTGGGATAGGGGTTTCACACTAGAACAACCTAGTTGCACATCTGGATAGCATGTTTTAGTTTAAATTTTGTGCAAACTAGTTGGAGCCATAGGTCTAAGTTTTTATTAGTGCCTAATTCACCCCCTCCCCGTCTTAGGCTAGAGCACCCGATCACTTTTAGGTGGTCTTAGTATGGTCTTCAAAGGGTCTGCGAATTGGAGGCTGTTTCCCAATCTGAAGCACATCCACCTGCACGAGCTCCCCAAGCTGCAGGGCATCTGCGATGTTGGCTGCCATACGGATGCGGCCAATCTCGCGACCATCAAGATCAGGGGCTGCTGGAACCTCAAGAGCTTGCCTAATGTTGCAGGCAAGAATGTGGTGGAGTGCGACTGCGAGAAGGAATGGTGGGATAGCCTGGAGTGGGACCCCTATGTGGAGCCCAGCCTGCAGTACACGCCGACCCACCCGCGGCACTACAAGAAGACCATGCGCAGGGGCTCCGTCCTCAGGTGATCTATCCTCGTGCATCGACACCATCTAAATATAAAGCTAGTACATTTGTCCAACAAAGTAAATTATTAATTAATGATTCCCTTCCATCCTTTGCTTTCCAGGTAGTAGTTCCTTGGTTTGATCTGCTCTGCTTCCATGTTTGGTCGTCCATCCATCCAAAGATACAGGGCTAGCTAGTATCACATTTACTGCTGTGTGAACAAGTCCGAAAGCTAAATAATTGGAGAACATATCAGGTACAAACCAACCTCTCCGTGCAAACTATGAAAACTCCAATCTGAGCCATCAAATCAACATCCAAGGGGAGGGACGCAAAGAGGTGGGGGGGATTTACAAAAGAGTGATTACCCAATCCAAGGGCGGGTCCGTACCCCTTGGATGTTGATCTAATGATTCAGATTGGAGTTTCCATAGTTTGCACGGAGAGATTGGTTTGCACCTGATACGTTCTCAAATAACTGTGGAAATTTCCTTAAGTTTATGCAACAGAAGCTCGGCTCTATGCCTGCGAGCAGTTGCGAGTTTCTGCTATGCTCAAGCCTGCCCGCCTCATGCGCATGCTGTGGCGTGTGATTTGTCAACAATGGTGTGTGGATTGATTGTTGTGACCAACTTTGTGGTTTTGTGTTGAACAGGGATGCGTTATGTAAATACTCAAGGATTTATAATATGTTGTATAGAAAATCTAGAATATAAATTACACGAAATTTTTTAGAATGATTGGGGGGAAATTATATAAATTTTATTTAAAGAAATAGAGCTCATAGTTAATAATGGGAAAAAGAGGTTCCAATCCAAAAGTAGCATCGGTGAAGTTTTGAAAGGGATGCTATTGGTTTCTTGATTTATAAAATCAGTAGGATCTACATCGCCCATAGGACCCAGAAAACTGAATCCAGAATGGTCAGCATTCTCAATCAGAACATTATTTTCCAAGGCCTACAGTAAAATTTGAAGAGGATGGATTTAACAAGTAATTTCAGCAGATTTCAGCAGATGAACAAACAACGAAACATGGTTAGATCTGGGCTAATACTGACCTTTAGAATGTTAGCCTTGGTTGCCATCTTGAGGAGTGCTAAAACTTTGATCGAAGAGAATGCCCGGGGCTGAAATCACTCGAGCAAATCCGCCGCCAAGGAAGAAAAAATCGTCTCGGCTGCTAGGGATTGAAGGCTTTCGCAAAAGAGCAGGTGGAGAATAAACAAAGGGAGAATGATGCTTAAAAGATATCCCAAACCTATCCTGAAAATCGAGGGGCCGTGCGCAAGGATCTAGGGACGGTTGAGTAGTAGCGGCAAGAAATCACGATTTCCCTAGGGAATTTTAGAACAAAATCTATTTTTTTTCAAAATTAGAGGCATGTGTTGATATCAAAAATCGGCAGATGAAGCTGATGAATACTGACAGGGCCGATGACCAAGGATGATTCGGCCAGAGCCGATTGGAGTACCGAAAGACAAAGCCGACGAAGAACGGTCAAATATGGTGTTGACGACTAAAATTAGCACGACTGCGTACCGGTCTGACTGGTATGCATAGACCGGTCAGACCGGTCAAGGTCACTTTGTCAAAATGTAGATTTGACTTCATCATTGCATAGCTCTCGTCGAGATGATCAAAATGCATATATGGAACGTCCGATTTGGACTTCGGATGAGAGAGTTATGACTCTAGGAAGAATTGATCCAGACCCGAACCGGTTAGACCGGTAGTCTAGGGCAGTCAAGCTGGTCCGGACTGCTCAATCCGAGTTAGGAGTTGTATTTTGACATGAAATTAATTAGTATTTCGACTTCTAATGGGGTAAGACCATCCCTCCCTATAAATATAAAGGGTTACGGCCGATTGAGGGTATTAAATCGCATCGATGAAACACATTTTATCTTTTTACCTTTTTTCTTACCCTAATCTTTTCCAACCACAATATGATGTTCTTCCTTCGTCTCTATAGCGTTTGAAGACGCCCTAGCTGGCCTGCCGAGCCTAGGACAACCTTTGGTACGCATGCCCCGAAGGGGTCCCTCCCAGGCGGGCATTCGTTGGATCCTCGTCGGGCTCCCTGGTGAACCCAGTCTGACCGGCCTCCAAACCGGTCTAACCAGATCTCGTAGAGGTGCTGCAACGAGACCTCTGCGAGGTGCACGTGACGTGCTCGTGTGACGGCACGTTTTAGCGTCAACACACTTTTTGGTGACTACGCTGGGGAACGAGAATCTGGCTATTGTGGCCGATCTATCAAATTCCAGTGACATGATGGCATTTGAAGGATTGCCTGAATCCCTGCGCAAGGGCATTGACATAAATATGCATTCTCACTGTTATCGGGTAACGAAACAAGGCATCATCATGATGAAGATATCTTCCATCAACGAGTATAGGATGTTCGATCTACCAAATCACTATAAGTCCACAGCTAGCTTTATACGTTGTTTGCTTAGTTTTGTGGATGAGCTGATTAATAAAAAGAACAGTGTAGATCCAATTTCCGTTATTCAAAAGTCGGCTGTTGAGAAGCCGGCCAATAATTCTTGCAATGATTTGCCAACATGTAATGTTGCTGGTCAAGATACAATTTGGTCGTTCCAAACTGAAATTGTTAACCCAAAACCCCATAGTGAGAATATAGAAACTATATCTAGTTCTTTAATGCACGGGGGGCAACAGAACAAAGGCAAAGGTGCCGGTTGTGCTCCAACCAGTCTGACCGGTGTGAAAACTGGTCTAACCGCCTCTTCTAGGGACTCCAGCACTAAACTCAAATCTAAGATGGTTAAACCCAAAAAACCCAAGATTGGTTTTTGGAAAATACTTGAATCTAAAGGCTGTTATAAGCATACAAAGGAAAAGCCGAAGCCTATTATAGAGAGCTTCCGGCTAAATCGAAAAAGCAAATGAATGTCAATAATGCTAGTAGGCCTAAAAATTCCAAGCACTCAAAATCTGCACCAAAACAGAAGTTCCATAATCAGAATCGGCAATGGAGCAATCCTCACATGTCAATGCTGTTTCCATCATATGGATCACCTGTACATGTGCAATAGGAAATTTATTTTAATATGCATTATTCTTATCCTCCATGGTCTTATAATTCATATATGCTATTTTCTTCTGGATACTTTTGTTCAGATTATATTACATATAACGTAACGGCAATTAATAAGTCACCACCTGCCAACAATGATCGTTTTAATCATAAAAATCAGTCTGTGCAGAAAAAGAAACATAAGCTGACTAAACAGGTCTATCATGTCAAGAAAGATAGGAGATTAAGTAGAAATTCAGATTTGACACAATTGATAGAAAAGCCATGTTGAACAAATATCGGCCACTCCTGTTGATCAAATTGTCTGCAATAGCAATTTTGCTTCAAGTGATATAGATGAATAGGAAACAAGTTCGGCTGGAGGCCAAGTCTGCAAAGACCGGTCTAATCGGTCTCAAAACCGGTATGACTGGTCTCTCAGGGAAATTTGCAAAAAATTCCAAAAATAAGAAGAAGGGAAGGCCGAGTTTTGAAGAACTCCTGGCCAAATATGAGAAGAAAGGAGTCACTTAAAAACAGAAGAGGCATTCGAGTGAAGCTAAGGATACGAAGCCGGGACATTGTGAGCAATCGGATTCTCATCCACGTCAAGGTAATCATGCTACTGCGCCGTATTCATTTGGTGAACCAGTTGCTCCATGGTTTTGGTCGTATCCTTGCTATTATACACCTTTGGATTATAGTAGGATGAGTATGCAATCATATATTATTCAATATCCTCCTATATATACGAGTGGTTACTCATCACAAAGACCAATTATTGCTAGCCATAATCTGGTCAGAAAGGATCTTGATTGCAGCAAGGAAGGTGAGAAGAACGTGAGTGAAGATTCAAAATACTTAGTTTGGCTGTACGTCACGAAAAATATATTTGCAGCATGAAATTGCATTTTTTTGTTTGGCTATACGTCACGAAAAATATATTTGGTCTAATGGGTAGACGAAATTTAGCTGGCAAGACAAAATTTAATTTCGTCCTCCGGGCAGACGAAATTCGACGAAATTTCGTCTTCCCGCTAAACGGAATTTTTTTTATTTTTTTTGGATTTATCAGAAATATATACTTCCCTTTTTTGAACAGTTGGTCAGAAATATATACTTCAATTTAGACTCTTCTTGATGCTGCAGTCCATCCGGCGATACGGGGTTACTGTCAGTTGGACCGGCGGGAAGTAAGCTGGGCCACGGCCCATGAGAGCTAATGCCGGATTATCCAGCGGTAACTTCGTACCGCTGGATGAAACGGCGGTATGTGTTACCGCCGTGCTACAGCCGGCTATTCAGAAAATGATGCACGATTTTATTACAAACGAGAACAACTTTCAGGACAACAACATGTACACATACAAAGCACGCAGAAAAAATATTACATAGGGAGCCAGAAGAGGCTTCCGAAACAAACACGCAACATATTGGTCGGGAAGGAACATAACTTATTCAGAAAAAAGGACTGATCCGAATGAAACGGACCACTACAACATCCATCATTCACGACCAGTACCGTTGCCACGTTCTGCTTTGTCAATGCCGGACTTGCGTACATCATCATCCACCTTCTTCAACCACGCCACATATTGTTGATCACGAACGACTGATGGATGTGTCAATCCACTCATGGAAATGACAAAAAAGAGTATTCGTCTCATGAAAAGCGTGCTTTCATAAACAAGAAACGAAACAAAATTGTTAGAAAAATTCAAAAAAACTAGACAAACATAATCAAAAAATATCTATACATGTGATATTGCACCTGGCTTTTGGACTTCCTCAATATTCTTACAAGACCAATACCTCTGGCCAAAAGTCTCGTACTCACGAGATATGTTGGGAATACAACACATCTAGCAATAGCTTTAGGGTGGCTCTACACCTTTCGGCAATACCTTGCAATTCGTAACACATCTAGTTGGATCGTTAGGAGGACCTCCTAAATGCGCCTCCATTTCCCGACGCAAAGCTGTCCTAGATTCTTCGAAGGTAAATTGTCTCTACTCTCGACAACGACATCCTCTCCTTTTATACACGCAGGACTGCCTGCATCGTCCTTTCAAATAGTGATGGAGTCACGAGATTACTACACCGAAGAAGGCCTTAGGATGTAATCATATCGAAACAGTATTGTAAACAGTGACTTTTCATGTATTGTAAATAGAGACTTTCTATGTAGTGGCGGTCAGTCGTGAAGTCATGTCGTCCTGAATATTATTCTATTGAAGCACGCCGGAGTCTATCATTTAGGATTCTCAGTGACGTTTCATGTCAACAGTTTCTTGTCGGAATGTTAAATATGAGGAAAATATTTAAATTGGATACTTAGCATTGGATGCTTCTGCTTGTTACTCGTTATGCAGGCACAGACATGACTGCTCACTACTCCGCACTTTTGCGCTAGCACACTAGGCACGGACGAGAGCACTCACTAATTCACACTGCCGCGCTCAGTGCCCAGGCACGAACGTGACATGTCACTGGTCTACACTGCTGCGCTCGCACGCCATGCACGGACAAGAGCACTCATTGATTCGCACTGCCACGCTCAGTGCCTAGGCACAGACGTGACAAGTCACTGGTCCACACTGTTGTGCTCGCACGCCATGCATGGACAAGAGCACTCATTGATTTGCACTGCCGCGCTCGGTGCCCAGGCACGGACGTGACAAGTCACTGGTCCCCACTGCTGCGCTCACACGCCATGCACGGACAAGAGCACTCATTGATTCGCACAACCGCGCTCGCTGCCCAGGCATAGACGTGACCAGTCACTGCTCTGCACTACTGCGCTCGCACGCCAGGCAATGCGATGACCACTCCCAAAATCTCTACAAATATCGGCGTGATAAAGCCTCCACACCACAGGACACTCCTCAGAAGCACGCAGCCACACAGCACAACCACCACATCGCAGCACGATGTCGTCCTTAGGATTGACCTACATCCCACGGAACAAGGTGTGGGAACCAGCGCCTCAAGGAATGCAGGTGCCTATGTGCTTCTGCAGTTCTTTATGCAAGCTCATGAAGTCAAAGGTTTTGGGTGATGACTTCGGAATAAGGTTTTTTATGTACAAGAACTACGTGTACGACCCGCTGAAGCATCGTGGTCAGGATAGACCTAAGGTACAACATGAATGTTATGTTTGTAGTTATGGATTTGACGCCAACTTCTAACTTGCGTTGGATAAAGAATCCACCCCCTCTATGTTATTTCATGCAGTGGTTGGACACGGAGCAGACCCAGCAAGATAAGGAGTGGGTTGAACTTGAAGCAAGGTGGGCTATAGAAAGGTGGCAGCGAATATTGCACGAGGAAGAGAAAGAGGAGAAGCGCAAGAAAGAGTAAGAAGAGATCCGCAAAAGGATTCAGGAAGTGGAGCATCAGGAGGCGGAGGAACGGGAAGTGGATAGGGAGAGGAAGCGAGAGAGGGCACGCCGTGCAAAGGAAGCTGGGCCCGAAGCTATTAGGAAGGAAAAATATCCTCGGTGCACTCAGTAAATCACAATAGTTATAGTCCCGGCATTTTATTTTCCCTAAGGCGTGTTAGGTTTAGTTGCAGCACAAGGCTACCAAGTTGCACATGCCACTGCACTTCGTTGATCAAGTTAACCATTTTGGGCCAAGGACTTTTGCGTCATGTTATCTTAGTAGTAGAGATGTAATGGTCTGATGCAAGCTTAGCTATCTCACCAGCATTTGTTCTTTGTAATAGGATCCGGGAATTTATGGATGGTACCTACTTCATTATATGGTTTTCAGAATACTCAAAGGTCACGGGACTGAATTGAACATGACATAGGGAATTTAAATTACAGAACCATTGCAGTGGAATATAATGGCAGAGGTGCCATAACTAAACCTAACATGCCTTAGGAAATTTAAACAACACAATTATTGCAGTGGCATGTAATAGCAGAGGTGCCATAACTAAATCTAACATGCCTTAGGGAATTTAAATCACAGCAAACGATCTAACGAATGTAGTACTAATCCCACATAGCAAACAGAGTTGAACCTTCTCCATAGTATCCTCCGATGCTTGTTGGCGACGGCAGGGGAGGAGGAGGAGGCGGAGGACACTTGTTCATGTGATATGGGCACTTGCAATAGGGATCAGTACTAAGTCCATTACCCTTGCACTGGCTTAGCGATGATACCCCTGCACAGGCCTACTAGTTGTACTATCATTGCATCATTGTGTCGCATCGAGCAAAGCCCTGCACCAGCCTACGTATCATAGTACATAGTCGCTGACATGGCGGAAGTCATAGTACCCTAACATAAGACATCAGGTAGCACTGCAGAAGCCCATACAACATCAATCTTCTATCCCTGACCCCTACCGCGGCCCTGACGGTCCGCTCTACCCCTCTTCGGCTTCCGTGTGGACGAGGGTGCCCTGGGCCTATCGTAGTCTGCCAGAGAGAAGCGGACGGTAGGCCTCACCTCACGCCTTTGTGGCGGGTCGGCGGGTACCACATCCTCTTTCATAATCTCCTGCGTGTCTTGTATCGACTTCTGGTAACTGAAGTACTGGTTGTAGTCCATCTCCTGCGGTGTACCAGCAAACCCCTCCGAGGCTAAGTAAGAAGACCCAGAACCAGCGTGCCTATCCTCAAACTGTGCTGCAACTGCATATATCATAATTCATAGAACGCAAAAAATGGGTAAATGGTCATTGTTTCAAAACAGAATATAGGCAACAAAACAATGAGATGTACACATCTGGTGCTATGGATGGGTTAAACCCAATGAAACTTGGTTGTGTGAAACCTGTAGAACTCAGCCCAGTCTGGAAAGGCTGTGGCAGGGTAGACATGGTTGCATGCTAATACTCCGACGGCCCCGCTGTGTCTGCAACTGGAGTACGTGGCAACTGGACCAACGTGCCTCTACATGCATGAGTCGTTGTAGGTCGAGGAGGCATGTCCCTCATACCTGAGGCGCTACGGTCCATGACGACATCGTCCGTGTGGCGGCATGTGGCGTCTCGAACTAGACGGTTCGCCTTCTGTGCTATGCGAGTGAACATGTAGATAACATCGTCATACCTCCCGCTTGAGTCTCGGCCACGAAGCAATGTAACAACGGCCGATGCATCATGCGCTATATCCATGCCTATGTCAGCATGTACAGATTGTATAGCAACAATTCAGTATGGTAGCGCATTCGTAGAACTTGCACATAGACCTGAAATGAAATCAACAAACTAGTACGTACCGCCTAGTGAAGCGCCTGGCCAGCGTGTCCAGGGTAAAGTAGAGACTGTGGCGGAAGCAGGGGACCTTCAGCTTGCCGCTGGATAATGCGGACAAGCCGGGTCCGACTGCGAGGAGTGCACCATTGGAGGTACGCGTGGTACGAACTACTATCGTAAGGGACCTGCTCATCCACACGGTCCTGCAGTGCCTGGCCCCAAGCATCGATCCATGGCTGCATCCTCCGCATCAACTCATTAAATATTTTGCGGGGCCCTGCATTTTGTAGCTGATAAAAAATACAAAATGATAGTAAACAATAGGCATGCATAATACTTGAGAAGCTATACGCATCACTTAAATGAATAAATTGTCACACTTACGCATGGACCGCAGCATCGACGCGGTCACCCAAAGACACCGGAACCTCCTGCCGCAGTCCAAACTGTCCCATGACGCGATGCATAGCGTAGGCCTCAACAAATACATCAAACATGAGATTCTTACGCGTCATCCAGTACTTGCTGTCCTGATAACACGGCTGTGAAATGCCTAGGCCATTACTTCTGACGTAAATGGCGTGCTATGTGTAAGGCTCCCAAGTCACGTGCTCAGGCCTCATGTGGTCGAACTGCTTAGTGAATGCCTCGTACGTGGACCGAACCTGAAGCACCGCCCACTGCGGCTGCAAATATGACAACAAATTATGAGTAATGGTATGAGATTTGTTACTGAAATTATTTTGAACATGTTACTGAAATTATTTTGATGACCAGTCTAATAAATCTATAAGTTTACTTTTAAAATTTTGAAGCACAAAAGTGGTCATGATAAAGGCTTGTCCTTTTACTATGTATGTGGCAGTTTCTTCAAAAAAAAAGGTAAACGACACATAATGCCTAAAGAAATGAAAAATGGGAAAATGTTCCTAGTCAACTGAATAACATCAAGATCACGTGATTATTTGATGTGTAATCTATCGAGTTTGTTGACTTCTGCATTTCAAAACTGATGACAACGAATTATGAGTAATGGTATGAGATTCGTTACTGAAATTATTTTGAATACGTTAGGCAGTCAACGTACCCGACGTCTTGTCCAATGGGAGCCCATGGTCGGCCTGTCGATCATACCCGCTCCGTACAACTCCGCGGTGTAGTGCTTCGGCTGGAAGCATGGTCGTCCAACCTGAAACCGCTCGTAGGACCACAGGTTCACTAGTAGAGGCATACCCGTCATGTTGGAGTTCGGCTTCTTCCTAATGCATGCTTGACATAGACCTCTATATGTCCAGCAAAGGACCGCCGAACCCCAAGAAAGGTGAGGAATCTCGTCCAGCTCATTGTCAGCAATAGCTCTAGCGTGGGGTATCCATCGAGCATCTACTGGGTCTCCATGTGAGCTATTAAACATGACCCAACCAAACAACCATAACAGGTATGCCTCCAAGTGACGAGCAAGCTGGTAGGGCGTGTAGTCGTCCGCCGTCCTCTACAGCTGCATAACAGGGAATTGATAAGTTAGTGCGCAGATACTTAATAAAATGATGTGTAGTCGAAGTCTTCAAAATGATTAACTTACCCTAAACAGCTTTAGCCACTGGAGCTGCGGTCCGTGTTTTTTATTTGCTGAAAATGTCAGGTCCACTTGTTGGTTGGGTAGCACACCCTAGAACCGGTGAACCAAGTCCTCACACCAGGTGACCGATGTCACGGACGGTCCAATAGGGCTTCCGCGTATTGGAAGCCCAGTCAGCATGGAGACGTCATGTAGAGTAACTGCCATCTCCCCGAACGGCATGTGGAACATGTGCGTCTCGTGTCTCCAGCGGTCCACCAAGGCCGAGAAGAGGGACTGGTCGTACAGAAACCGTCTGGACCTCTCCGGCTACTCGTGGTTGTCATCACCCCCGTCGCTTCGATCATGCGGGCAAGAGGAAGTAGCCCGGCACGCGCCAACCTAAGAAAAAAGCACATCCAGTTAGAACAATATAAAGACATTAGCAAATATATAAATGCATGTGCGAACCAATAAAAACACATACCTAGGAACCCACTGGGGGTGAATAGGTCAAGCTTTCTTCGGCGCTCGGGCGCGAAGAACGGGGACAACATCATTCCCCTGCGTGACGTGCACGTAAGCACGGTGCTGTCGGTCGATGGATTCGTTAAGCATCTCCATCCTGTAACAAAAACAATTTTTTTAGTTAGCCGGACTTTGTCATGAAAATTGTATAGACATACGAAAAGGAAAAAACATAGAAATCTTGTACATGACACAAACAAAGAAAAAAACATAGAAAATTGTATAGACATTCGTAAGCATAGAAAATCTTGAAAGGCATAAGAATTATTACACATGACAAGTAACGATATAGACAAGATCCAACAAGACACATCATGTGGCAGAACTAATGTGAATTATACCAGTTTGAGTGCACTAAACATCTAAATGCACCTCAGTCGGTATAACCATTGGTCTGTCGGGTAATATCCCGATGAAACCACTTGATATCGGACCGTAACACAAGTATACATCCCGCATGAAGGCGAGTCAGAGATACAACAATTCCACAATAAATTATAGCACATAGATAAGAGTGTACTTTACATCAGAGTTGGAGCTAGAAAGTTGAAGAACTTTTAAAAAGGTTTTACAGAAACTAAGCGGAAAAGTAAAACACAATATTACACAACCGTCGTAGGATAGATGTCATGATAAGCCCAAATATGACATCATTCAGCAAAGTCATTACTGGTCGAAGATGGTTCCCATTCCATAGACCAGCCAGGTGGTAAAACACTGGGCCAAGTCATACTAATGTTGGGTTCATCAAAAGGCATTCCTGAAAATATTGTCAAAAGCAAGTCTGAGTATACTAATACTCAGCAAGACTGACCCGTCTAAGGGTATATAACAGCCCTTTAACTAGACATGCAAATCTTTTGAAGGTTCTGGGGTTTCTTTTGCCGAAAAGCAACAAAGAGTAGAACCTTACTTTCAATTTTTAGCTTTCAGATTCTAGTTGGATTAATCAGTCTAGGTGAGCACCTATCTATACAAATGTGGTAGAGGATTTAATTGCATTCAACAAGATTAAGTATCATAATTGTTCCACTTCTTACTCTATGTGGCAAAGGAATCAAGCAGTCTCAATATCCGCGAGAAACGGACGATTCTGAATCGAATTTCCAAACTTGCAAGGGTAAACCTAACACACACGCTTGGAGCACTGATGAGTCACTCCCAAGCAACCGTTTGCTTCTCATTCTGGTTCATGGATTAGTGCCACTCTCCCCGACTACAGAGAGCCCGACCCTCTCTGCACCCGTGGTTGTTGCAACATAATTTATCTTTCATTTTAAATTCCTATCTCTACGAGAGAGTGGGGGGTATGTCCATTTGCCGGGCTGATCAGTTACTAGGCTTGCCGCGTACCATATTTATGTCATGTGGCTAGTACTTTTAAACGCTTAACCACCGCTACCACACACTGCGGCCTTATTAAGTTCATCAACACAGACGGACTTCAACAAATCTGCCCATGATCCTTATAGTGATTGCAAGAAAATAAATAATCAACTCCTATAAGCTCGCGAGTGATAGGCAATCACTCAACTTTTACCGGTCCTATTAGCATAGCATCTATTCGGACTCAGTTCTAGTGTTCAAACAATAGGTATCTAGAATTATGCAACTAAGGTTTTCATACAATTCCTACAACTTAAATGCACAAGAAAATAATAACAAGTTGCATAATTTAAAATAATAGGATTATGCACCGGGGCTTGCCTGTAGAGATGTTTATGGGGTCAGTATGTTGGGGTTCTTCCGAATCGGAGTTCAGGACTTCAGTTATTTTAACAGTGTTAACTTGAACTTCAGAGAAATCCTCTTCTAGCTCTTGGATGAGTTCGTATGTTCCATCTGCTAACGACGTTGTTTCTATAAGCAATGCAATTATTGGAAATTAGTGAAGTGCTTGAGTATAGCTTTCATTCACTAAAGAGTTGGAAACCAATAAAGTAAACATTTAAGATTAATCTTAAAAGTTTTACTTTACTGGGCAATTGTTTATAGAGTAAAGGTGGGCACATATAAATTCCATGAAATAGCATGGAAAGGGGTTTTATTTCCACATAACAATTTATAAAAAAGATTTTTAAAATAAATACTAAAGAACATAAGTAAGACATTAGAAGAAAAAAATAAAAGTATATAGCTTGGTAAAAGTTTTGCAAAAAAATTGTGAGGAGCTAGATGTACTAGATATAGCACATAGCTCAAAGATTACAAGAGAAAAGTTTTGGAACATATGATATAAGTAAAAAGGACATTAAATAAATCCTATTTTTAGAAATAAATACACAAGAGAATTTTTCAAATTCATCACCTCAGATGATAGAGTTAAATAAAAGGAACACAACAAAATTAATTTCACATTTTTCTGATTTTTCTATATTTTTCTAGGATTTTGCAAAGTTCACAAGAAAAAGAATAAAAGGAACAGATCTTTTTGCAGAAAAGTCATTACAAAGATTAAAATCAACGCAATTGGGTCCTTGACCCATGGCCGATGGCAAGGGGGTCCGGCCGATCCCGGCGGCGAGGGCCGAGGGGCCAGGGAGGTAGAGTAGTTCGAGGTGAACCTCTGGGTGGTGGTGGTGTGGTTGGGGGTGGCCAGTAGGGTGGTCGTCGGCGTTGAACAGAGCGCGGCGGCGAACATGCTCGTCGACGGCGATGCTCCGGCGGTCAAGGACAGGAGAGGAGTGGCCGGTGAGCTGCGCTAGAGCAATGCAGAGCTAATAGTGAGCTTGGAAGAGGGCGGGGTTGCGCTGCAACCGTGGATCAATGGCGAGCAGAGCTCGTCGATGTTAAAGGAGGGTGGCGACGGCGGATGGTGGTGAAGGAGAGGGTGGCCGGCCAATTTATAGGCTGAGGGAGGGGAGGATAAGGGTGCGTGGCTTCCTAGAAGATAGACTAGGATAAGGGTGCGTGGCTTCCTAGCAATGTTGAGATCAGCTTGGGTGAAGATATACTTGAGGCTCTTATGGTCAGTGTAAATATTACAATGAGTTCCCATAAGATGATGTCTCCAAAGCTTAAGAGCATGAATGACAGCTGCTAACTCTAGATCATGTGTTGGATAGTTCTTCTCATGATTCCGGAGAGCTCTTGATGCATAAGCGATCACCCGGTTGTCTTGCATAAGTACACAACCAAGTCCCGTACCAGAAGCATCACAATAGACATTAAAAGGTTTGGTACTATCCGATGTAGCCAGCACTGGAGCAGTAGTTAGTCGCACTTTGGGAGTTTGAAAGGCTTCTTCACATTTATCATTCCAAATAAATTTCACTCCTTTCTTTAGCAATTCCGTCATGGGCTTGGCTATTCTGGAGAAATCAGGAATGAATCGACGATAGTATCCAGCTAAACCGAGAAAACTGCGAATCTGATGAACTAAAGTAGGAGGTTCCCAATCCATCACTTCTTGCACTTTAGCTGGATCAACAGATATACCTTCACTGGAGATAGTATGACCCAAAAATTTCACACTATCCAGCCAAAATTCACACTTGGAGAATTTGCATAAAGGTGATGATCTCGTAATCGTTGAAGAACGATTCGTAAATGCTGAGCATGCTCTTCTTCATTCTTGGAGTAGATCAAAATGTCGTCGATGAACACCACGACGAATTTATCAAGTTACGGCATGAAGACTGAATTCATCAGGTACATAAAGTATGCCGGGGCATTGGTAAGACCAAAAGACATAACCAGATACTCATAGAGTCCATACCTGGTTGAGAAAGCTGTTTTCGGAATATCACAGGGCTTGATCTTTATTTGATAGTAACCAGAACGAAGATCAATCTTAGAAAAAATTATGGCTCCAGTTATCTGATCAAACAGGATATCAATATGGGGAAGAGGATACTTGTTTTTAATAGTGATCGCATTTAGTGATCGATAATCAACACATAGCCTCAAACTGTTGTCCTTCTTCTTCACAAACAGGGCTGGACATCCCCATGGTGAAGCACTCGGACGAATAAAACCCTTGTCAAGAAGGTTTTGAAGTTGGATTTTCAATTCTGCCAACTCATTTGGAGGCATACGGTACGACCTCTTAGAAATAGGGGCGGTACCGGGTTGAAGCTCAATAACGAATTCGATATCTCTATCAGGGGGCATTCTAGGCAAGTCATCTGGAAATACATCCGTATACTCACACACAACAGGAATATCTTCAATTTAAATTTTTTTTATGGCATAGGCACAAGAGTTGAAGCACTCTCGTTGTGGCAGATAGAGTATGGTGGCTCCTTGATAAGGTGAATCTATCTCAATAGCTCGGGAAGAGATATCTAACAGTACTTTATGGCTAGTCATCCAATCTATGCCCAAAATAACATCCATGCCTTCTAAGTTTAACAAGATCAAATCTGTCTTTATCAATTTGCTACCCAACTTATTTGGCACGTGTCTAATGATTTGATTGGAAGCTATCTTCCCACCAGGGGTTGCTATCATGTAAGATCTCTTGGTATGACAAAAATCCAGTCCTACCCTTGCTCCAAATTTGGCACTTATAAAACTATGAGTTGCACCAGAATTAAACAATATGACTGCGGGTTTATTGTGGATAGAGAAAGTACCCGACATGACTGGTGCTACTTCGGGAAGCTCTGCAAGAGTAGTGAAATTAACTCGCCCCTATCGGACTTGCACCATTTGCTTCTTGCAATTGCCCTTGTTGTTCTGGTTGGAGTTCTGCCCTGGATAAGACTTCTTGGGTTGCGGGCAATTTTTGGCAAAATGGGAAGTACTGCTGCAATTTAAACATCGATTGTTGCCGTTCCCGCGATTGAACTGTGGGGCATTTGGCCTTGGGCCAAACTGCTGTGGCTGCTGAAAGACTGGAGGTCTGAATCCTCCTTGTTGCTGAGGCGGCCTAACAACAAACCTGCCCGTTGGGGCATTTCTCTGTGGAGCTCTTGGTGGAGTATTCTGCACCAGACGATACCTCGGTGGCTGAGCAATCGAGGGTCCCGTTGGTGCCTTTTGCTTCTTCTCGATACGGTGCGCGGCGATACAATCTTCTTGAGTAATGGCCATGTTGACCAGCTCATTATAAGTATCTGGCTGAACAAGGTTCAGGCGTTCCTTGAGCTTGGTGTTGAGGCCACGAAGAAAACGGCCGCGCTTCTTGGCGTTAGTATCCGCATGATGACCCGCGTACTGGCACAGATGATTGAAGGCCTGTGCATACTAAAGAACAGTGCGGGTTCCTTGATTCAAAGCCAAGAATTCATTCAACTTCCTCTCAATTAATCCCTCGGGAATATGATGTGTCCTAAAGGCATTCCGGAATTCCTCCCAAGAGATAACATGTCCAGCAGGCTGCATAGCACAATAGTGATTCCACCAAATGCGAGCGGTGCCACGAAGCTGCTAGGCAGCGAACTGATCCTTGTTCGCATCAGCACAAGGTACTGCTAGCAAGGCGAACTTGGACTCAATAGTATGGAGCCAAGCATCGACGTCCAATGGTTCATCAGTCCGGCTGAACAGTGGAGGTTGGGTACCAAAGAATTCCTGGTAATCCGCTGGTTGCTCATCACGTCCTCCACGCAGCTGTTGGCGTGGCGGATTCTGCTGCCCTTGCACCAGCTGACGAGCAATTCGGTTTGCATGGCCATTAGCTCGACCAGATTCGGTGGTGGTGGCGGTGGCTGCTGAGATCCACTGTCATTTTCACAGCCGAAACCTTTGGGCGATCCACGGGTATGACCAACCATCTGTAATTATGGAAGACATCCATTAGATACATTATCCTTGCTCCCAAAATCAATGGTTTGTGCAATGATCATACATTGGACAGCAAAACAAAATCAGCAGAATTTAACAAAATGCAGTGTAACACAATATGTACAACACAAATTTGCTCAACCCACATAGCTCAAAATTTGGTCAGCTGTTAAATAACTTCATACTTTACCATTTCGGTATTCAACTCCAGAAGCAAAACAGTAAGGAAGGTAACCTAAAAATTCACTTTTCGTCATTCTGTGCTATACTGTTTTCTAGCAGGGATCATGGTAGTGTTTTGACTATAAATATAGCTATACAGATTCAAATAGGCTAAAATTTGGTGAACACCCAGGTTACAAAATTTGCAACAATTTTGGTATTCATCAAAAAGCCTAAAAATGCACGGATGAAGAGATAAAAATTTGGCAAGCAGAAAGGTCATGATTTCCAAACTGGTAGTCACTACTTATATTACATCCAAGGTAGTCTTTATATTACAAACCTAACATCACACTTTCTTACCACATATGTTACAACAAGTGGTACTCCTTGCTAGGGCTATTTTACAACATTTCATTCCCTATTTACATATACTACAACAAGGAAGATCACATGCTATCTAGGACAATCCTAAGATGCCTAGAAGTCGTCGAGGTTGCCCACAGAGGAAGCACTGCCGGAGGAAGAGTCGTCCGGCTGAGGGTTAGGCTCGGCAGGCGCGTGCTCGGAATCTATCTCTGAAACTCCCTCAATCTCCTCTGGGTCTTCTTCTTCTGCTGCAGGCTCGACTGGAACAACTGGAGGTATTGGCTGCTCATGAAGCATACCAATATGGTCCATAGCATCACCCAGCTCCATTGGGAGCTCGTGAACCTGCTCCTGAAGAAAAGCAATCACCGTGTTGCGCTGCACTATTTCAGCACCATGCTCCAGAACCTGAAGCTCGTACTGTGCAATGGCGTTATCTCTCCCAGCAATAGCCTCATTAAGCCCCTGAATCTGAGTATCTCTCAGGATAAGACCTCGCTGAAAAGTCTGGGCCAAGTCCATCACCTGATCTATGTGCCTCTGCTGAAGGGCCTGATAGTGGTACTGTGCATTCATATACCTAATCACCGCCTGGATAGTCTCATCAGCCACATCTCCAGATAAGTGTCCAAAGTGGGTGGTCCTGAAGAGCCATTCTGCGTTGCCAGCATTGACTGCTGGAAACAAGCCAATAGGATAAGCGATCACTTCATTCGGATGGTGCTCACAGAAGGTGGTAATAGCTCTGAGGGCTGCTGTCTCAAAAGCGTCCACAAAGCGATATCCAACCACCTCAATCTCAATAGGCAGCCAAGCCAAAGTAGAGTGCTGAGGAATGGTCATGGTGGCACTGCACTTCTGAACTCCATCCTCAGAAAACTGTCGTCCCTTGTACCGGGGTGGTTTTGGGTAGTGGACAATACGAAGCGTATCCCACAAAATCCTAGGAAAGCCCTCCCAGTACAGGCAATCAATATGAGCATATCCATCATCATCTCAGAAGATACTCGAAAGGTCCGCCATCTGAATCAAAAAGATTCAAATGTAAGTTATATGATTATCTCAAGACTTCTCAAATAATGCTTTTAAGAAGACTGCGGAAAAATGTGATTCTGATTCAAAAGATTATATGGTTTCACAAGACTTAGGAAGTGAACAAACCACAATTGGTACTGGTTCATCATTTGAGATTCTATGGAATGAAAAGATCATTATGACATCAAGATGGGGCTAAAGATGAAGGCATGACTCAATTCCATCTTTTACATCCAAGAAAGTCTAAGTGTTTCCACAAACATGCTCCTAATGTCAAGTTTTAACTCAACTTATTGTTTAAGCATACTAAGACATATTCATGATGATCCACGCTAGAAATTCCTTAGAAAGGCTCATGTAACAAATTTGAATTCTAGGAATCAAATCAAACATCATCAAACTATGCATGCACGATCTATTCGCCCACACAAGATAAACAATTGCCAACTATTGTTGGGCTTACGCGGTTACTACGATGGCATAACATAGATACGTCTCTCCCTATAATATCTAGTCGATAAATTCTAACCGTTCTTAACTTATCGAATCACGGTTAGTGTACCTGCAGAAGATTGACAGAACATATATATGCATTGAACCTTTCATGCCAGCACTCATGAAAGCATTCCCATACATTACCGCTCACTATAGAAGCGGCATCCATGCGTCCAACACTGCATGGACAGTGCTCATACGCTACCAGGGCAATGTATTCACGGGGTACTTTTACTCCCAATATAATCGACTGATGGTCAGCCTATTGGCAGCAGCTCAAGTAGGCCATTGCTTGAGCGCAGCGTTCGGTTCGCATCGCCGACGGGAAGGTCAGACTCCCTCAGTTGACTAAGTATACTTTTACTCCCAATATAGTCAACTAATAGTTGGTATATTGGTAGCACCTCAAGTAAGCCACTGCTTGAGGACAGCGTTCGGCTCGCATCATCGACAGGAAGGTCAGACTCCCACAGTTGACTGAGGATCCTTACCTTCTTACCTTAGCGTAGGTGCATCGTTACAGAATTTAAAAGGTTGATTGTGCACAAAAGTAAGGTTTAACAGAAATGTAAAGTACTGGAAGTCAGATATAAATAAACCATAAGTAGATAGCCACCTAGTAACTCCCTTAAATTTCCCTAGGGCTTTACATTCTAAGCACAATCCTTAACGAAACCAACGTAGTTTTATAAATACTTTGTTGGTCCAATTTTATACAGAAATCAATTTTTAAGGTTCCAACACCTCTGGTGTACATTTTGTAGCTTTGATACCAGCTATGGCAGAACCACCTGAATTATGCCGGCTCAAGTGTGCTGGCCATCACCATAAAGGCAACACCGACTCAAACGCACTTCAAACGGAACAATTCTTGGTCTATCGGGTAACGTCCCGATACAACCACCGGATCTCGGATCGAACAAGCATACCCCGCACGAAGGCGAGTCCAGAGATATTACAACCATATAATTTACAACACAGGCGTAGCAGTTATTACAACAAGTTCAAAGTATTATTACAAGTACAAACTCAGTAAAACATTATACAAAACATAAGTTTAAAGTTCAGAGTTAAGCAGCGGAAGGAAAACACGACGGCTACAACACGTCGCAAAAGTATACCAAGCTAGCCCAAGCAAGGTATCACTCGTCGGGGTCATTGCCAGCCGGAGACGGATCCCACTCTACGGACCAGCCAGGGGGCCAAGAGCAGGGCCAGGTCAGACTAGCGGTCTAGTCCTCAAAACTCATACCTGAAACAAGATTCAACAGCAAGGCTGAGTATACTAATACTCAGCAAGACTTAACCGTCAACGGATATACTTAGTCCACTTAGCACCAACTTCCTCCCTGTACCCATGGTGTTGCGCAACATAAACATAAATTAAACCTATCTCTAAGAGAGAGTGAAAGGTATATCCACTTACCGGTCCGATCAGCTACTAGGCTTACCGCGTACCATATTTACGGCATGTGGCTAGTACGTTCAAACACTTAACCACCGCTAGTCTTCTGGACTTTGATCCGAGTCTTCAGTCAGTGTAGTGGCATTCAGCTGGGCTTCTTGATCAGCTCCTTCGTACTCCGGGATCAGCTCGTACGTCCCGTCTGCTAGAACAGTCGTATCTATATGTGATGCAAGAAACGGTATTACAAACACATACACTTCACGATAAAGTTGTAGTCTAACAAATAGCAATCAAAACTTAGCATATGGGCAATCGTTTATAGAGTAGTTAATTAATATGTCTTACTACACAAAACAACATGATTAACCTCGAAAGACAACTTGATTATCTTCACAAAGTAAGTTGTAGTTAGTTCATATAGCAAATAAATCATGGTTTGCTAAGAAATAAGTAACTCAGCACACAAACAGCATTTAAACTCAGAAAAATTACTTCAAACAGGAAGTACAGAGAGTAATCTATCATGTAAATTTCATACCATTTCATGTGGCCAATTATTCAGAATAAAACATTTATTCTGACAACACCTAGAAAAAGATTAAATTCTACAGAACAAACTATAATACTTATGAAGCTCAAAATTTCACAGAACAGGAACCATATGCTTATACACGTCATATAATTTTTTTAGAATTTACCTAGGCATAAAACAGAAGTAATCAATTTGACAAAATTAAACCACATATGGAAAAACTAATTAGTACAGAAAGTTATATAGTTTTTCTGGATCTCAAATTGTACAGACATGAATATATGACCAAAATAGGGTTCCACAAATTTCCTCAGATTTTTGTAAGTAAGGAAACTATTTACCATAATTAAAGCCTACTTAACAAGCATTAAATCAAAGATATAGTTAAACAGATCTAAAATTTCCCAAAATTGTGCAACAGCAAGCTTTTACTGGCATGCATGCATGGAAAAAGTTTCACACTCAGAACTGTAATATTTCTACCAGCACAAATACATTAGTAAAACTAGTAGATCTAGGAATCTTGAAACTTTGACCTAGTTAAAATATCAAAAAGGGTTCAAATTTTTACCAAGAACTACTAACACTGCAAGACACATTATACCCAAAAACCACATGAAGTTACTTAGTACAACTCCTAGAACAATTAAAGCCTATTTATTCTATTCTATTTCTTGGATTAACATGCAAACCAAAACTGAAGATGTGTATGTAACAAAACTTGTAGGCCTTGTAACAAGGATTCCAAAACATTTGGATTTGTATTTTTCTGATTTTTCAATGAATTTCTAGGCATTTTCAAAGTTCATCCTAGAAATAAAAGGAAAAGGACTGAAATCTTGTAGCTAGGCCCCTAGAAATAAAAAATATGTTTGCAAAGTGGTCCCTGGCTCGCCTGAGAAGAAGACAGGGAGGGGAATCGGCAGCATTCTGGCAAGGAAACTCACCGGCGGCGAACTAGAGGTGGCTAGGGAGCACGAGGAGGTCAAGGCGCGTCGAGGGGTGGGTTTGGTGAGGATTGGGTTGGCTGGCTGGGTGTTTTCCCACGGCGAGGTGCGGCGGCGGCTCGGACTGCTCGCCGGCGGCCGTGCTGCGGCAGTGGGATGGGGGTGTGGAGAGGTCTGGAAGCTGCGCGACACTCGGGCGGAGCTAAAGGCGGGGTAGGCATGGGCAGAGGGGGTTTGGAGGAGCGAACCCGCGGCGGCGTCGGGCTCGCCGGAGTTGAGGAGGAGGGCGGTGGTGCTCGGAGTGCCTGGAGCGCGAGACCTGGGGTGCGAGGGGCGGAATGGAAGGACGAGGATGAGGCCAAACTCGTGTGCGCGCTAGAGAAGGGAAACCCGGGCTCTTCCCCGAGTTGCCACGGCGGCGGCGAGGTGGCGGACACGGAGTTGGGCGGGGCAGCGTGGCGAGGGGAGGATTGCTCCAGCGCGGGTGGGAGTGGGTCCAGGGGGGTCGCGGGAGCGCCGCGTGTGGCGGTGGGGTAGCAGGAGGTGGCCTCCCGGCCCTCTTGAGCAGCGGAGGGCGGCGCTGCTCTGCCCGACGGCAGAGGAAGCAGAGAGGGAGGGAGGTGGAAGACGACTGTTGGACCTTTTTGTAATTTCTGAAAAGTTCAGGGGTTCTACTATAAAACAAAAATAACTCCTAAACTAGGGCTCAAATGAAAAAGTGCCCAACATGAAAGTTGTTCAACTTCTCAAGATCTACAACTTTGGTGTTGTACAAAAATTGATTTGACCAAAAGTTAAAGAGTTATTTTGAAAACATAGGAAGGATTTTGAATTTAATGGACTTTTGTCTTTTCCAAAGCAAATTCACCTTAAATTTAGACTGAAATGTAAAATTTTCTGCCATGTAATGATTGCACTGAATTTTGCAAAAAAACCCTCCACAAAAGCAACATTTACACACCCTATTCAAATTAAATTATAGAAAGGACCTTGCATCAAATCATATTTACACAATTAACCTTATATTTTTAAAATAAGACCCTTGCTCACACAATTTAAGCACATGATACATAAAATAAATATAGTTCTACTGTGCAGACACCTAGGGTCTCACAGGCATGCTGAAGACCGTTTGGTTGATGGAAAGCTTAGACACCCAGTAGATGGTTCACAGTGGAGGGCTATCAATTCTAGATACAATACCTTTGCAAGTGAGATTAGGAACATAAGATTTGGGTTGAGTACGGATGGGATGAATCCCTTTAATATGGTTAGCAGCAAACACAACACTTGGCCCATGACTGTTTGTATATACAACATTCTGCCATGGCTGTGTATGAAGAGGATGTACCTTATGATGCCTTTACTAATCCAAGGACCAAAATAACCTAAAAATAATATAGATGTGTATTTGGAGGCATTGGTGGATGATTTCATAACACTGTGGAATGATGGTGTTAGGGTATGGGACGAGTACAAGAGAGAACACTTCACTTTATGAGGAGTATTGTTCATAACAATCATGGACCTACTTAGTCTTGGTAGCATATCAGGACAAGTTACAAAAGGATATAAAGGGTGTGTAGTATGCTTGGATGATACTCATGCTAGATGGTTGACCAAGATAATAAGATGGTTTACATGGGTCATCGTAGGTTTCTTCATAAATATCATCCATATCATCGAAACAAAGAAATCCTTTGATGGGACAAGGGAAGATCGCTTAGCTCCGAAGATTCGTGATGGGAGGCAAATATTTAAAGCAGTGAGCGAACTTAATGTTGTCTTTCGCAAGGGTGAAGGAAATGTACCCGCACTTGCCAGATCTTTGTGGAAAAAGAAATCTTTGCTATGGAAACTTCCTTATTGGCAATTCATGATTGTCGCCATGCATTTGATGGTATGCACCTAACTAAGAATGTGTACGAGAGTGCGCTTGGAATCTTAATGGCCCATAAGGGGAAAGGTAAAGACTCACTTGAAACTAGACAAGGCCTGCAAGAGATGAATGTTAGGAGGGAGCTACATGCAATAGTTCAAGCTGATGGGAAAAAGAAGCTTCCAGTTGCATCATGGACCTTGCAGCAGGATGAGAAAGAGAAGATATGTAGTTTCTTCGATGAGCTCAAAGTGCCTACAGGATACTCCTCAAACATCAAGAGGCTAGTGAACACAAAAGAATTGAAGTTCAACATGAGCTGCATGAAGGCCCATGACTGCCATGTTATCATGACCCAATTGCTTCTAGTTGCACTGTGCTTCCTGAAGAAGAACAACTTGTCACTTATCCTGTGGATGAAATCACGCACCCAACACCTTGCAAGCTATATGTCTAGGATAAGATCTTTAAGAACAAGGTGGCAACTGGTCAAGCTTGGCCGGGGAATGATGTAATCCATTACCTTTAGGCTACGCCAAGGTTACCATTGAGACAATAGTAAAGAGGAGGTATGGTCACATGGTTGAGTTGGATATACCAGGACAGGATGGTATGAAGTTACTTGGAGAGAACATAGGCTGCATTGTGGCGTGGCGCAAGCGCTACATATCATTTGATTCAGAGTCTGATTCCGATGATGATGATGTAGATGGAAGAGGAGACTTGCATCCTCCTACCTCAGTGCCCGAAAGGAATCCAAATCTACCACCACAAAGAGAATCTAGTCCTCCAAGGGGCACATGCCCGGTGCCTCCAAGGGACACAAGTCCGCTGTCTCAAAGGGACATAAGTCCGCTGCCGTCATCTCAAAGCGAGCAGAGCTATTCTCCACCATGGAAGACTCGAAAGATTAACTCATCTAATAGAATTGGATTATATCAGAAGGAAGCGTCCAAAGCACCTACAAAGAAAAAAATTGAGTGGTAGCATATCATCGCCCATCAAAGGAAAAGAAAAATAGGAATCAATAAAGCTAAAGCTGTAGAGAAAGCTAAAGCTGCAACTGCAGCAGAGCATTTTTTGAAGATAGCTTTGGTTCCACAGACAGGGAATCCGCAAGGTCTGCCTTTAGATTTTGAATGAACTGCCTTGAAATGGTCTGTGCTACAAGCGAGCAAGGTCAAATATCATGCTGATGTTGAATCAAGGGTAAGTGCCAAATTTCTAGAAGAGAACAGCTTAACAAAGGAAGATCTTGAAAAACTTGAGGAAGGTTTTGGCATTGCACCTCCGCCGCTGCTATGGAAATATAATTTAGGTTGGGGTATGACCTTGTGGAACCAGAACAAGTGCCACTTTTAACAATGAGGATGTGACAATTACATCAGTGGTGGAAAAGTCATAAATGTGCAATGTTCGGGGCAAGATACAAGCAAGAACATTTTCACAAGGGAGAAGGCATATTGTGGGTGAAATTCGAGTATCTTTATGAGTTCTACCAGAAGTCTACCCTTGATGTACACATCCTTGCCTTGTGGTGTTTGTAAGTGTCGTTAGTGAATCCCAACATTAGTTTTAATGGTTATGTTTAGCATGTCTAACTTTCTTCTTTTGTTGGATGGAGGCACATAAATGCAAGAAACAAGAAATTAATGATATTGGCTTCTTGGATCCTACTTCTATAAATAGCTGTACAATTGATTCAGGGGCACCATCAACGCTGTGTCTGATGCCTTGATATGCAAGACAAGAAATGGATTTTTCTGCCCTACAATCATCATTACGTGTATCCCAACTCCTATAAATTTCTGTTTGATAATCATAATAGTAATATTCATGTTGGACGTCCTTAATGCAGTAACCATCATATTCTTATTCCAATCAACCTAGACGAGAGCAAGATCCGTATTTATGATTCCAAAAGACTGAGTTGAGATTTAATCCAGCCTTGCATCGACATGTTGAACAAGTAAATAAAGACAATCAACCTTTCATTATTATATCTTTGCTAGATACACATCTAATTATATTTGTTATTCTTAATGTTATATATGGCCTTTGCGAAGTACCGTAAAAAATGCAAAGTATATAGACCTTTCTGGAAGGATTTCATTGTATCTGAAGCCAAATATATCCTAAGGCAGCCTTCGGGCAATGATTACTGCAGGTTTTATGTGATGCATTTTATTCATATCCACACCGGAGATGATATGTCTGCCGGTGAAGATCTGGTTAGTTATGTTCAGTATTTTAATACATTTTATTGATTCTCATTCTTTGTTGCAGCATTTAAGATAACTTGATTATCTGAAAAGATATTCAGTATATTAATACATTCTTTATGTTCACATTCTTTGCTGCAGCGTGTAGAGCTTCGAACTTCAGAGTTGCTACAAGAGGAGCTTGCTGGCTTTATCATTTACCATGTAGCGAATCCGGATGCAGAGTTCTGTGTTATCTAGCTTTAGTATTTTGTTTTAAATTTCTGCATCGTATTATGTATGACTCATGGCATGAATTATGTTGGATGTAAGGACTTGTGGTTTGTAATTAGTGTGTGGACTTATGGTTTGTAAACGGTGTATGAACATGTGACACTTTTGTGGGAGTGAACTATATTTCTTATGTGTTTACTATGTGAGATTTGATGTACTTATTATGAGAATTGTATTAAATTATTAAAATGTGGTTTAATTTTGATAATGGTGCTGGAGTAGGCAGCGGGAAATACTTATCACTGCCGGCCTGTGTTATGGACCGGCAGTGATAATCTATTTTCACTGCCGGCCCGTAACACAGGCCATCAATGATAAACTTATTTTCACCGCCGGTCCGTGTTACGGCCCGGCGGTGAAAACATATTTTCAGTGCCGGTACAAAAGCCGGCGGTGAAATATCAGTGCACCGCCGGCACCTAAACCGACAGTGAAAATAGGTTTAGGGCCGGCAATGAAAATGATTCTGTAGTAGTGTATTTTTCAAAACTTAGGGATGTCACTTTTAGATATTACTACTACAAAATTCTATTTTGCGAGGCACTAAAAAATGGGCTCGGAGGCGGGCAGTAAAAAAACCGCCTCGGTTAATAGCCAGCATTAACCGAGGTGGTCATGTTTAATTAACAAAAGCGGTTATAGAAAACCGCCTCGCAAAATTGATTAACCGAGACGGTCAAGTATAAGATGTCCGCCTCGGTTAATAGACATTAACCGAGGTGGTTTTTCTAACATAAACGCCTCGATTAATACATTAACCGAGGCGGACACGCTATAAGGCCCGCCTCGGATAGTAGTGGCCCATTCCGAAGCCCTAATAGCCCATTTCAGCCCGGTATCACCCACTAATATATACTGTGATTTAGGTTTTTATCTCTCCCACTTTCATTTCTCTCCCTCACGCTCCCCTCCTCTAGATCTGCACAGTGCCCTCCCCTCTCCCACTTTCATTTCTCTCCCTCACGCTCCCCTCCTCTAGATCTGCACAGTGCCCTCCCCTCCTCTCCCTCCCTCCCTCAGCACGTCGGCCCGCTGCTCCCTTTCCCTGGGCGTGAGCATGCCGGCCCCTCCCTCGCCCCGAAGCGGGCCGCGGTGCGCTCGGCATCGGCGGCAATGGCGGGATGCGGAGGCGCCCGGTGGTGGGCGCGGCTGCAGGCGATGCGGCGGCGGGACGCGGCCCCTGCGGGGCTGTGCGCGTAGCTGCAGGCCACAGGGCGGCAGGACGTGGCCCCGGCCAGGCTGTGCACGGCTGCAGGCCACACAGCGGCGGGACGCGGACCCGGCCGGGCTGCGCGGGGGGACGGCTGCCTCGGCGGGGGCGCAGCGGCAGGCCGGTGCTAGATCCGGCGTCCTCCACCACCGGCGCCGCTATCCTTCAGATCCGCGACCGTGGTGCTACTGCGGGGCCAGATCCGGGGGCGACGGGGCCAGATCCGGCGGAGGCGCAGGGCGGCGCCCCCGGATCCTGCCTCCCCCGGTGGCGCGCGACAGCAGTGGCGGCCTCCCCCGGATGGGCTCGGCGGGCTCATAGATGGGCTTGGCGGGCCTGTCCACAGGTTTTTTCTTTTTTTTTTAATTTTTTTATTTGATTTACTGATGCGGGCTCCCAACCGCCTCCGTAAATGCCGCATTTACCGTAACGGAAGCCCCGAGGCGGTTGGCTTGACCGCCTCGGTAAATCCATTTTGCCCACCTCTTTAAAATTTTTTGTAGTAGTCTATCTCTTACCATTGAAAGCGTGATAAATTTTGTGACACTTCAGCACGTCCTTGAAATCATATCAAAAAACATCTTTAGGTACCGATGTCGAGATGTTTTCAACGTGCGTTACAAAATTTTTTGTGTTTCGAATCTTCCCAATTTGAAGCACTAAATGAAATCTATTCACAAAACTTTTTGCACAGATGGGTTGTAAATCACGAGACGAATCTAATGATGCTAATTAATCCATGATTAATCAATAATTAGCGGATGGTTACTGTAGCATCGCTGTTGCAAATCATGTATTAAGTAGGCTCATTAGATTCGTCTCGCGATTTACAGCCCATCCATGCAAAAAGTTTTATAAATAGACTTCATTTAGTACTTTAAATTAGCAAGATTCCTTTTCACTTTAATGTGTTTACGGCTTTTTTGCGTTTACGGGATGGAACTAAACACACCCTAAATAAAAGCAGGTTTTTTTTTCTAGTAGTGCACTACCGCCTATGATGGTGCTAGTCTTGATGCTTCAGTTGAGTAACTGTCTACCATTGGACTCCATCACCGCTCAAGACAGTGCCTGGCTGCATTATTATCACTTTAGGCGATGTAGTGTCTTCCAAGGGGGCTTGTCATATATACCCTAAACTGGAACCATTAAGCTTAGGCAATGTTTAAGACAGTGTTTATGAGCGCTCGATGATTTTTCTACAGTATTAACCAAATTACACACTATTAAGATTATTATTTAGTAAATTAACAATAGCTTCAACTGAACCTCGGATCCTCTTGTTTCATTTGGAGTCACCTATGATATAAAAGCCATCGAATTAGCCCGGCAGGAGAATTTAGGGCGCATTTAGTTCCCAAAAATTTTCACCCAAAAATTTTCACCTCCCCTTTAAACACATATATGAAGCACTAAATGTAATTAAATAACAAAACTAATTACACAGTTTGGATGTACATGACGAGACGAATCTTTTAAGCCTAATTAGTGCATGATTAGCCATAAGTGCTACAGTAACCCACATGTGCTAATGACGCGGTCAAATGCCTCAAAAGATTCGTCTCGTGGTTTCCAAGTGAGTTCTGAAATTAATTTTTTAATTAGTGTCCGAAAAGTCTTCCCGACATCCGGTCAAAGTGCTGATTTGACATCTAAAAATTTTTAGATGGGGAACTAAACGCGCCCTTAATCTGGCAGACGAAAAAGTAAAGACCCGGCAGCCTTGTTGTGCTTCTACTTGAACCTTTAATGAAAGACTCGCCGACAGCTTTGTGCTTCACTGCTTAAATCTTTAATCTTTACATTTACAAAGTCGATTCTGCAGTGACTAGCTAGCCTACAAGCAAAGAACCATTCAGTCCGTTCTGATGACCACACAGACACAAAAGCAACGTACTACAACTATACTAGCTGGATGCACATTATTATTTGCCCAAAGCCAATGTAATTTGTTCGATACTTCTATCTAGCTACATTCTCTCTGAACCATCTCTGGGTCTTTCGTCCTCGTCAATTGTAATTTGTTCGATCTACTTGGCTTCTGTCATCATATATCCTAGTACCAGTGCTGATTCAAGTTGGTTGAGGTATATATTCAACTTAATTATTTGCTCCCTTCAGTTGCAGATATACAAGTGAAAATTCAATGTGTAGTGTATATATGTAGATGCAGCGTGCGTGCATAGAAACTATATATATATGATGCACGGCACACCCTGATAATATATAGTAATTATTTGTTCATGCATATGCTCGGGTGTGTTGGCCAGGCCAGTCACCAAGCCATGGGTTAGATCGATCTAGCTGCTGCGTACACCGAAGAGATGGCCTGAGACTAGAGCTGGCAGGCTCAGGTTATACTTGAAATCCATCATGCGTACTGAGGTAAATTAGCTACATACCAAGCATGCTTTATTTTTTGTTAATTAGTTTCATCTTAATTATCAGTACAATCTTAATACTTGAAGTGTATGTGTCCGACTTGCGTTCTTCAATGGCACAAGAAAGACATAATAATTTCGTTACGCTAGCACTTAGACTCGTGGAGTAATCTGGCGGAGAAGATTGATTATGAGCACAACATTAAAAACAAATAAAAAATGATGTTTAGGTAAAGATTATTCAGCTAGATATATATTGCAGTCTAGCTATGTTGTTCTTTATAGCTTATACATCATTATTGTTGACTACATGTATTTCACTAGACCCTATTTTAGAGTTTGGCAGTGACCCTGATTTTGTTGCGACGGCCCTGTATGTTCAGTCATCGATCGCCTCCTCCATCTCCCACTTCCGAGTTCTGACAAGGTTGTCTACTCCGGTTGGAGGAAATTAAACCATCTCGAATTCTAGGCTCCTCACAATTAAGTAGACAAGACATGTTCTGATATGATTGAAGCAATGCGTTAATCTCGCACAAACAGTACCGTTCAGCCGAAATTTGGGTGAAAAGGTGGATCTTCTGATGAACAGGACGATATTTCGTATAAACAGTAATTTCGGTCACATTCGAAAAGGCGGCCAAATTTTTTTTATTATTGTACCCAACAGCCTTGTGCTTCAGTGCTTAAATCTTTAATCTTTATCTGTACAAATAATTTACAAAATAGATCCTGCAGTGGATGGCTACCTTACAAGCAAAGAACCATTCCGATGACCACAATGATGACAAAAGCAAACGTCCTATATGCACATTTGTCCCTTTGCTTCGATCTGGGTGCATTCTCGTTGAGCCATGATCTCTCGCTCTGTTGAACCTGTTCATCATTAATCATAATTTTTTTTTGAGGGCGATCATTAATCGTAATTGGCTCAATGTTCTTGGCTTCTGTCATCATATACTCTATTACCAGTGCAGCTTCAACTTAATTTAGGTATGCAAATTATTTGCTCTCTTCCGTTGCAGATATAAGATAATTCAATGTGTAGTGTATATATGTAGATATAGCGAGCATGCATATAGAAACTATATATATATATATATACATATTTATATATATATGCATGGAGCACACCCTGATGATATATATAGTAATTATTTCTTCATGCATGCTCTTGTGTGTTGTCCAGAGTCCAGATCAGGCTGAGATACGACCACGACATGATCGTTCACAGGAGAAATGGCTCCGTTCCAGTAGTTGAAACGGATGCTGCAGTGTTGTTTCATCTGAAGATCTAGTTGCTACGTGCGCCGCAGAGATTATTGCTCGAGACTAGCTAGCCGGCTGGCAGGCTCAAGTGAATCCAATCCAATCAAATCAAATCCAGCATGCGTACTGAGGTAAATCAGCTACATATATACAAACCAAGCATGCTTCATTCCTTTTTGTTACTAATTTCATCTTAACCATCAGTACAATCTTAATCTGGTACCGTATGGCTTCTTTTTGTTTCCCATCCGGATCGTACATTTCAATCAGTTCGAGTATGTATAATGCATGAGTGCATTGCATCCATGCAGGTTATCAAGGAGGACACCATCGATGGAGCCGTCGAACGAATCTTGGAAGAACTGAAGGAGGACGACGCTACTGGTACCGCTAGAAGCAGCACCAGCAGCGGCAGGCGCAATGTCATCTACTTCGACGGCTGGGACGGGCTGGGGGCATCCGCCGTCCTCCGAGCCGTTGGCCGCCGCCTCAGCGCACCACCTGCGGGCGCCGGTCTGGAGTTCTCCCAGGTTATCCATCTCGACTGCTCCAAGTGGGAGAGCAGGAGAGCGACGCAGAGGGCTCTCGCGAAGCAGCTTAAGCTCCCTGCGTCGGTGATGGCCATGCTCGACGCAAGAGATGAGGAGGAGGATTACCAGGGAGTGGACAAGGCCTCCCGTGCTGAGACACCGCAGGTCGCCGGAGCCATATGTCAACACATCCAGAAGCTTAACCGCAGATTCCTGGTGATTTTCCTCAACGGGAGCAGCGAGGAGATCGATCTTGACAGCTTGGGCTTCCCACTTTCCGGGTACCTAGGGAACAAGGTGCTGTGGTCATTCCAAGGGAGATTTCGGCTCTACCCAAGGACGAAGGTTGACAGGGCCCTGATGAGCACGAGGACGACGACAGAGGTTGTTCTCTCGGCAGTCTCACCCCACAACAACTTGTCCCAGATTTTGGAGCAGGAGGCTGCAGAGGTTGCAAGCGAGATCAATATTGGCGGCGTCCGCTGGTCTGAAGCAGCTACCAATTGCTTCTTGCACACGGTGAAGCTTTATGACATGGGTAGTCGCCTGGTCGATTATGACTTGGCAACCCATGGCTGCAACTACTGGAAATGTGATGGCATCATTGAGCTAGAACAGGGAGATGTTGGCACTAACGAGGATGCTGATAGACTCTGGTAATCCTGCGATGCTCTGCAGCGCGAGATGAGAATGGATGTGGACTTTTATCAGAATCCATATTTGCCATCTGCGCTGGCAAAGGGTCTGCCAGAGCGGGCATACTGGACTTCACCAACCTACGGGTTCATGCTGACCCCGAGACGGATTCGTAAAGGCACGTTCCAACACTTGGACAAACTTTGCGTGCTCAAGCTATCAGGGTGCATGTTCAGCTTGGCATCACCTCCGTTCCTTTGCTGCCACAACCTTAGGTTTCTCTGGATTGACCACTGCCGACCTTTAGGGAGAACAGATAATGTGGTAGGGAAGGCGGAGGATGACATCCGCCAGTGCTTCCAAAGGCTGTGGGTGCTGGACGTGCGCTGCTCAAATTCCGCCTTCTTGTCCGCAAAGATGATTGATTTCATGACTCAACTCAGGGAACTAAATGTGATGGAAGAAGATTGGCTGGACATGGATCATTTTCAGGGGCGGCTCCACAACCTTCGTAGGTTCCGAGTAACACAGTCTAGTCCCGTTTGCCTCACAGACCCGGAATATTTGTTCTCAGGGATGGGCAAGTTGGAGCTTCTTGAATTCTCAGGAAATTATTCCTCCATGTCCTTGACGACGAAGAGGCCACTTTGGTTATCTGTGGGAAGCAGCTGTAGCAGCCTTGAGACTGTCATTATTGATAGATGTGAATATTTGCCAAGGATCTCCTTGACGGGATGTGTTAATCTGAAGAATCTATTCTTGAGCGGGTCGTTCCCGAACCTCCACAGCCTAGACATCACTGGTTCAGCAGTGAAAACACTAGACCTCAGTGCAGTGACAGCTCCAGTCCTGGATGAGCTCATTCTACTTGACTGTGGGAAGCTTTGTGCAATCCTATGGCCCCCAGAAGACAAGAAGAAAAGATACTTGGGTAAGCTACGCGTCGACACCACCCAAAAGGCTGGAGGTGATCATGGTACAGGAAGATCACCACCACCCACTGCATTTAACTGGTATATTTCTGTGAGGGATGCAAGGCTCCTGGGGTCGCTTGCGCCTGTCAAAGATTATTTCGTTCCCCACTGTGCACATCTGGAGATCTCAGCAATTCCATCCCCTACTTGTGCTCCTGCTGCTGCTGCTACTGCTATTGCTGGCAGCAAAGGCGATGGAACCAAGGGTGGCAGCAGGCAGAAAGTGCAGGTAAACCTGCAGCAAAAGGCGCTTAAAGAGCATGCGACATACACAGATATCTCTGCCACCCTAAATGCATTATTATGCCAAGGACCGGTGATCAACTGTTGTATGTGTCCTCCTCCCCCATGTGTGCCATCCCAAGGGTGCTACATGCACATAGAGGGCCAAATGGGAGTCGGAGCTGCAAACAGTATTACTATACCAGGATTTATATGTGACAGTGCCAAGATCCTGCACGTCCACGATAGCTCGTCCATCACCAGAATCCTCGCAGTTCCATTAGTTTCAACGACGTGGAATCAGCTCGAGTGGTGTCGAGTCGAGCGGTGCCCCAATTTGGAATGCGTCATCAGTTCCCGGAATGGTGCAGGACCAGGAGGACGCAGCGGTAACGACACGGATATGTTTAAGAAGCTACGGACCATCTGGGCGTCACATCTCCTCAACACGCGCTGCATTTGGAGCTGGAGCGTCTCAGTAGGACGCTGGGATACCGCGTTTGTGGGGCTCACGTTGCTGCACCTCGACCACTGCCCCAGGCTGATATATGCTACCCATTTGGCCGAGTCGCAGGGCTTGGAAAGTTTGGAGACCCTCCAGATCATGTGGTGCGGTGATCTTAGTATGGTCTTCAAAGGGTCTGCGAATTGGAGGCTGTTTCCCAATCTGAAGCACATCCACCTGCACGAGCTCCCCAAGCTGCAGGGCATCTGCGATGTTGGCTGCCATACGGATGCGGCCAATCTCGCGACCATCAAGATCAGGGGCTGCTGGAACCTCAAGAGCTTGCCTAATGTTGCAGGCAAGAATGTGGTGGAGTGCGACTGCGAGAAGGAATGGTGGGATAGCCTGGAGTGGGACCCCTATGTGGAGCCCAGCCTGCAGTACACGCCGACCCACCCGCGGCACTACAAGAAGACCATGCTCAGGGGCTCCGTCCTCAGGTGATCTATCCTCGTGCATCCACATCATCTAAATATAAAGCTAGTACATTTGTCCAACAAAGTAAATTATTAATTAATGATTCCCTTCCATCCTTTGCTTTCCAGGTAGTAGTTCCTTGGTTTGATCTGCTCTGCTTCCATGTTTGGTCGTCCATCCATCCAAAGATACAGGGCTGGCTAGTATCACATTTACTGCTGTGTGAACAAGTCCGAAAGCTAAATAAATGTGGAACATATCAGGTGCAAACCAACCTCTCCGTACAAACTATGAAAACTCCAATCTGAGCCATCAAATCAACATCCAAGGGGAGGGACGCAAAGAGGTGGGAGAGGGGATTTGCAAAAGAGTGATTACCCAATCCAAGGGCGGGTCCGTACCCCTTGGATGTTGATCCAATAACTCAAATTAGAGTTTCCATAGTTTGCACGGAGAGGTTGGTTTACACCTGATACGTTCCCAAATAATTGTGGAAATTTCCTTAAGTTTATGCAACAGAAGCTCGGCTCGATGCCTGCGAGCAGTTGCGAGTTTCTGCTATGCTCAAGCCTGCCCGCCTCGTGCGCATGTTGTGGCGTGTGATTTGTCAACAATGGTGTGTGGATTGATTGTTGTTTTGTAACTCATCTCATTATAAATAAATAATCCACGTGTTGTGTGGTTTGTTTGTGCAACACATATAATTGTGTAACCAACCGATAACCCTCTCGGCACTGAACGGCCGTATAACAAGTAACCAACTTTGTGGTTTTGTGTTGAACAGGGATGCGTTATGTAAATACTCAAAGATTTATAATATGTTGTATAGAAAATCTAGAATATAAATTACACGAAATTTTTTAGAATGATTGGGGGAAATTATATAAATTTTATTTAAAGGAATAGAGCTCATAGATAATAATGGGAAAAAGAGGTTCCAATCCAAAAGTAGCATCGGTGAAGTTTTGAAAGGGATCCTATTGGTTTCTTGATTTATAAAATCAGTAGGATCAACATCGCCCATAGGACCCAGAAAACTGAATCCAGAATGGTCAGCATTCTCAATCAGAACATTATTTTCCAAGGCCTACAGTAAAATTTGAAGAGGATGGATTTAACAAGTAATTTCAGCAGATTTCAGCAGATGAACAAACAACGAAACATGGTTAGATCTGGGCTAATACTGACCTCTTGGATGTTAGCCTTGGTCGCCATCTTGAGGAGTGCTAAAACTTTGATCGAAGAGAATGCCCGGGGCTGAAATCACTCGAGTAGATCCGCCGCCAAGGAAGAAAAAATCGTCTCGGCTGCTAGGGATTGAAGGTTTTAGCAAAAGAGCAGGTGGAGAATAAACAAAGGGAGAATGATGCTTAAAAGATATCCCAAACCTATCCTGAAAATCGAGGGGCCGTGCGCAAGGATCTAGGGACGGTTGAGTAGTAGCGGCAAGAAATCACGATTTCCCTAGGGAATTTTAGAACAAAATCTATTTTATTTCAAAATTAGAGGCATGTGTTGATATCAAAAATCGGCAGATGAAGCTGATGAATACTGACAGGGCCGATGACCAAGGATGATTCGGCCAGAGCCGATTGGAGTACTGAAAGACAAAGCCGACGAAGAACGGTCAAATATGGTGTTGACGACTAAAATTAGCACGACTGCGTACCAGTCTGACTGGTATGCATAGACCGGTCAGACCGGTCAAGGTCAATTTGTCAAAATGTAGATTTGACTTCACCATTGCATAGCTCTCGTCAAGATGATCAAAATGCATATATGGAACGTCCGATTTGGATTTCGGATGAGAGAGTTATGACTCCAGAAAGAATTGATCCAGACCCGGACCGGTTAGACCGGTAGTCTAGGGCAGTCAGGCTGGTCCGGACTGCTCAGTCCGAGTTAGGAGTTGTATTTTGACATGAAATTAATTAGTATTTCGACTCCTAATGGGGTAAGACCATCCCTCCCTATAAATATAAAGGGTTCCGGCGGATTGAGGGTATTAAATCGCATCGATGAAACACATTTTATCTTTTTACCTTTTTTGTTACCCTAATCTTTTCCAACCACGATATGATGTTCTTTCTTCGTCTCTATAGCGTTTGAAGACGCCCTAGCTGGCCTACCGAGCTTAGGACAACCCTTGGTACGCATGCCCCGAAGGGGTCCCTCCCGGAAGGGCATTCGTTGGATCCTCGTCGGGCTCCCCGGTAAACCCGGTCTGACCGGCCACCAAACCGGTCTAACCAGATCTCGTAGAGGTGCTGCAAGGAGACCTCTGTGAGGTGCACGTGACGTGCTCGTGTGATGGCGCGTTTTAGCGTCAACACACTTTTTGGTGACTTCGTTGGGGAATGAGAATTTGGCTATTATGGACGATCTATCAAATTCCAGCGACATGATGGCATTTGAAGGATTGCCTGAATACCTGCGCAAGGGCATTGACATAAATATGCATTCTCACTATTATCGGGTAACGAAACAAGGCATCATCATGATGAAGATATCTGCCATCAACGAGTATAGGATGTTCGATCTACCAAATCACTGTAAGTCCACAGCTAGCTTTATATGTTGTTTGCTTAGTTTTATGGATGAGCTGATTAATAAAAAGAACAGTGTAGATCCAATTTCCGTTATTCAAAAGTCGGTTGTTGAGAAGCCGGCCAATAATTCTTGCAATGATTTGCCAACATGTAATATTGCTAGTCAAGATACAATTCGGTCGTTCCAAGCTGAAATTGTTAACCCAAAACCCCATAGTGAGAATATAGAAACTATATCTAGTTCTTTAATGCATGGGGGGTAACAGAACAAAGGCAAAGGTGCCGGTTGTGCTCCAACCAGTCTGACCGGTGTGAAAACTGGTCTAACCGCCTCTTCTAGGGTTTCCAGCACTAAACTCAAATCTAAGATGGTTAAACCCAAAAAAACCCGAGATTGGTGTTTGGAAAATAGTTGAATCTAAAGGCCGTTATAAGCATACAAAGGAAAAGCCGAAGCCTATTATAGAGAGCTTCCGGCTAAATCGAAAAAGCAAATGAATGTCAATAATGCTAGTAGGCCTAAAAATTCCAAGCACTCAAAATCTGCACCAAAACAGAAGTTCCATAATCAGAATCGGCAATGGAGCAATCCTCACATGTCAATGCCGTTTCCATCATATAGATCACCTGTACATGTGCATTGGAAATTTATTTTAATATGCATTATTCTTATCCTCCATGGTCTTATAATTCATATATGCTATTTTATTCTAGATACTTTTGTTCAGATTATATTACATATAAGGTATCGGCAATTAATAAGTCACCACCTGCCAACAATGATCGTTTTAATCATAAAAATCGGTCTATGCAAAAAAAGAAACATAAGCTGACTAAACAGGTCTATCGTGTCAAGAAAGATGGGAGATTAAGTAGAAATTCAGACTTGACACAAGTGATAGAAAATCCATGTTGAAGAAATATCGGCCACTCCTGTTGATCAAATTGTCTGCAATAGCAATTTTGCTTCAAGTGATATAGCTAAACAGGAAACAAGTTCGGCTGGGGGGCAAGTCTGCAAAGACCGGTCTAACCGGTCTCAAAATTGGTCTGACTGGTCTCTCAGGGAAATTTACAAAAAATTCCAAAAATAAGAAGAAGGGAAGGCCGAGTTTTGAAGAACTCCTGGCCAAATATGAAAAGAAAGGAGTCACTCAAAAACAGAAGAGGCATTCGAGTGAAGCTAAGGATACGAAGCCGGGACATTGTGAGCAATCAGATTCTCATCCACGTCAAGGTAATCATGCTACTGCGCCGTATTCATTTGGTGAACTGGTTGCTCCATGATTTTGGTCGTATCCTTGCTATTATACACCTTTGGATTATAGTAGGATGAGTATGCAATCATATATTATTCAATATCCTCCTATATATACCAGTGGTTACTCATCACAAAGACCGATTGTTGCTAGCCATAATCTGGTCAGAAATGATCTTGATTGCAGCAAGGAAGGTGAGAAGAACGTGAGTGAAGATTCAAAATACTTACAGCAAAGGTGGTGTCCCTCAGGCTTATCTCATACTCAAAAAAGAAGGCTGCAACGAATGCGCAATCAAGAGTTAATGGAGCAACCGGTGAAGGTAATACCAGCAAGATCAACGACTACCAAGCAGGTATGGAGGCCGAAGCAAATTGCTTCAACATCAACTTGAGGTAGAGCAAGTTCCATCACCCTTAGAAAAAATATATGGCCGATGTATTAATGTATTATTGATCGTCATCGTCCTTAAATAATTTTGGTTCATAAGATTATTTTTTGGCATGCAAGCTTTGCCAAAAAATAGGAGGGCATATGTTGACGACCAAAATTAGCACGACTGATCATACCGGTCTGACTGGTATGCATAGATCGGTTAGCCCGATCAAGGTGACCTTGTTAAAATGCAGATTTGACTTCACCATTGCGTTGCTCTCGTCGAGACGATCAAAATGCATATGGAACGTCCGATTTGGATTTCGGATGAGAGAGTTATGACTTCGGAAAGAATTGATCCAGACCCGGACCGGTCAGACCGGTTGTTTAGGGCAATCAGACCAGTCCGGACTGCCCAGTCTAAATTAGGAGTTGTATTTTGACACAAAATTAATTAGGGTTTTGACTCCCAATGAGGTAAGACCATCCCTCCCTATAAAAATAAAGGGTTACCACCGATTGATGAAATTTTTTTTAATATAATTTTTTACTCAAATTACAGAAAAATACTATGGATTCCAGAAATTTCAAAAGTAGGCCACAATCATCTGCTGGTTGGACGAAATTTAAATTTTTTTCAGTGGGTAGACAAAATATAGGAATTTTGTCTAACGTTGGATGAAATTAAATTTCATCCAATCAGAAGACGAAAATGCATGAAATTACATTTTTCGTTTGGTTGTACGTCACGAAAAATATATTTGCTCTAATGGGTAGACGAAATTTAATTTCGTCTGCTGGGCAGATGAAATTCGAAGAGACGAGCCGAGCAGATGCTGGCAAGACAAAATTTAATTCGTCCTCCGGGCAGACGAAATTCGACGAAATTTCGTCTTCCTGCTAAACGGAATTTTTTTTATTTTTATATTATTTTTTTGGATTTATCAGAAATATATACATCAATTTTTTTGGATAGTTTGTCAGAAATATATACTTCAATTTAGACTCTTCCTGATGCTGCAGTTCATCCGGCGATACGGGGTTACCGTCAGTTGGACCGGTGGGAAGTAAGCTGGGCCACGGCCCATGAGAGCTAACGCCAGATTATCCGGCGGTAACTTCGTACCACCGGATGAAACGGCGGTATGTGTTACCGCCGTGCTACAGCCGGCTATTCAGAAAACGATGCACGGTTTTATTACAAACGAGAACAACTTTCAGAACTACAACAAGTACACATACAAAGCACGCAGAAAAAATATTACATAGGGAGCCAGAAGATGCTTCCGAAACAAACACGCAACATATTGGTCAGGAAGGAACATAACTTATTCAGAAAACAAAACTGATCCGAATGAAACAGACCACTACAACATCCATCATTCACGGCCAGTACCGTTGCCATGTTCTACTTTGTCAATGCCAGACTTGCGTACATCATCATCCACCTTCTTCAACCACGCCACATATTACTGATCACGAACGACTGATGGATGTGTCAATCCACTCATGGAAATGACAAAAAAGAGTATTCGTCTCATGAAAAGTGTGCTTTCATAAACAAGAAACGAAACAAAATTGTTAGAAAAATTCAAAAAAACTAGACAAACATATTCAAAAAATATCTATACATGTGAAATTGCACCTGCCTTTTGGACTTCCTCAATATTCTTACAAGACCAATACCTCTGGCCAAAAGTTTCGTACTCACGAGATATGTTGGGAATACAACGCATCTGGCAATAGCTTTAGGGTGGCTATACACCTTTCGGCCATACCTTGCAATCCGTAACACATCTAGTTGGATCGTTAGGAGGACCTCCTAAATGCGCCTCCATTTCCTGACGCAAAGCTGCCCTAGATTGTTCGAAGGTAAATTGTTTCTACTCTCGACAACGACATCCTCTCCTTTTATACACGCAGGACTGCCTGCATCATCCTTTCAAACAGCGATGGAGTCACGAGATTACTACACCGAAGAAGGCCTTACGATGTAATCATATCGAAATAGTATTGTAAACAGTGACTTTCCATGTATTGTAAACAGTGACTTTCTATGTAGTGGCAGTCAGTCGTGAAGTCACGTCGTCCTGAATATTATTCTATTGAAGCGCGCCGGAGTCTATCATTCAGGATTCTCAGTGACATTTCACGTCAATAGTTTCTTGTCGGATTGTTAAATATGAGGAAAATATTTAAATTGGATACTTAGCATTGGATGCTTCTGCTTGTTACTCGTTGTGCAGGCACAGACATGACCGCTCACTGCTCCGCACTTTTGCGCTAGCACGCTAGGCACGGACAAGAGCACTCACTAATTCACACTGCCGCGCTCGGTGCCCAGGCATGAACGTGACAAGTCACTGGTCTACACTGCTGCGCTCGCACGCCATGCATGGACAAGAGCACTCATTGATTCGCACTGCCACGCTCGGTGCCTAGGCACAGACGTGACAAGTCACTGGTCCGCACTGCTGCGCTCACACGGCATGCATGGACAAGAGCACTCATTGATTCGCACTGCCGCGCTCGGTGCCTAGGCACGGACGTGACAAGTCACTGGTCCACACTGCTGGCTCGCATGCCATGCACGGACAAGAGCACTCATTGATTCGCACAACCGCGCTCGCTGCCCACGCACGGACATGACCAGTCACTGCTCTACACTACTGCACTCGCACGCCAGGCAATGCGATGACCACTCCCAAAATCTCTACAAATATCAGTGCGATAAAGCCTCCACACCACAGGACACTCCTCGGAAGCACGCAGCCGCACAGCACAACCACCACATCGCAGCATGATGTCGTCCTCAGGATCGACCTACATCCCACGGAACAAGGTGAGGGAACCAGCGCCTCAAGGAATGCAAGTGCCTATGTGCTTCTGCGGTTCCTTATGCAAGCTCATGAAGTCAAAGGTTTTGGGTGACGACTTCAGAATGAGGTTTTTTATGTACAAGAACAATGCGTACGACCCGCCGAAGCATCGCGGTTAGGATAGACCTAAGGTACAACATGAATGTTATGTTTGTAGTTATGGATTTGACGCCAACTTCTAACTTGCGTTGGATAAAGAGTCCACCCCCTCTATGTGATTTCATGCAGTGGTTGGACACGGAGCAGACCCAGCAAGATAAGGAGTGGGTTGAACTTGAAGCAAGGTGGGCTACAGAAAGGTGGCAGCGAATATTGCACGAGGAAGAGAAAGAGGAGAAGCGCAAGAAAGAGCAAGAAGATATCCGCAAAAGGATTCATGAAGTGGAGCATCAGGAGGCGGAGGAACGGGAAGCGGATAGGGAGAGGAAGCGAGAGAGGGCACGCCGTGCAAAGGAAGCTGGGCCCGAAGCTATTAGGAAGGAAAAATATCCTCGGTGCACTCAGTAAATCACAACAGTTATAGTCCCGGCATTTTATTTTCCCTAAGGCATGTTAGGTTTAGTTGCAGCACAAGGCTACCGTGTTGCACATGCCACTGCACTTCGTTGATCAAGTTTACCATTTTGGGCCAAGGACTTTTGTGTCATGTTATCTTAGTAGCAGAGATGTAATGGTCTGATGCAAGCTTAGCTATCTCACCAGCATTTGTACTTTGTAATAGGAGCCGGGAATTTATGGATCGTACCTACTTCATTATATGGTTTTCAGAATACTCAAAGGTCACGGGACTGAATTGAACATGACATAGGGAATTTAAATTATAGAACCATTGCAGTGGAATATAATGGCAGAGGTGCCATAACTAAACCTAACATGTCTTAGGAAATTTAAACAACACAATTGTTGCAGTGGCATGTAATAGCAGAGGTGCCATAACTAAACCTAACATGCCTTAGGGAATTTAAATCACAGCAAACGATCTAATGTTACAGGAAGCGGTAATGAATGTAGTACTGATCCCACATAGCAAACTGAGTTGAACCTTCTCCATAGTATCCTCCCATGCTTGTCGGCGGCGGCAGGGGAGGAGGAGGAGGCGGAGGACACTTGTTCTTGTGATATGGGCACTTGTAATAGGGATCAGTACTAAGTCCATTACCCCTGCACTGGCTTAGCGATGATACCCCTGCACAGGCCTACTAGTTGTACTATCATTGCATCATTGTGTCGCATCGAGCAAAGCCCTGCACTAGCCTACGTATCATAGTACATAGTCGCTGACATGGCGGAAGTCATAGTACCCTAACATAATACATGAGGAAGCACTGCAGAAGCCCATACAACACCAATCTTCTATCCCTGACCCCTACCGCGGCCCTGACGGTCCGCTCTACCCTCTTCGGCTTCCGTGCGGACGAGGGTGCCCTGGGCCTGTCGTAGTCTGCCGGAGAGAAGCGAATGGTAGGCCTCACCTCACGCCTCTGTGGCAGGTCGGCGGGTACCACATCCTCTTCCACAATCTCCTGCGTGTCTTGCGTCGAATGCGGGTAACTGAAGTACTGGTTGTAGTCCATCTCCTGCGGTGTACCAACAAACCCCTCCGAGGCTAAGTAAGAAGATCCAAAACCAGCGTGCCTATCCTCAAACTGTGCTGCAACTGCATATATCATAATTCATAGAACACAAAAAATTGGTAAATGGTCAGTGTTTCAAAACAGAATATAGGCAACAAAACAATGAGATGTATGCACCTGGTGCTATGGATGGGTTAAACCCAATGAAACTTGGTTGCGTGAAACCTGTAGAACTCAGCCCGGTCTGGAAAGGCTGTGGCAGGGTAGACCTGGTTGCATGCTGATACTCCGACGGCCCTGATGTGTCTGCAATTGGAGTACGTGGCAGCTGGACCGACGTGCCTCTACATGCATGAGTCGTTGTAGGTCGAGGAGGCCTGTCCCTCATACCTGAGGCGCTACGGTCCATGACGACATCATTCGTGTGGCGGAATGTGGCGACTCGAACTAGACGGTTCGCCGTCTGTGCTATGCGAGTGAACATGTCGATAACATCGTCATACCTACCGCTTGAGTCTCGGCCACGAAGCAACGTAACAACGGCCGATGCATCATGCGCTATATCCATGCCTATGTCAGCTTGTACAGATTGTATAGCAATAATTTAGTATGGTAGCGCATTCGTAGAACTTGCACATAGACCTGAAATGAAATCAATAAACTAGTATGTACCGCCTGGTGAAGCGCCTGGCCAGCGTGTCCAGGGTAAAGTAAAGACTGTGGCGGAAGCAGGGGACCTTCAGCTTACCGCTGGATAATGCAGACGAGCCAGGTCCGAGTGCGAGGAGTGTACCATTGGAGGTATGCGTGGTACGAACCACTGTCGTAAGGGGCCTGCTCATCCACACGGTCCTGCAGTGCCTGGCCCCATGCATCGATCCATGGCTGCATCCTCCGCATCAACTCATTAAATATTTTGCGGGGCCCCTGCATTTTGTAGCTGATAAAAAAATACAAAATGATAGTAAACAATAGGCATGCATAATAATTGAGAAGCTATACGCATCAATTAAATGAATAAATTGTCACACTTACGCGTGGACCGCAGCGTCGATGCGGTCACCCAAAGGCATCGGAACCTCCTGCCACAGTCCAAACTGTCTCATGACGCGATGCACAGCGTAGGCCTCAACAAATACATCAAACATGAGATTCTTACGCGTCATCCAGTACTTGCTGTCCTGATAACACGGCTGTGAAATGCCTAGGCCATTACTTCTGACGTAAATGGCGTGCTGTGTGTAAGGCTCCCAAGTCACGTGCTCAGACCTCATGTGGTCGAACTGCTCAGTGAATGCCTCGTACATGGACCGAACCTGAAGCCCCGCCCACTGCGGCTGTAAATATGACAATGAATTATGAGCAATGGTATGAGATTTGTTACTAAAATTATTTTGAATATGTTACTGAAATTATTTTGATGACCAGTTGAAGCGTCCCCTCATAAGACAAGACTTAAATGTGATACCAACATCAGTCCCAGGAGGCTGATGACACATTTATTACATCAGATGATTCATCACCGTACAACTCTACACGGTAATGGGCAGTGAAGCACCACTATCGCGAGGATTACAACTAAAACCCACACAACTACATTAACTACGAGGAGGGGGACATCAGAGTCTTGCGCCATACGGAACTTCCTGCGGGTGACCCTATCCACAGGCAAGGCTGGGTGCAGGACGGTACCCTACTCGACGTCTTCGGGAACGTAGTCTGGATCTTCCTTTGAAAAGAATTAAGAATGGGGTGAGTACAAACGTACTCAGCAAGTCCAACCACACCCACGGAGGGGGTATAAACAGAATATAATGCACAGGGTAAATCAAGGATAAGGCTAGGGTTTAATTTGCGGAAAGCAATATTTTATGCAGGGGTTCATTTGAAAGAAAGGTTTTTCAAAGCAAGTTTTTCTTGCACCGAGTAACACGTAGTGTTGACCCACACAGGATCCAAGTTTTAAGCTACTACCGGACTCATCATCCGCCATAGCACACGGCACAACTGCCGGACATTTTTCCCAAAACAACTCACGCCAACCCATCCCTTCCCAGAATAAACACTAGTTGTGTGACCACACCGTAACTCGCCCAGTACCGTGGGCACGGCTATTCGATTAGATTTCAACTCTGTAGAGGTGTGCAACTTTACCCATAAGCGGGGTACCGCAACTCGATCACCTTAGTGTCGGTGCAGATCCCAACAAAGCCATTACCCACCTTAGCTAGACCTGACTAGCCATTATGGGATCCACCAAGGGGTCATTGACCTATCATAGAGGTTTTAACCAGGGCATAAGTCACACAGAGCTAATCCCTTCTTCTTGATCACCCGTTGCTCTCAGCTCTCCTGATGGCTATCAGACTAACTAGTGGGGTTTATACTAAGCCGTTGCCCATTCAACGGTCGAGTGGTTTGCACGATAGTGGAGTTAGGTGAGATGACACACCAACTCGGTCCTTAATTGTGACAGGATGGATATCTCCCTTCCTTGCTCTTCCACACAGGCACGAGCACACCCATCGGCAAATCACACAGAAATGCCATCCATCCCATCTAAATTCATCTTTCGAAATTCCACTTTTCTCCCTTCCCACACACACACACACACATTTTCTTTATAAAACAAGTTGTATTGTGTATGAGGTCCTAAGCGTTCTAGCAGTGATTAACGTCGAAACAACACATTCAGACATTAATCTAGGTGGTCAAGGAATGGTTATAACAAATCAAGGGGTGGCTATCCAACCGTATTTTCAGCAGGCAAAACATATGCAATTTTCTAAAACAGGCCAATAGGTTGTGTTTATAAAAACTAGGACAAAAGCATGCATCAAAGGATGGGATTGAACTTGCCGTCTTCAAATCCTTCCGGGGTTTCTTGATTGAAGTGTTGTCCTTCGGGCTCGGGGTTGCAGAACTGGTCCTCGTTCGCTTGCTCGCAGTACTGCTCGTCGATGGGCTCTCCTTTGTTCACACTGTGATCTACGACGTATACAAACAAGCACACAATCATGAAAAAGAAACAAAAGCTTTATCATTGAGCTCGAATCGGAAACAATTAAGATATGGAGATAGAAGTAATATTTTTGGGCAGTTTCCTAATGGCATGGCCAACACTATGTTATGAGAGGTGTGGCAAAGTTTCAGGTCGATCTGAGATTGTTTGGCGCATGAAATGATAGATTATATAAAGGTTCAGGGGTCAAATAAGGAGTCAGGGACTTGTTTATAATTATTTCTGAGAAGGTAGGGGCTTGATTGGTATTTTAAAAATTACCCGAGTTATTTTGAAAGAGGTCAGGGGTTTGTTTAGAAGTATATTTACATGAGGGAAGGATTTATTTTGAAATATAATAAAGGGAAGGTTTATTTTGCAAATAAGCCATAGAGTGGAAGGGTTCTTATTTGAATGGGAACAAAGGTAGGGGTATGGGCATATTTGTCCTGTCTTCTTCCTTTCCCCCGTTGAGAAACAGGGGAGGGGGTGGCGCACACCGGCGGCGGCCCGGGCTGGCGGCTTGGGGCTCGAGGGCGGCTCCGGAGTGAGGGAAAAGAGAGAGGGAGGAGAGAGGACCCGATCCCTGGCCATGGCTTGGGCCGGGGTGGTCCGAGGCGGCTCGGCCACGAGAGCGGGCGGCGGTGAGCGGTGGCGGCCGTGGTGGCGCCGCTGTGGAGCTTGATGGCAGCCAAAGAGAAGGGGGAAACAGGGAGGAGAGCGAGGGGAATCTATTGCACCCCTCACCTTGAGCAGAGGTGGAGCGAGGAGGCGGCTCCGCGGTGGCTTGCGGCGGCTGCTCTGGAGCTTTGCGTGGCGGCGCTGCGGAGTTAGGGATGAGGGGGCGTGAGGAGGCTGGGGTGGCCGTGGTGGTGTAGAAGCGGCACGGGGGCCCTTTTATAGGACGAGAAAGCGGTGTGGCGGTGGAACGCGGCGGTGGCGGCCGATGAGCGGCGCGGGGTGCCTTTAATAGCGCTCCGGCTGCTTGCGGCCATCGTGGAGTGGTGCACAGGTGGTGAGGCGGGCGCAGAGGTGACGGGACGCTTCGGGCAGGTGGGAGCGGCAGCAGGCGGCGCTGTGCAAGCACAGGGGCGGCCGGCGGCGAGGGCGGGGCGCCGCACGTGGGAGCAGTGGCCTAGCGCGTGCGGGCAGGGCAGGGCACCAGCGGCGGGCGGCGCGGCGTGCAGTGTGGTCACGCGGTTCACGTGCGTGCGTTCCTGGGCGGGGTAGTGGTGGCGGGCGGCTTGGCAGCGGGCGACGCGACGGGCGGCACGGCTTTTGATCCGGCCGCGTGGAGCACGCGCGCGCCGCAGCGCTCGCGCGGCGGGTGCGCGGGCCAGAGGGGAGGCCGGGAGCGGGGGCGCGCACGTGTGCGCGGGCGGCGCCGAGGCAGGTGCGCATGCGGGCGTGGCGAGCTCGGGCGTGCGCGCGTGCGTGCAGCATGGGAGTGCGTGGGCGTGCGCGCGGGGAGAAGGGCATGGCGGCGAGCTGAGCAGCGCGCGGGGGAGAGCGGCAGAGGGGAGGGAGGAAGGAGAGAGGGAGAGGAAAAAGAAAATGGAAAAACAAAAGGGAAAATGGAAAATGAAAAAGAAAAAGGGGAAAGGAGAGAGAAGAGAGAGAGGGAGAGACTCGCGCCGGTGCTGATCGCAGCGACGACCGCGGGGCTGGGCGGCCACGTTCAGCGGTCGCGTGCGCGCACGGACAAGGCCACAGGGTTAGGGGTCGGGGGGTTGGAAATCGGACATTTGGAACAGAGAAAGATTCCGGGAATTAGGGTTCAGGGTTTTAGGAGGATTTTGAGCTCAACGATGAAAAGTTTTTGGAAAAAATATTTTAGCGCCTGATTTAATTTTGATAGATTTTCGGGATGTCACAAACCTACCCCACTTAAAATGAATCTCGTCCTCGAGATTCGTCTGGCTCCTAAACAGATGGGGAAACTCCTTCTTCAGAGCGTCTTCGCGTTCCCACATAGCTTCTTCTACTCCGTGTCTGCTCCACTGGACTCTGCAAATCCGTACCTCGGAGTTTCTTGTCCTCCTAGTGACTATGTCCAGGATCTTGACCGGTATTTCCTTTTATCGCAGGTCTGGCTACAGATCTATCATTTCTACTGGCACGTGTTCTGCCTCGGGTACCCTCAAACATCTTCTTAATTGCGAGATGTGAAACACTGGGTGTATATCCGACATTTCTTCGGGTAGCTCTAGACAGTACGCTACTGCTCCAACCTTCTTCAGAACTTGGTACGGTCCAATGTACCGAGGGGCCAACTTTCCTTGTACTTGAAATCTCCGAGATCCCCGGATGGGTGAAACCTTGAGATAAACGAAGTCTTCTGGGTTGAAACTTATTTCCCGTCTTTTCTTGTCTGTGTACCTCTTCTGTCGAGACTGGGCTGCTTTCAGCTTTTCTCTAACCTCGGCAACTCTTTCCTCTGCTTCCTTTATGAGTACGGGTCCGACTAGGGCATGTTCTCCAACTTCTGACCACATTAGGGGAGTTCTGCACTTTCTCCCGTAGAGAGCTTCGAACAGCGACATGCCCAAGCTCACTTGATAGCTGTTGTTGTACGAAAATTCCGCATATTGCAAACTTTGCTCCCAATCCTTGTCATAAATAAGGACACATGCTCTTAGCATATCCTCCATATTCTGATTCACTCTTTCCGTTTGGCCATCCGTTTGCGGGTGATAGACGGAGCTGAAATCCAATTTGGTGCCCATGGCTTTATGCAAACTCTTCCAAAACCTAGAGGTGAATTGGGTCCCTCTATCTAAAACAATTCGGCTAGGCACACCATGCAACTTTACTATGTTCTCCACATAGAGCTTGGCTAGCTTTTCTTCACCGTAGTTGGTCCGTACGGGTATGAAATGAGCCGCTTTAGTGAGTCGGTCCACTATTACCCATATGGAGTCATGTCCTTTCTGTGTTCTGGGCAAACCCACTACAAAGTCCATTCCTATCTCATCCCATTTCCAAACCGGGATGGGTAGGGGTTGCAACAACCCTGCTGGCTTCTGATGTTCGGCCTTGATCCTTTGACAAGTGTCACAACGGGCGACAAACCGTGCAATGTCCGCCTTCATTCTTTTCCACCAATATTTTTGTTTTAAGTCCATGTACATCTTGGTGGATCCTGGGTGGATGGAGTAGGCCGAGTTATAGGCTTCATCCATGATTATTTGCCAGAAGTCTCCTTTCTGGGGCACACAAATCCTATTTTTATACCATAAAGTTCCCTAATTATCCACTCTAAAATCCGGTGCCTTATTTTCTCCAGTCTGCGTTCGGATTTCCATCAAGTCCTTGTCCGAACTTTGTGCCTTTTTAATTTTATCCTCCAGAGTGGGTTGAATGCTCATCTTGCGAATGGAACCATGAGGAACAATGTGCACATTCAATCGTGCCATTTCTTCCTGCAGATGGGCATCCTTGGGCTCATAAGATTTCCGGCTTAAGGCATCTGCTACCACGTTAGCTTTGCCAGGGTGGTAATGAATTTTCAAATTATAGTCCTTAACCAATTCCAATCATCTTCTTTGCCTTAAGTTCAAATCCGGTTGGGTGAAGATATACTTCAAACTCTTATGGTCGGTGTAAATCTCACATTTATTTCCAATCAAATAATGTCTCCAAATCTTAAGGGCATGCACTACGGCTGCAAATTCCAAATCATGGATTGGATAGTTCTGCTCATGAGGCCTGAGTTGGCGGGAAGCGTATGCAATAACTTTCCCGTCTTGCATCAGTACACAACCCAATCCTTGTCGGGATGCACACAATAAATGACAAAATCCCGATGAATATCCGGTAGGGTCAGCACTGGGGCGGTCGTCAACATATCCTTCAATTCTTGAAAACTTCTCTCACATGACTCTGTCCAGGTGAATTTCTTCTCCTTCTTGAGCAGCTCTATCATGGGCCGGGCTATCTTGGAAAATCCTTCAATGAATCTCCGATAATACCCAGCTAATCCAAGAAAACTTCTGATTTCACTAACATTGGTCGGTTGCTGCCAGTTGGAAACTGCTTCGACCTTCTCGGGGTCCACTGCTACTCCTTTTGTGGTTAGAATATGTCCAAGAAAAGCCACTTTCTCTAGCCAAAATTCACACTTGCTGAATTTTGCATAGAGTTTGTTCGCTCTCAATTTTTCCAAAACCACTCTCAGATGTTGCTCGTGCTCCTGAACACTCTTCGAGTAAATAAGTATGTCGTCGATAAAGACTACGACAAACTTATCTAACTCATCCATAAACACCTTGTTCATGAGGTTCATGAAATACGCAGGTGCATTAGTTAGTCCAAAAGACATCACGGTGAACTCAAACTGCCCGTATCGGGTGACAAAGGCTGTCTTTGGGATGTCGCTCTCTCTAATCTTGAGCTGAAAATATCCTGACCTCAGATCAATCTTGGAGAAGTACTTGGCTCCTTTTAGTTGATCGAAAAGGTCATCAATCCTGGGGAGGGGTACTTATTCTTGATGGTAACTTCGTTCAGCGCCCGGTAATCTACACACAACCTCATACTCCCATCCTTCTTCTTGACACATAGGACTGGGGTTCCCCAAGGCGACGAGCTTGGTCTGATGAAGCCAATTCATTGTAATTCTTCCAGTTGCTTCTTTAATTCTGCCAATTCGGAGGCTGCCATCCTATAGGGTCTCTTGGCTATAGGGGCGGTTCCAGGGACAAGGTCGATAACAAACTCTATATCCCTATCTGGTGGCATTCCGGGAAGTTCTTCAGGAAAAACATCTGGGTATTCGTTTACTACTGGGACTTCTTCCAAAGACTTGGCTTCCATGCTAAACACCATTGGGTCAGATCCACTTACCCGGGTATGGCAGGTCACTCGTACTCCTTCCGGGTTTGTTAGGTGTACCACCTTGTCAGTACAACCTATGAGACCATTGTGTCGGCTTAACCAGTCCATTCCAAGGATCACATCTATTCCCTTAGACTTAAGTACTACTAAGTCTGCTAAAAATTCTACCCCACTTAAATTGATCCTTACCCGTAGACAACCTAGTGGACACTTGATGTCACCTCCAAGCGTCTAGGTTAATAGGGGTGTTTTTAGTAGCACTGTAGGTATATTGTGCTTTTCCACAAAACTCGAGGATATGAACGAGTGTGATGCTCCAGAATCAAATAGTACTGTTGCAAGAGCTGAGCTGACCAGGTACTCACCGAGCACTACACCCTGAGCTCCTTGAGCCTCCTGTGCGTTGATGTGGTTGACGCGGGCTCGTCCAAATGACTGCTGGGCTGCCTCATCTGCTGACTGTTGTTGTTGGTGTTGCTGTTGTTGCGGATGGGCACTCGGTTGGCACCTGACAGAACTGGCCTTGGTCCATTCACCGTGTTGGAGAAGGCTGATGTAGCAGGCTTGTTCTTGGCATATGGGGAGTTGGCAATGAAATGTCCTGTCTCACGGCAGTTGAAACAGACCCTAGCATTGCTGTTGTTGGTGGTGACCTGGCTTGCATTGCTCTGCGGGGCCCTCATGGTGTTCTGGCTCTTGAGCTGTGTGTTAGGGGCCTGCGGGCCTGTTACCTGAGACTGGGTCCTATACTGGATTGGGGCCTGATATCTTGGTGCCATATAGCTGGAATCCCTTGGTTTCTGGAAGCGATCCTGCTGGCGGGCCTTGCTTTCCAGAAACTTGCGCTTGTTATCCTTCCTTTCTTCAGTTTTGGCCCTTTCTGTAAGAATGGCCTTGTTCATCAGAGTGTTGAAGTCCGGATAGATCTGCGGAGTAAGCAAGGTCCGGAGTTCTGGGTTTAATCCTTTCTTGAACATGTCCTGCTTCTTCTCATCATCATTCACTTCTTCTGGTGTATATCGGGCTAGCTCCATGAATTGATGGGTGTACTCTTCCACCGACATGCTTCCTTGCTGTAGTGCATGGGACTCATCCGCCTTGCGCTTCATGGTGGCCGAGGGGATGTGATAGCGGTGGAACTCCTTCACGAATTTCTTCCAAGTGATGGTGGAGGCATCTTCGGCAGCAGCACGGTAATTCTCCCACCAGGCTATGGCAGTCCCAGTGAGTTGGTGGGCTGCCAGAAGGACTTTGTCTCTGTCCTGGCACTCGAACGGCTCGAGCTTCCTCTGAATTACGCGTAGCCAGTCATCTACATCCAAGTGGTTGCTAGATCTGGCAAAGGTGGGCGGCTTGGTCCTCAAAAAAGTTGTCAGCTTGTCATTCATGGTTTGCTCTCGGGGCCGCTTGTTTACGAGGGCAATGGCCAGTGTTTCTAGGATGAGGGTCTGGTTGTGGATTATCTGTGCCAGGTCTCCGAGGGATGGTGGTGGTGGCAGTGGCACTTCTCGATTTTCTCCTTCGTTCTGGCTCACTTCCTGTTCTTCCTGAGCGGGGTTCTGTCCATTAGGCTGCACTCCCGTACCAGTGACTACAGGGTTCCGAATGCGGGAGGCCCTCGTAATGCTTCGGGAAGCCATCTGTAGATTGGGTAGAGTTTTTGTGAGATTGGGATTAAGTGATGTTTAAGTTGTTTAATTCGTACTTTTGAAAAGGTAGAATCTACCTTCTGCCGAAAGCACACCAACTAACAAGCACACAAACATAGCAAACAACAAGCACAAACAACTTTATTACTGCAAGGGAGGGTACAACACGGGGACAAGACTAAAACGCGTACTACACGTCCAGGTACAGGTTCACACTTAAGGGTACAACTTAAGCCAAAGGGGGCTTGGGAGGGTGCAACACTAGGATGGCGTCGGTCATTCTACTCGCGGGGCGAGCCTTCTTCTGGGGCGGAGTGTGCGAGTAGTCCTTGCTCGCCGTCCTCCAGGTTTCCGTTTTCCCTTGATTGCGTAGCAGCTTCTCCTTCATTGGCGGCAGTAGACCTTTTAGGGTTCTCGAGTGGGGCTTGTGGGGTTATCACGAGTGGTCCCCATCCTATGACGGGTGTCCCGAGTAGAACATGGTCTTCCCCAATTGTCGGGACTGGGGTTCCACTTCTGGTCCATTCTTGCATATGCCGGTCTCGGGCTTGCCTGAGGTTCTCCTGAGCAACTGCTTCGCTGCTTACAGCGGCTGCAGCTCTTGCCTCGGCTTGGGCTGCTTGGATCTGTTGCAGTCTTACTGCGAGCTCTGCTTGCTCAGCTCGATGAGTCTGCTCCCTCAGAATGTTGGCTTGCTCGTCAAAGAGTTGATCCAAGGAGGCTAGATAAGTAGCCACTTGGTACAAAGGGTCTTCTTCGTGGCGGCGTCATTCCAAACTTCTCATGCGTGCTTCCCAAACTGGGGTTCTGATGGCCGGCGGGAAGAATCTCATTGGTGTGGAAGCGAGGTGTCTTTCAAAATTCCAGCACAGGTAACGGAGTGCCTTTCTGACGGCCAAGGGATAGGTTTCTTGGTGCCTAAATCCTGTAGCGGTCACTCGCCATGGCTGGATGTCGGGGTAGCGGTCACTCCTGGCGATGACCAGGATTACCCTACAGCGGAGGGTACCATGGTGCTCGTACTCTCTGCTGTAGTACCTTGGGCATTCCGTAACGCCAAGGCTTTCCAGGGCGTTGATCAATAGACTGGGGAAGCCAAGTGCAGCTTGGCAATTGCCCTGGGTCCATCCTTCCTCAGCCATCTGAAAACAAAGATAGGGTGAACAAATTTTGCACGAGTATTTGGGTACAAAGAGGACAGATGGTATTTATTACTGCAACATGGGGAATACAGAATTCATGGATACACGATTATTAGGATAGGGTCCTAGCTCGGAGTGCTACTCCTATCATGGGGACTCTTTCTCGATCCGGATAGGGAGCTTCTTTGGTGGAAGACACTGATCCATCACATCATCTTCGGTCTGAGTACCTTTATCCCAATGAGTTTCTTCGGGTTCTTCTTCTTCTTCCTCTATCCACCCACCTATTGCTCTGCGAGCCTCGTATTCTTGCATTTGGGCTTGGAGAGCGGCTAGGGAATACTCGGCACGTGCGGCTCTTGTCCATTGCTCCTCCAGTTCTTGGGTTGCCTTTTCTGCCCTGTGGATTTGTTGCTTCAACTGTGCCGCTTGTTCGCGGTAAAGTTCATCCAGGCCGGTGAGGTAGATGGATAGGAGGGAGACCGTATCTTCTAAGTCCTCTTCTTCTCTCCCAAGTCCTCTCATCCGGGCAATCCATGTGCGTCCTCTTCCTTCCGTAGGCGGGAAAAATCCCATAGGAGTCTGCTGAAGATGGTGCTTGTAGATCACACGCAGACGTCGCAGGGCTTTACGGGTGGCTTTTCGGTCGGTGTCAGGGAAGCGAAAGCCAGTGGTGGAGATGAACCAAGGGTCCACATCAGGGTAGCGGGTGCTCTTTCTCACGAAGATCATCATGTCGCACCGAAGAGTGCCCCTGGAGTCGTACTACCGGTAGACGTACTCTGGTGGGTCCACCACTCCGACGTGTTTCAGGCTAAGTATCAATAACTTAGGAAGGCCGGGCTCTGCGTGGCAGATTCCGCCACTCCATCCATTGTCAGCCATCTAGAACAGGGCAAGAACCAATGGTGAGTGTTTGTGTGGAAAAATGATTGAGTAAGGAAAGATCCTAATGTGAAAAGGGCCTGAAGATGGGTTTCACTCCTAGGGTCATGTCCTACGGCCAACCTACGGCTCTGATACCACCTGACGCGTCCCCTCATAAGAGAAGACTTAAATGTGATACCAACATCAGTCCCAGGAGACTGATGACACATTTATTACATCAGATGGTTCATCACTGTATAACTCTACGCGGTAATGGGCAGTGAAGCGCCACTATCGCGAGGATTACAACTAAAACCCACACAACTACATTAACTACGAAGAGGGGGTCATCAGAGTCTTGCGCCATACGAAACTTCCTGCGGGTGACCCTATCCACAGGCAAGGCTGGGTGCAGGACGGTACCCTACTCGACGTCTTCGGGAACGTAGTCTGGATCTTCCTCTTAAAAGAATTAAGAATGGAGTGAGTACAAATGTACTCAGCAAGTCCAACCACACCCATGGAGGGGGTATAAATAGAATATAATGCACAGTGTAAATCAAGGATAAGGCTAGGGTTTAATTTGCGGAAAGCAATATTTTATGAGGGGTTCATTTGAAAGAAAGGTTTTTCAAAGCATGTTTTTCTTGCACTGAGTAACACGTAGTGTTGACCCACACAGGATCCAAGTTTTAAGCTACTACCGGACTCATCATCCGCTGTAGCACACGGCACAACTGTCGGACACTTTTCCCCAAACAACTCACGCCAACCCATCCCTTCCCAGAATAAACACTAGTTGTGTGACCACACCGTAACTCGCCCAGTGCCGTGGGCACGGCTATTCGATTAGATTTCAACTCTGCAGAGGTGTGCAACTTTACCCATAAGCGGGGTACCGCAACTCGATCACCATAGTGTCGGTGCAGATCCCAACAAAGCCATTACCCACCTTAGCTAGACCTGACTAGCCATTACGGTATCCACCAAGGGGTCATTGACCTATCACAGAGGTTTTAACCGGGGCATAAGTCACACAGAGCTAATCCCTTCTCCTTGATCACCCGTTGCTCTCAGCTCTCCTGATGGCTATCAGACTAACTAGTGGGGTTTATGCTAAGCCGTTGCCCATTCAATGGTCGAGTGGTTTGCACGATAGTGGAGTTAGGTGAGATGACACACCAACTCAGTCCTTAATTGTGACAAGATGGATATCTCCCTTCCTTGCTCTTCCACACAAGCACGAGCACACCCATCGGCAAATCAAACAGAAATGCCATCCATCCCGTCTAAATTCATCTTTCGAAATTCCACTTTTCTCCCTTCCCACACACACACACATTTTCTTTATAAAACAAGTTGTATTGTGTATGAGGTCATAAGCGTTCTAGCAGTGATTAACGTCCAAACAACACATTCAGACGTTAATCTAGGTGGTCAAGGAATGGTTATAACAAATCAAGGGGTGGCTATCCAACAGTGTTTTCAGCAGGCAAAACATATCAATTTTCTAAAACAGGCCAATAGGTTGTGTTTATAAAAACTAGGAGAAAAGCATGCATCAAAGGATGGGATTGAACTTGCCGTCTCCAAATCCTTCCGGGGTTTCCTGATCGAAGTGCTGTCCTTCGGGCTCAGGGTCGCAGAACTGGTCCTCGTTCGCTTGCTCGCAGTACTGCTCGTCGGTGGGCTCTCCTTCGTTCACACCGTGATCTACGACGTATACAAACAAGCACACAATCAAGAAAAAGAAATAAAAGCTTTATCGTTGAGCTCGAATCGGAAACAATTAAGATATGGAGATAGAAGTAATATTTTTGGGCGGTTTCCCAATGGCATGGCTAACACTATGTTATGAGAGGCATGTCAAAGTATCAGGTCGATCTGAGATTGTTTAGCGCATGAAATGATAGGTTATATAAAGGTTCAGGGGTCAAATAAGGAGTCAGGGACCTATTTGTAATTATTTCTGAGAAGGTAGGGGCTTGATTGGTATTTTAAAAATTACCCGGGTTATTTTGAAAGAGGTCAGGGGTTTGTTTAGAAGTATATTTACATGAGGGAAGGATTTATTTTGAAATATAATAAAGGGAAGGTTTATTTTGCAAATAAGCCATAGACTGGAAGGGTTCTTATTTGAATGGGAACAAAGGCAGGGGGGTATGGGCATATTTGTCCTGTCTTCTTCCTTTCCCCCGCTGAGAAACAGGAGAGGGGGTGGCGCACATCGGCGGCGGCCTGGGCCGGCGGCTTGGGGCGCGAGGGCGGCTCCGGAGTGAGGGAAAAGAAAGAGGGAGGAGAGAGGACCCGATCCCTGGCCGTGGCTTGGGCCGGGGTGGTCCAAGGCGGCTCAGCCACGAGAGCGGACGGCGGCAAGCGGCAGCGGCCATGGTGGTGCCGCTGCGGAGCTTGATGGCAGCCAAAGAGAAGGGGGAAATAGGGAGGAGAGCAAGGGGAATCTATTGCGCCCCTCACCTTGGGCGGAGGTGGAGCGAGGAGGCGGCTCCGCGGTGGCTTGCGGCGGCGGCTCTAGAGCTCTGCGTGGCGGCGCTGCGGAGTTAGGGAGGAGGGGGCGTGCGGAGGCTGGGGTGGCCGTGGTGGTGGAGAAGCGGCACGGGGGCCCTTTTATAGGACGAGCAAGGCGGTGGGGCGGTGGAACGCGGTGGTGGCGGCCGGCGAGCGGCGCGGGGTACCTTTAATGGCGCTCCGGCTGCTTACGGCCATCGTGGAGTGGCGCACGGGTGGCGAGGCGGGTGCAGAGGTGATGAGACGCTTCGGGCAGGTGGGAGCGGCAGCAGGCGGCGTTGTGCAAGCACAGGGGCGGCCGGCGGCGAAGGCAGGGCGCCGCACGTGGGAGCAGTGGCCTTGCGCGTGCGGGCAGGGCAGGGCACCAGAGGCGGGCGGCGCGGCATGCAGCGTGGACACGCGGTTCGCGTGCGCGCATTCCTGGGCGGGGGAGTGGTAGCGGGCGGCTTGGCAGCGGGCGTCGCGGCGGGTGACCCGGCCGCGTGGAGCACGCGCGTGAGCGTGCGCGCGCAGCAGCGCTCACGCAGCGGCGGTGCTTGGCGCGGCGGGTGCGCGGGCCAGATGGGAGGCCGGGATCGGGGGCGCGCGCGCGGGCGCGGGCGGCACCGAGGCAGGTGCGCGTGCGGGCGTGGCGAGCTCGGGCGTGCGCGCGTGCGTGCGGCACGAGAGTGCGCGCGCGTGCGCACGGGGAGCAGGGCGTGGCGGCGAGCTGAGCAGTGCGCGGGGAAGAGCGGCAGAGGGGAGGGAGGAAGGAGAGAGGGAGAGGAAAAAGAAAATGGAAAAAGAAAAGGGAAAATGAAAAATGAAAAAGAAAAAGGGGAAGAGAGAGAGAGAAGAGAGAGAGGGAGAGACTCGCGCCGGCGCTGATCGCGGCGACGACCGCGGGGCCGGCCGGCCACGCTCAACGGTCGCGTGCGCGTGCAGACGAGGCCACAGGGAAAGGGGTCGGGGGGTTGGAAATTGGACGTTTGGAACAGAGAAAGATTCCGAGAATTAGGGTTCAGGGTTTTATGAGGATTTTGAGCTCAATGATGAAAAGTTTATGGAAAAAATATTTTAGCGCGTGATTTAATTTTGATAGATTTTTGGGATGTCACACCAGTCTAATAAATCTGTAAGTTTACCTTATTAAATTTTGAAGCACAAAATTGGTCATGATAAAGGCTTGTCCTTTTACTATGTATGTGGTAGTTTCTTTAAAAAAAAAGGTAAACGACACATAATGCCTAAAGAAATGAAAAATGGGGAAATGTTCCTAGTCAACTGAATAACATCAAGATCACATGATTATTTGATGTGTAATCTATCGAGTTTGTTGACTTCTGCATTTCAAAACTGATGACAACGAATTTTGAGTAATGGTATGAGATTCGTTACTGAAATTATTTTGAATACGTTAGGCAGTCAATGTACCCGACGTCTTGTCCAATGGGAGCCCATGGTCGGCCTGTCGATCATACCCGCTCCGTACAACTCCGCGGTGTAGTGCTCCGGCTGGAAGTATGGTCGTCCAACCTGAAACCGCTCGTAGGACCACTGGTTCACTAGTAGAGGCATACCCGTCATGTTGAAGTTCGGCTTCTTCCTAATGCATGCTTGACATAGACCTCTATATGTCCAGCAAAGGACCGCCGAACCCCAAGAAAGGTGAGGAATCTCGTCCAGCTCATTGTCAGCAATAGCTCTAGCGTGGGGTATCCAACGAGCATCTACTGTGTCTCCATGTGAGCTAGTAAACATGACCCAACCAAACAACCATAACAGGTACGCCTCCAAGTGACGAGCAAGCTGGTAGGGCGTGTAGTCGTCCGCCGTCCTCTGCAGCTGCATAACAGGGGATTGATGAGTTAGTGTGTAGATACTTAATAAAATGATGTGTAGTCGAAGTCTTCAAAATGATTAACTTACCCTAAACAACTTTAGCCACTGGAGCTGCGGTCTGTGTTTTTTATTTGCTGAAAATGTCAGGTCCACTTGTTGGTTGGGTAGCACACCCTAGAACCGGTGAACCAAGTCCTCACACCAGGTGACCGATGTCACGGACGGTCCAATAGGGCTTCCGCGTATTGGAAGCCCAGTCAGCATGGAGACGTCCTATAGAGTAACTGCCATCTCCCCGAACGGCATGTGGAACATGTGCGTCTCGGGTCTCCAGCGGTCCACCAAGGCCTAGAGGAGGGACTGGTCGTACAGAAACCGTCTGGACCTCTCCGGCTACTCGTGGTCGTCATCTTCATCATCTGCATCATCCCCCGTCGCTTCGATCATGCGGGCAAGAGGAAGTAGCCCGGCACGCGCCAACCTAAGAAAAAAGCACATCCGGTTAGAACAATATAAAGACATTAGCAAATGTATAAATGCACGAGCGAACCAATAAAAACACATACCTAGGAACCCACTGGGGGTGAATAGGTCAAGCTTTCTTCGGCGCTCGGGCGCGAAGAACGGGGACAACATCGTTCCCTTGTGTGACGTGCACGTAAGCACGGTGCTGTCGGTCGATGGATTCGTTAAGCATCTCCATCCTGTAACAAAAACAAATTTTTTAGTTAGCCAGACTTTGTCATGAAAATTGTATAGACATACGAAAAGAAAAAAGCATAGAAATCTTGTACATGACACAAACAAAGAAAAAAACATAGAAAATTGTATAGACATTTGTAAGCATAGAAAATCTTGAAAGGCATAAGAATTATTACACATGACAAGTAACGATATAGACAAGATCCAACAAGACACATCATGTGGCAGAACTAGTGTGAATTATACCAGTTTGAGTGCACTAAACATCTAAATGCACCTCAGCCGGTATAACCATTGGTCTATCGGGTAATATCCCGATGAAACCACTTGATATCGGACCGTAACACAAGTATACATCCCGCATGAAGGCGAGTCAGAGATACAACAATTCCACAATAAATTACAGCACATAGATAAGAGTGTACTTTACATCAGAGTTGGAGCTAGAAAGTTGAAGAACTTTTAAAAAGGTTTTACAGAAACTAAGCGGAAAAGTAAAACACGATATTACACAACCATCGCAGGATAGATGTCATGATAAGCCCAAACATGACATCATTCAGCAAAGTCATTACAGGTCGAAGATGGTTCCCATTCCATAGACCAGCCAGGTGGTAAAACACTAGGCCAAGTCATTACTAATGTTGGGTTCATCAGAAGGCATTCCTGAAAACATTGCCAAAAGCAAGTCTGAGTATATAACAGCCCTTTAACTAGATATGCAAATCTTTTGAAGGTTCTGGGGTTTCTTTTGCCGAAAAGCAACAAAGAGTAGATCCTTACTTTCAATTTTTAGCTTTCAGATTCTAGTTGGATTAATCAGTCAAGGTAAGCACCTATCTATACAAACATGGTAGAGGATTTAATTGCATTCAACAAGATTAAGTATCATAATTGTTCCACTTCTTACTCTATGTGGCAAAGGGATCAAGCAGTCTCAATATCCGCGAGAAACGGACGATTCTGAATCGAATTTCCAACCTTGCAAGGGTAAACCTAACACACACGCTTGGAGCACTGATGAGTCACTCCCAAGCAACCGTTTGCTTCTCATTCTGGTTCATGGATTAGTGCCACTCTCCCCGACTACAGAGAGCCCGACCCTCTCTGCACCCGTGGTTGTTGCAACATAATTTAACTTTCATTCTAAATTCCTATCTCTACGAGAGAGTGGGGGGTATGTCCATTTGCCGGGCTGATCAGTTACTAGGCTTGCTGCATACCATATTTACGGCATGTGGCTAGTACTTTCAAATGCTTAACCACCGCTACCACACACTGCGGCCTTATTAAGTTCATCAACACAGACGGACTTCAACAAATCCGCCCATGATCCTTATAGTGATTGCAAGAAAATAAATAATCAACTCCTATAAGCTCGCGAGTGACAGGCAATCACTCGACTTTTACCGGTCCTATTAGCATAGCATCTATTCAGACTCAGTTCTAGTGTTCAAACAATAGGTATCTAGAATTATGCAACTAAGGTTTTCATACAATTCCGATAACTTAAATGCAAAAGAAAATAATAACAAGTTGCATAATTTAAAATAATAGGATTATGCACTGGGGCTTGCCTATAGAGATGTTTATGGGGTCAGTATGTTGGGGGTCTTTCGAATCGGAGTTCAGGACTTCAGTTATTTCAACAGTGTTAACTTGAGCTTCAGAGAAATCCTCGTCTGGCTCCTGGATAAGTTCGTATGTTCCGTCTGTTAACGACGTTGTTTCTATATGCAATGCAATGATTGGAAATTAGTGAAGTGCTTGAGTATAGCTTTCCTTCACTAAAGAGTTGGAAACCAATAAAGTAAACATTTAAGATTAATCTTAAAAGTTTTACTTTACTGGGCAATTGTTTATAGAGTAAAGGTGGGCACATATAAACTCCATGAAATAGCATGGAAAGGGGTTTTATTTCCACATAACAATTTATAAAAAGGATTTTTAAAATAAATCCTAAAGAACATAAGTAAGACATTAGAAGAAAAAAAAATAAAAGTATAAGCTAAAGCTTGGTAAAAGTTTTGCAAAAAATTTGTGAAGAGCTAGATGTACTAGATATAGCACATAGCTCAAAGATTACAAGAGAAAAGTTTTGGAACATATGATATAAGTAAAAAGGACATTAAATAAATCCTATTTTTAGAAATAAATACACAAGAGAATTTTTCAAATTCATCACCTCAGATGATAGAGTTAAATAAAAGGAACACAACAAAATTAATTTCACATTTTTCTGATTTTTCTATATTTTTCTAGGATTTTGCAAAGTTCACAAGAAAAAGAATAAAAGGAACAGATCTTTTTGAAGAAAAGTCCTTAGAAAGATTAAAATCAACACAATTGGGTCCTTGACCCATGGCCGATGGCAGGGGAGGGGGGTCCGGCCGATCCCGGCGGCGAGGGCCGAGGGGCTAGGGAGGTAGAGTAGTTCGAGGCAAACCTCTGGGTGGTGGTGGTGTGGTTGGGGGTGGCCGGTAGGGTAGTCGTCGGCGTTGGACAGAGCGCGGCGGCGAAGATGCTCGTCGACGGCGGTGCTCCGGCGGTCAAGGGCAGGAGAGGAGTGGCCGGTGAGCTGCGCTGGAGCAATGCGGAGCTGCTGGTAAGCTTGGAAGAGGGCGGGTTGCACTGCAACCATGGATCAATGGCGAGCAGAGCTCGTCGATGTTAAAGGAGGGTGGCGGCGGCGGATGGTGGTGAAGGAGAGGGTGGCCGGCCAATTTATAGGCTGAGGGAGGGGAGGATAAGGGTGCGGGGCTTCCTCGGAGATAGACTAGGCCGGGGAAATGAAACTAGTGGTGGAACAAGAGTTCCACGGCAACCGGCGGCGGCGGGAGCTTCTGTGCGGCGTGGCGGGCATGCTGGGAGCCAGCGAAGGCGGCGGAATAGGGTTGAGGTGCTTAAGGGCGACGCGTGGAAGCGGTGGAGGTGCCAAACGGGGGCAGGGATGTCTTCCCGCGGTGGGGAAATGGCGGCGGCGGCGGCGGCGGCACTGTGCAAAACCAGTGAGCTGGAGGTAGGAGAAGAAGATGGGGACTTGTTTGTAAAAGATGAAAAGTTTAGGGGTCTAACTGTAAACTAAAATTTCCCACTGTTCTAAGGCTCAAATAAAAAAGTGCCCAAAATGAAAGTTGTTTAGTTTTTCAAGATCTACAACTTTTATATTGTGCAAATTTTCACTAGATCAAAGGATTTTGAAATATTTTGAAATGTTTGAAAGAGCTCGAATTAATAAAAGAAAATACCTTTTTGGTAGCAAAATTCAATAAATTTTGGGACTTATTTGCAACAAAGCTGCCAAAGTAATGATTACTAGCATATTTGCAAAAAGGCCCTTTAAAAAGTTGAATTTGCTCCATAAGCCAATTTTTTTTTGCAAAAAGGGGCTAGTAATTTCTCATAATTACAAATATACCCCTGTCTTTGCACTGACAAAATTTTAACTATCAAACAAAGAAAAACACTAATTTCACACAATTATTTATGCACTAAAAGCTAGACAGCTAAAGTGTCACACATCAGTACAACGTTCTACAAATATTGTACATGACTAGTACGAAGAAGGAAAAGGTCGAACAATATGTTTGAACATAGCGAACAGATACAGGTCTAATACGCAATACAATGGTCCAATACTACATATTACAAATAAGACGGGGTGCACACTAAGGCACCAATATACAAGAATCGTCAAACAGCATAGTCGTAGTCCTCAAGCGTTAGATGTCGTCCGCTACGACCCCTCCCACGACCCCTTCCACGGCCCCTTCCACGCGGGTTTTCTGAGGTGCTTCCACCCTGAAGGTCTGCGGGGTCAGAACTACTGCTTGGATAATCAATTGTTTTGTGGTTGAACTGTTCACAAGTCCTGCAGCGTCTCATTGGACCTCCTGCCTCCGATTCGTCCATATCGTTGCGTATACGCCTTGTCTGACGACAGCCCACTCTGTCATGAGAGTGACGTAGCAAGTCCATTGGTGGAAGGCATATTGGCAGGTCTTTATTGTACACAGAGAAATCTCCACAGGCCATGAATCCATAAAAGTTCCCACTCCATGTCTGCTCCACGTTTTCCTTCAAGTAAAAGGTAGAGATACATCCCCCACTGGAAACTCCAACTTGCGCAAGTGAAGCCAACACATGTGAGCAAGGAACATGTAAAAGCATTAGCTTATTGCAGGTGCATTCCGCTTGTCCATTAAATTGTTGACCGAGGTTGACTTGATGAGTTGCAAGGGTTGTCTCCCTTCCTACTCCTCCTTTTGCGCTAATAGTTATCTCAAAATGGTTGTCATGCGTGCCCATTGCAATAACTATTTGTTGCGATGCCTTAGCAACAGCTTTCTCCATCCATATGTACATCTTGTTGCAATATGGTGTCTGCACTTTAGTGCTATGAAGAACTGCCTCTACATGACACTTTTGATAGTATTTTATGATGCCATACAACATACCTTCTATAATCCCTACTAGAGGACAACCACGCAAACCTCTTATCACCCAATTGTAAACCTCAGCTAGGTTCGAGGTCATTATGCCCCACCTAACATAAACGAAGTGATAATCACGTCAAAACGGAGTACGAAATTTAGGATTACATAAATTACTCACCTAGCACCCAATGTGTCAAAGAGTAATGCCCACTTCTCCTTGGGCTCCGCCTTTATCCAGCGAGAGAAGCACTTGATCTATCGTCCCCCTCGCCACCGTATGCTAGGATCATCTAGCCCTTCACCGAGTGCTGGTAGTCCAGGAGTCACCCCAGGGTTGTCATCTGTCATGGGCTTCTTGCTCATCTCAGTGACATGAGCCTGTGTCAGCTTATCTAATTCCTTTCACAGTGCATTAAACTTGCCCTCCTGGTTTTGGCAGCACAATAGTTTGAACATATCCTTCAGTTTTTTGCTTCTAAATTTTGTGCAGAAATTGGCAGCCATATGGCGCATGCACCACCTACTCTGCAGGTCAGGCCAGGGTGCCGGCTCATCTGCATTCTCTTGCATTGACTTAATTGCTGACAATAAACCCGCAAGCCGATCATGAATGAGACAAACATTTGGCCGATCCTGCACAACACCGATCTTAAGATGCCTGAGAAACCATAGCCAGCATTTCTTGTTCTCACCCTCAACAAAGGCGAAAGCCAAAGGGAGTATCTGCTGGTTCGCATCAACTCCAATAGTAGTTTGTATCTGACCTGTATACTTCCCCGTCAAGAACGTCCCATACACACAAAGCAACGGTCGACAATGCTTGAATGACTCAATGCAAGGGATCAAAGATAGGAAAGCATGTCTAAACACATTTGCCTATCCATTGTAGACCGATTCCTTGAATGCAGTGCACGTGCCAGGGTTCCTTTCCTTCAAAATGTCAAGCACACGGGGCAGGTTACAATATGAGGCCTCATATGAGCCCCAACGCTTCTCAAGTGCAATCTATTTGGCCCGCCAAGCTTTCTGGTATGTAATGTCATATTTGAATTGTCGACAAACTGATCGCTGGATGAATGAGCACTCCATGTCTCTCTTTTCAATTATCTCACTATATAGTTCATTTGCAATCAGAGACGTTGTCAAGTTACGATGCCTCTTACCTAAGTTCTGCAACATGCAGCTGTGATTCTGCACGATAGAGGCAACCCAATGGATCTCATTCTTCAGCACATGGGCATGTACGTAGAATGTGCATCCCGTGGCCCTGCACTTGACACTGTATTTTGATGGGCTTGAAACCTTATCATACACCTCTCTTAATGACATCACCGTCCACCGTAAAACCGTGTCCTTCAATTCTTGCTCATTAGGAAATAATTGACCCGGCTGAATCACGCTACAACTATATTGGTACGAAGACTTGTGCATGTCCATAGCTTCTATAATCGATTGATCAGGACTATTCCATTCCTCAGGAATCGGTGCCTGACTGCCCATGTTATCATCTTCTTCTTCATCGTCATCAATATCGTCCTCCATATTCAGGTTTTCCTCTTCTTCAATGGCGTTGCGGTCAATGGCTGCTAGATCGTCAACAATCCCTTCAACTGTTTCTCCAGCATCAGCCACACCATCAACATCAATTTCCTCCCTTTCGGTCCCACCTTCCTCTCTAATTTGTAATTGCTCCACATTCACATCACCGTAGCAGGCACTCTCGTTCTCAACTGGCTGCGATGAGCTTGCCTCACATAACACCTCTTTTGGACATGGCTGCACCAAAATAGTTAACGGAACATTGCACCGCCTGTACCACTCTACCCATTTCCTCCACTTATATGTTCGATCTGTAACTAGAAGCTCATATACGATTGGATTAATGCCTATAATAGACAGGCATTGAACCATGACCAAGCACAGATTTGCATCTAGTTGAAACATCGCTATAAACCAATCCTTCATATCCCTTATGCTCGCACTCTCAGGGTGCGGATGATCAACGGTGATATAAGGAAACGGACCTAAATCAACCCCTGACGGCCCATTAACTACTTCTCCCTGGCCATAATATATCCGATTCTGATTAAGGTTGACATGGCTACAACCTGCTGCCAATTTAGACTATCAGTTATAAATTGCAAAAAAAAATTCAATCTACAATAATATACCTACATTTCATATCAGAATTCAAAATTTAGTGTAAATGTTGTCCGATAATGTAAACACTAACCTATAGCTAAATTCAATTAAATAAGAACCCTAATGTAGTCAAAGATTTACCGCAAACCTCACTTTATCAAAATGCCTAATCCATACCAAATTTATGTTGAATGTTTAAAGCCTACACTAACCGATGTACAATTTAAAATAAAACTAAACCCTAATTCAGTCTAACATTTACCATAAATCCATCTGCAAAACTATTTTTTTACCATTACGGATGAACACAACAACAACAGGAAGCTTTTCATTTTACTTAAATTTACTATGGCGAAACCTTTTTTGTAATTTTGTAAGGTTCTCCAACTATTTTATAAGTTTCAGTGTCGCAAAACTTTTTTTTCATGTTATAAGGCTCTCCAACAGAATATACTGATGTCAAACAGATTAAAATACATATATGTGTTGAGCTTAAAATACTTGAATATGTGCTTAATGTTGACTCAGGGTCAAAAATAGTTGAGCCAGTTGTTGCCAATCATGGTGAGACAAAAGATACAAGATACTCCATATTTATTTTCCTGTCAGTAGGGCGTGATTATGATTAGTGTGTTACCTTGAATGCTACAAAAGTTTACTACACGCCCATATAAGCTTCAAATTGAGCTCTGATTCTATAATGATAGTTCAGGATCTGTAGTTCTTGTACAATTGACTACGCACTGATTCTATAACGAGCACCGAATTCAAAAACTATTTTCCTAAATGTAGCATCTGCATAAAATAAAAACAAATAACACTAAATATTTTTATTAACTGTAAAAAAAGTGAAAAAAAAATATACCTGAACCCTGCAGGGCACCCCGCTGGCCGCCGGGGTAATCCGCAGGCCTGCCCCGAGCCCTGCCAGTAGCAGACTGCTGCCGGCGCCTGCGCGCCGGCGAGCAGCGGGGCCGGGGCACAGGGTTAGGAGGCGGCGGAGGCACGTAAGGCACCCCAGCCCGGCGCCGGCGCGGCAGGGGGCGGGTGCCGCAGCGCCTCGCCCGGCCCGCCTCACAGCCGGCGCCGCCACCAAAACCGCCCCGTGCCTGCCTCCTCCGCCCTGCGTAGCGCGTCCTCGCCCAGCCCACTGCCGCCGCCGCCTGGATGAGAGAGGGAGCGAGCGGCGAGAGAGAGAGAGAGAGGGGGGGGAGGACGACGCAGACCAATAATGCCGAAATATCATCCAACCCACCGATGAAATTATATTTCGTCCCACCAGACGATGAAATCTCACAATTTTGTCCAACCGACAGACGAAACTTAATTTCGTCCACCGAAAATACGAAATACACTGACACACGTACAGTTTATTATTTTCATCCAATGGGACGATGAAATTAGAGTATTTCGTCTGACCGGTGGACGATTTCTATATTAGTAGATGACAATAGCTTATTTTTGAAATTTCTCAGATCAATGTTATTTATTTGTAATTTGAGTAAAAAATTGTATTAAAAAAATCGCCGATTGAGAGTATCCAATCGCATCTATCAAACACATTTTATCTTTTTACCTTTTTTCTTATCCTAATCTTTTCCAACCTCGATATGATGTTCTTCCTTCATCTTTATGGCTTTTGAAGACACCCTACCTGGCCTGCCGAGCCTAGGGCAACCCCAGGTGCGCCTGCCCGACAGGGTCCCTCCCAGGAGGGCGTTCGTTGGATCGTCGTCGTGTTTCCCAGCGAAACCGGTCTGACCGGCCACCAAACAGGTCTGACCGGATCTCGTAGAGGCGCTGCAGGAAGCCCTCTGCAAGGTACATGTGACAGGCTTGTTTGACGGCGCGTTTTAGCTTCAACAGATGGTGTCAGCGGTGGTGTTTCGTGGATCCGCATCTTTTAGAAGACGATGGAGTCCTAGTGCATTTAGATTTCGGCTTTTTCTTTATCAGCAAGTAATTGTAACGGTTCGTAACCGATTAGGACTCTACCATTAGGACTATAAATATGTAATTTTCGAGAAGGCATAAACAATCACACATTCAACAACAAATCATCTCAACGCCAAAACCCTAGGAGTAGTTAAGTAACGTAGAATCCTGGCTGCAACATGGGCGGATTGGGCTGCATCGTTTCAATCTCCATTCGTTTGTAAGTCTCTATCACCCCAGCATACTATCATCTAATGAGGTTGCATCTAACCGACCTCTCATTATAGCCAGTATGCGCTCCAAAAGGCGTCAAACTAATGGTATCGATTAACCGAGACGGTTAAAAAAACTACCTCTCAAAATCAATTAACCGAGGCGGGCACCATTAAAATAACCGTCTCGGTTAATATAGATTAACCGATACAGTTGTTCTAAACCAAACACCTCCGTTAATCGATTAACTGAGGCGGGCATCCTATAGGGTCCGTCTCGGAAAATATCGAGACCCAGAAGGCCCTTTACCAGGGTTCCATATATATACCCGAGTTAGGATTTGGGACTCTCATCTCCACTCTCACTCCTCTCCCTCCCTCAACCCGTCAGCCTCCCTCTCTAACTCCTCTCCCTCTCTCTCTCTCTCTCTCTCTCTCTCTCTCTCTCTCTCTCTCTCTCTCTCTCTCTCTCTCTCTCCTGCGCAGGAGGCCAGCGGCGCGCGATGGAGCGGCGGCTGCGCCGAGCGGGGGCGCGGCGGCGGTGGAGCGGCGGCTCCGCAAAACGGTGGCGCGGAGCGACGGCGGCGTAGCGGGCGGTGATGGGCGGCAGGCGCATCGGGCGGCGGTGGGCGCCGCGGCAAGCGGCGCATCAGCTCAGATGGGTTTGGCGGGCCTGTGATGGGCTCAGCGGGCTCATCGACGGCTTTTCTTTTTTTATTTGATTAATCGAGGTGGGCAGTAAATTGTCTCGGAAAATAGATCATTTACCATGACCTTGCTGTCACAGAACGGTCCAAATAATACCAAGCATGAGACTCAAGTAATGATGCAACGCAATACAATGCAAAACTCACAAAAGGCTGCACGGACAAAAAAATTTACCAACAGCCGCTACAACTAGGGTTTAACGGGATGGTGGAAAGCGGCGACAGGGTTTGGTTCTAAGTTTCTTTTTAGCCTGAAGTGTCTCCATCAAAGAAGACGAGAGGGTGCATTGATCAGATCCAGTTCAACTTTAGGTCCGGAAGGAGGTGCTCTCGGTCTCAATTACCAATAAACAAGTGCAATCAAAACCATCTATCAAAAGTGATGAAACTACCCATTTCATGGTTCTATCAAATAGAGCATGAAATTACGAAGCTAAAGCAACTAGTTTTGCCTTTAAAGCATTTTTCTACGAATTTCTACAGATATTGGAAGATTTCAGCCAAAATCAACAAAAAGAAATAAATCTACCCTAAAATCCTGACTCGCGGGCCCCACTCGCCATAGAAACAGAGAGAGAGGGGAGGGGACACTCTCCCCTGCTCTGCTCTGCCGCTTGCCCGGCCTCTAAGGCAGTTTCTGAAAAATGCCTCAGTTAATTGTTTTTGCCGGTTTCAGTTAATCATTTTTGTAGTAGTGAATTCATAGTGGTTAGTACATGAAACCTCAGATCCTTGCATACTAGGCAAACAGTTAGAGGTAAGACTGGTCACATGGTCCACTGCATGCGGCGGCTCAATAGCTAGCATGAGCGGCAATGTAACAAGAAGCGGAGGTGGTGGAGCAACACTGAGAGGCAGTAGCGGTAAGCACTGCTTATCCTCACCTAACCATAACAGCTTTGCTTGCGGGCGTGGGTGATGATGCCTACGAAGGAATGGTGGAGGTTGAGAGGAGCAATGTGAGGAGTAGGGGCAGGCGAGAGGACTGGCCATGGGGTGCGGGATGAGCGGTGGCATCGGGCAAGATGAGCAGTGGCAACAAGCGAGAAGGAAACATGAGAGAGAGAGAGAGTCTGGTTGAATCGTGAGGTGACGAATAAGGTGTCATGGAGCAGGGACAAAATAGGAATCTCGCATGGGCTAGAATATATAGGTAATGATGTTGGAGGCCAAAATTGGCAATAACCGAGGCCGACCGGTCTGACCGGTTGGGCCGACCGGTCAGACCGGTCTGGCCTGTAATCCGAGTAGGGTTAGGGTTTTGAGTATAGAGTCTTATTGTAACCTGATTTGAAAAGAGTACGTCCTCCCCGGCCTATAAATATAAAGGCTCCGGCCGATTGAGGGTTTTCTAACCACAATCGAATCAATACAATCTCTTTTACTCTTTTTCTCAAACCCTAATCTTTTCCAACCTCTTTGCTGTTCTTTGTTCGTCTCTACGGCATTCAAGGGCGTCTTGAGTGGCCTGCTGACCTCAAGGCAACCCTAGTTCCTCAAGCTCCGACGGGGTCCCTCCCGAGCTCGAGGTTCTAGATCTTCGCGTATTTCTGCCTTCAACTGAGTCTGACCGGTTGGAGAGGCCGGTCTGACCGGTCGCCGTCTGAAGCCAACTGGTGATGATTGTTACGATCCGCGTGTGCTAGCACTCCGGTGTGTTGACCAGAAAAGCGTCAACATACTTTTTGGCGACTCCGCTGGGGAAGAAGAAACAATCTACATTGGTTACAATGACCGGTGAAGTAGGAGATGCTTCCAAGGTATATCCTGCGAATACCATCAACATCAACTACGAAGATCTGCCCGAAGAGCAGTGCCTGAAGTTTGAGGCCAACCTCAAACAGCGGAACGAGGAGATCAAGGCGAGGATGCTTGCATGCTACAGGAAGACTCGGCAAGGTGTGATCGAGAAGGAAAAATTCATCATGCAGGGGATCCAATCTACTACCCCGCCTGCTCCGCCTATTACGACGTCGACTTCTCCTATGACCGATGTAAGTACTCCTAAAGACCCTCTTGTTCACTTCTTGAGGGAATTTGTGGATAAATTTGAAAAGTCGCAAACTATCACACAAAATCTTTTGTTTGACATGCATGATAAGATGGAAAAGGGCAAATCTGTAGATACCTCTTATTCCACTAAGGATATTGCTCAGAGTTCGGTAGCGCCTGCTTCTAATGCTAATGTACAGTATGGTATGCCACCGAATTATTTCACTGGGCAGACACCACCGCCAGGCACCGTTCGGCCAACCACGGCCGAACCGGTCCGACCGGTCACATCGACCAGTCAGACTACTGCCTCAGCGGCAGGTGCGGTCAGACCAGTCCCTCAGACCGGTTAGACCGGTGCCATGGTGCTGGCCTTGGCGTCCACTCCCGCACTCGCGCCAATTCCGAGTTCGGATGCTACTGGCCGAACCGATGAATTGGAGGGCTTTGTTCCGCCATATACCACCAGATCATATGGCGAGCCACCTTTTCCACCTGCTATGCCACAAGATGTTTGGGACGATTTGACTAGAAATAGCCCTTACAATGCTGTACAGACGATGAGTGATACTGCTCCAATAGTGAATCGTCCAAATTCTGGTGCTCAAACATCGAATGCTGAAAATTATCAGGCTGATCTAAGTAAAATAAAAGAAGATCTGAGCCAACTTTTTAGAAGCGAGCTGAGTCAACTAGGGTTAGCTCCTAGTAAAAGCCGCTTATATCAGCGATCGTATCCTGATGCTTTCGATTTAGTCCCTTACCCTTCGGGGTGGAGGGTTCCTGATTTTATTAAGTTCAATGAGGATGATAATCGGTCAACTTGGGAACATATTAGTCAGTATGTGGCTCAGCTTGGTGAGGCTGGTTCCAGTAATTCTTTGCAAGTACGATTATTTTCGTTATCTTTAACTATGACGGCTTTTTCTTGGTTTGCATCTTTACCCCCAAATTCGGTCCAATCTTGGAACGAATTAGAGAAAAATTTCCATGATCACTTTTACAATGGGGCTAATGAGGCAAAAATAACAGATTTGACATCGGTTAGACAAGGCCGGGATGAATCAGTCTCGGACTATTTCAAAATGTTTAAGGGTATTAAAAACCGATGCTTCAACTTAACTATTCCTGAAAAGGATTTAGCTGATATTGCTCTTGGTGGTTTACGTTTGCATCTTGGGGAAAGACTCGAAGGTCTTGTTTATTATTCAATTAATGGTTTGCAACTTCGAGCTATGAGACAAGAGACTAAGTTTAAAAAATTTAAAGATGCATATAAACCTCATCGTTCAAATACCCATGTTGTTGAGTATGATTCTGATTCATCGAGCGATGAGGATAAAGAGGTTTACACTGCTGAATTTGTTTGGCCGTCGGCGGCCAAACCTTCTTCATGTGCATCACTTAAGCCGGTTCAAAAGAATCAGAAGGAAGAGATGAAATTTACGTTTGATGTTTCTAAATGTGATCGTATATTTGACAAATTATTGCGTTTAGGACATATCAAGATTACTCATGTTATACCGCCGCTTGAGGAGTTAAAACGGCGAGCTTATTGTAAATTTCATAATTCTCATTCTCATGCGGCTAATGATTGTAATGTATTCCGTCGCCAAGTTCAATCGGCCATGAATGTAGGAGGATTGATTTTTCCTGAGATGAGATAAGACACCATTCCCTGTTCACACCACACACATACAATTGATCTGAGCAATGCAAAGGTGTTGCTTCGGCCGGAACAAGCCGAAGGAGCAAAAGGCAAGAACGTGGTGATTGGTGAGTCAAGGCCAAAAAATATCGATGACAAAATTCTGGCCAGGGAGGTGGTTCTGGAAAAGGCTCCTAATGGCGAGCTAATAAAAAATACTGTCAAAGCTCAAGTGCTCAGGGAGCAAGAAAATTTTTCTACTGCTGCAAGTCGGCCTGCTGTCCAGGACCGACCAGTCAGACCGGTTTCACCGACCGGTCAGACCGGTCAGCCTCAGGGCCGACCAAGGACTTTCAAACCCAAGCGCCCGGAAGAGGGTACTTGGAAGCAGAATGTGCCAAAGATTCAAGGAAAGGTTTTGCTCAGAAACCAATCTTTGGCCAGCTTCTGAATAAGTACACAAAGTCCATTCAACAAGATCAGCCGCTAAAAAAGAGATCTTGGTCACCCCCGCGTCGAGGTGGTTCTCCAATGATGGAAGGACCCAACAAAAGCAGAGGTGATGTCGCTACTATGTTCCCGCCCAAAAAGGCGTATGCTACTATGCCATGGATGCCTCCGGCATGAAATGCTACAGACCTGGTGTGGGAATATGAAGGAGTCTGGATACAATGCTTTCCCATGCCATATCCTCCACATTACCAAGGGGAAGGCTCCAGGGCATCGGTGCATGACCAATTAGGCCCGCACCAATCTGGTCGGCAGCATCATGCTGCACTAGTCAGACCGGTCCAGCCTGACCGGTCAGACCGGTCACAGCAGAGACCGGCCCAATCTCATCCTCCAAGGCAGGAGTATCGTATCAAGAGCAAGAAAAGTGAGGTTTAGCCCATGCAAGTTGATTCTGGGAAGACCACTGCCGATGAGATTGTGAAAGTCGGTGATGTGAACGTGGTCGTTAAAGATGTTGGAAAGAAACCGATGGTGTTTGGTAAGTCGGCTCAAAATGATTCCCAGAAGCATGTGTTGGCCAATGATCATGAGGCTAGCAGTAGCGGCTCGGCAAGCAAGTACCATCAACCTAGGTGGTGCCCGCCGGGTTTAAGCCATTCACAAAAGAGGAGATTGCAGCGCTTAAGGCGCCAGGAGCAGAAGGAGCGAGAGGCCAAAATGCTCAGAGATGAACACTTCAACAAATATCGGCCAATGGTTCCTCAGGCCAAGGAATGGCAGGCCAAGCCCACTATGTAGTCAACAGGACCGATCGAACCGCCCCAGGTGATCGGTCTGACCGGTGCAGAAGACCGGTCTTACCGCCAGGTGTAACCGGTCAGACCGGTTGAGCCTGTAGTTGAGCAGACGGCCGAAGACGGTACTTCAGCTTGGTGATGTTCCAGTAGTTCCTGCAGCCTTGGGTGATGAGGAGCTGGTGGATTATGAAGCTTCTAGGGCACAGCAACATGGAGATAAATATTGTGCGCTTCTTCGAAGAGTATTACGTTGTTTCAGATGAGGAGGAAGCGGCTCTTCTGAATTTTGGGCCACGTGAGGCCGTATTCCAGAAGCCAAAAGAATCGGACAATCACTTGAAAGCCCTTTATATGAGGGGGCACATTAATGGAAGGCCAATTTCTTGCATGCTTGTTGATGGAGGGGCAATTGTGAACTTGATGCCTTATTTATTATACAAGAAGCTTGGAGGGACGGATGAAGAGCTGATCAAGATGAACATGACGGTCAGCGGCGTGGGTGGAGGCGACCCTATTGGTGCTAAAGGGGTAGCTTCGATGGAGTTGACCGTAGGGAGCAAGACGCTAGTGACAACCTTCTTCGTCTCCGAGGTGCAAGGTAACATTAGTTTGATACTTGGACATGATTGGATTCATGCCAATCAAAGTGTGCCTTCTACTTTGCATCAAATTCTTGTACATGGTGATACTTCATCTTTCATTGCAACCGCCGATTCCAATACTCTTGGGGTGCATGATGACATCAAGTGCTTATCAGGATTAGATCTGTCTGATTTTGAGTTGATCAGTTGCACCAAGGACGGGTTCGTGCCTGCTACTCTAAAGCCGATGGAGAATCGGCTGCATTATTGCAAGTAAAATGAGTGCAGCGAGCAACTCAGGCGAGACCGTTCAGATCGGATGTCCAGACTGGTCAGACCGGTCATCAGATCGGCACGCAGAGCCGACCGATCTGAGGCAGACAGGTTGATGGAGAGGATTGAGCACTATCGGTCGCGGACGAACGATATGTGCGAGGCCATTGAAGACATTGAAGACATGGACAAGTTGGGCCAGGGATTTACGTCGGCTGATCCTTTAGAAAAGATAGATATTGGAGATGGTAGTGTTCCTAGGCCGACTTTTGTAAATGCAAATTTATCGGCTGAATATAAAGCCGACTTAATAAAGTTATTGAAAGAGTATGTTGATTGTTTTGCATGGAGCTATTCTGAAATGCCTGGTTTGAGTCGTGATTTGATTGAGCATCGGCTACCGATTAAGGCTGGTTTTAGACCTTATAAACAACTTGCTAGGAGATTTAATCCTGCTATGAATGACCGAATTAAAGAAGAAATTAATCGCTTGCTAGAAGCTGGATATATTCGGTCTTGTCGATATGCGGAGTGGATTTCTAATATTGTGCCCGTTGAGAAGAAAGATTCGGGCAAGATTATAGTGTGCATTGATTTCAGAAATCTTAATAAAGCTACTCCTAAAGATGAATATCCTATGCCTATTGCCGATATATTGATTAATGAAGCTTCCGGACATCGTGTTATTAGTTTTCTTGATGGTAATGCTGGTTACAATCAGATATTTATGGCCAAAGAAGACATGTCTAAAACGTCCTTTAGATGCCCTAGATTTATCGGTTTGTTTGAGTGGGTTGTCATGACTTTTGGTTTGCAAAATACCGGTGCTACTTATCAAAGGGCCATGAATTTGATCTTCCATGATTTACTTGGTGTTATATTGGAAGTATATATTGATGATATTGTGATTAAATCAGCCGGTTTGGGTAATTATTTGGCTGATTTGAGATTGGCTCTTGAGAGGATGCGTCGGTACGGCTTGAAGATGAATCCACTCAAATGTGCTTTTGGAGTATCGGCTGGGATGTTCTTGGACTTTATTATTCATGAGAAAGGCATAGAAATTGATCCGAAGCGAGTTGAAGCCATGAAGCGTGTTGAGGCTCTGACTTGTAAGAAGGATTTGCAGAAATTCTTGGGCAAGGTGAATTACTTGAGGAGAATTATATTTAATTTGTCCGGAAAGATTGATTCTTTTACTCCTATTCTTCAGTTAAAAGATGAAGCTAAATTTTTTTGGGGGCAGAACAGCAAGAGTCATTTGAGAAAGTTAAGAATTATTTGTCTTCGCCGCCAGTGCTTAAGGCGCCTAGGAGAGGTGTTCCTTTCGGGCTTTATGTGGCTGCAGAAGATAGAATTATTGGTGCTGTTTTGACCCAAGAAACCGAAGGGAAGGAGTATATTATTACTTATTTGAGCCGACGACTTATTGATGCGGAAACAAGGTATACATTTATTAAAAAGTTATGCTTATCTTTATACTATGCTTGTACCAAGTTGAGGCATTATTTGTTATCTAGTACATTTATAGTTACTTGCCAAGCCAATGTTATCAAGCATATGTTGCAAAAGCTGATTTTAAGTGGGAGAATCGGCAAGTGGAATTATGCACTTGTTGAATATGATTTGGCCTATGAATCTTTGAAATCCATGAAAGGCCAAATTGTAGCAGATTTTATTGTTGAACATCGGATTAATGATTAGTATAATTTGGGAGTCGGCTATATTACTTGCACACCATGGAAATTATATTTTGATGGATCGGTTTGTGATGATGGGAGAGGAGTTGGCATTGGTAATATTCTTATCTCTCCAAGTGGTGCTGTTTTTGAGTTGCCAAACCGATTGAAAGAATTTTGCACAAACAATCAAGTTGAATATGAAGCACTTCTATTTGGATTGGAGTTTTTGCAATCTATGGACGTAAAGCATGTTGAAGCCTTTGGTGATTCACTTCTGGTGGTGCAGCAAGTATCCAAGGTATGCCAATGTTACAATGGAGCCTTAAATGCATATCCTGATAAATGCCTTGATATTATATCTTGCTTTGATGAATTTATAATTCGACATATTCCAAGAGAAGATTATGAAAAGGCTAATGCTCTGGCTCAACAAGCATCAGGCTATAATGTGACGAAGAAATTTTTCAACATTAGAAAGCCGATACAAATTAATGCCGAGTCACTGGTTCTGGACGAACCGGTCCGACCGGTCGCTGAGACCGGTCTGACCGCTCCGACCGGTCTGATCGGTCTAGAGACCGGTCTGACCGCTGAGGACGGCATGAACAGCAGTTCGGCTAAAATTCCTGCTCAAAAGGTTGAGGCCGAAGTGCAAGATTGGAGGATGCCTATCATAGCATATTTGAAAGACCCTAGTTGTGGTGCAAAAAGAAATATTCGGCGTTTGACATTTAAATATGTTTTGGTTAACGATGAGCTTTATCGTCGGACCGCCGATGATATTCTTCTTAAATGTTTGGGGACCGATCAGGCTAGTGTTGCTATGGGAGAAGTGCATGAAGGCATCTGTGGTACACATCAATCGGCTCCTAAAATAAAGTGGTTGCTTAGGAGAGCCGGTTTTTATTGGCCAAGTATGATTTCGGATTGCTTTAGACATTATAAAGGATGTGAAGAATGTCAGCAGTTTGGTGATATTCAATTGGTGCCCACTATGTTATTGCATCCTATTATTAAGCCTTGGCCATTCGGAGGATGGGGTTTGGATTTCATTGGTCAAATTAACCCTTCTTCTTCAAAGGGGCATTGCTTTGTGTTGGTAGCAACAGATTATTTTACTAAGTGGACCGTAGCGGTACTTTTGAAAAATATGACACATAGAGAAGTAATTGAGTTCATTACGGAGCATATTATTCATAGATTCGGCATTCCTCAAACTTTGACAACGGATCAAGGTTCGTCATTTATTTCAAAGGAGGTGCGAGAATTTGCCGAATCTTACAAAATTAAGATACTCAATTCATCTCCATATTATGCTCAGTCCAATGGTCAGGCCGAGTCTAGTAGCAAGATCTTGATAAAGCTCATCAAGAAAAAGATAGAAGAAAATTCTAGGAGTTGGCATGAGATTTTATCTGAAGCATTATGGGCTCATCGCATATCTAGGCATGGTGCTACTAAAGTTACTCCTTTTGAGCTTGTTTATGGTCAGGAGGTCATTTTACCCGTTGAGGTAAATCTGGACGCTTATAGATTGGCTAAACAAAATGACATTTCCATTGTTGATTACCATGATTTGATGATGGATAATATTGATGAAGTAAGCGACAAATGGTTACATGCTTTGAAGGAAGTTGAGAAGGACAAGCTTCGGCTGGCTAGAGCTTACAACAAGAAGGTAAGGGCTAAATCTTTTCAAGTTGGTGAGCTAATTTGGAAGACAATTCTGCCTCTTGGGACAAAGAGCAATAAGTTTGGCAAGTGGTTGCCATGTTGGGAAGGTTCATACAAGATTGTCAAGGTTATCTTCGGAAATTCTTATATGGTGGAGACACTGCAAGGAGAACGTTTAACTAGGGCGCTGAATGGAAGATACTTGAAGAAGTACTACCCAAGTGTTTGGCAAGACACTTGAAGATAAAGATGGCCGGTATTTCAATATCGCCCTTAGTATTATTTTAGGCCTTAGTATTATTTTAGGCCACTGCTTCATTTGTAATTTCTGTATTCTTAGAGCATGTTTAAGTACTTGCTTTTTGGCTTGCATAGCTCACCAAAAAGGCAGGGAGCATATGTTAGAGGCCAAAATTGGCAATAACCGAGGCCGACCGGTCAGACCGGTCTGGGCCTGTAATCCGAGTAGGGTTAGGGTTTTGAGTATGGAGTTTTATTGTAACTCGATTTGGAAGGGGTACGTCCTCCCCGGCCTATAAATATAAAGACTGCGGCCGATTGAGGGTTTACTAACCACAATCGAATCAATACAATCTCTTTTACCATTTTTCTCAAATCCTAATCTTTTCCAACCCCTTTGCTGTTCTTTGTTCGTCTCTACGGCATTCAAGGGCATCTTGAGTGGCCTGCCGACCTCAAGGCAATCCTATTTCCTCAAGCTCCGACGGCGTCCCTTCCGAGCTCGAGGTTCCAGGTCTTCGTGTGTTTCTGCCTTCAACCGGTCTGACCGGTTGGAGCGGCCGGTCTGACCGGTCGCCGTCTGAAGTCCGCTGGTGACGATCGTTGCGATCCGTGCGTGCTAGCGCTCCGGTGTGTCGACCAGAAAAGCATCAACAAATGAAAAGAGAAAAGAAGAGCATATAGTCGAAAATATCAGAACTGGAACATTTTGCTTGTTGGGTGTCATATTCTAAAAGTCATGGGAATTGATGCCCAAATCCTGAAAGGCAAGTGAATTGACTGCCAAATAATAAATTTTCTCCTTGTAAATGCACCTTTTTTTTTCTATCAAACTCAATTTTAGTCCTTATCTTTGGCCTATTTTAGTCCTTATCTTTGGTCTTAAAAAACTTGGCATTAGAGCAACCAAGCTCGACTAGGAGGAGTCTGCCCAATCATTGTCGAACTTGGTTCCTCGTAATATTAAGGTGTTGTTTGTTTTCCAAGACTTTTGTTTAGCCCCTATCACATTAAAAGAAATTTTACTATTTAGGATTATCAAATAAAATCTATTTATAATTTTTTTTGACAGATAAGTGCTAATTCGCGAGACGAATCTAATGAATCTAATTAATCCATAATTTACTACAATAATGCTACAGTAACCATTTGCTAATTATAGATTAGTGTACCGCATTAGATTTGTCTCGCAGTTTAGCCCCAGGGTTGTGCAATTATTTTTGTAATTAGACTTCATTTAATACATCTAAATGCTAAAAAAAATTGATATAACATGGTTTAAAGTTTAGTCCCTGGAACCAAACAACTTCCAAAGGCATAAGTCCCCCACCACTAGAACTAAGGGCTTATCTGAGTGCTCATGGAGCAAATCCTTGGGTAAGTGAGTAAGTGATCCTCAGGGGAAATTCAGCGGAGGATAGTCCTTTCAGGAGATAATCCATTATATCCATTTTGAAGGACCGGAGGATATTATACTTACTATCAATAGAGTGCAAAGATATTCCAAACATTAATAACGGCATTAAATTAAGGTGAGAAAAATCAATTTTGTTGTTGATTGCTACCATGTGCTTAAGTCGCTGATATATGCTGTTTATTACACGCTAATACTCTCTTCGGTTTTAAATACGTAAACCTCATATATTTAAAAACGAAGGGATATCATAGGAGCATTAAAAGAAGATTCTGCAAAAACAAAGGTGCATATCTAGAAGCCACTCTACAGACCCATTTGTAACATGTTGGCAACACCAACACTTATTATCCTTTGTCCTTACCCATTGGCTTTTGGCCATTGACTCGGGGTCAACCTACTGACGAGGCTAGTGGAAGCAAATTCAGTGTGTGGACAAAACCGGGGAGGCCCATGTGTCCTTCCTTGGTCCCTCTCACAAAGGCAAAAGATGAAAGCGGCGGACCCTGCATGCTTAGTGCTTGACTGACTTTGTGAGCTCTAGAACTACTCTTCTTGTTGCAAAGAAAATCTGTCAATACAAGTAACCTTTTGTTTCCAATGCAACTGCAAGTAGCCTTTTTTTCAAATTTCAAGTGGCCGGGATGCAAAGTTCGAGTGGAAAGATTGTGCACGCCGCCTTCCATGTTGCTGCAAAACCTGTCTATACATGTCAAACAACCACAGATTGCCAGTGCCATTGCTTGCTCAGCAGTGCAGAGCAGAGTGCTAGCGAAGAAGGCAATTGATCTTGTCCTTCGTCCTTGCTTGCTTATTGACAGATGGGCGATTCCCATGCCGTCGACATCGACTCCCTGGCCCGGCAGCTGAGGGAGGAGCTGGCCGCCGCCGACGCGCCGGCGCCGCGGTTCGCCAGCGGCTGCCCCATCGTCATCGCCGAGGTCGGCGAGCCCACCCGCAACGTCGACAACCACGGCGACTACGACCCGCACCACGTCTCCATCGGCCCCTACCACCGCATCAGGAACCCGCACCTCGCCAGGGACGATGAGAAGATCCGGTGCCTCGGCGCCGTCATGTCGGCCTCGACCGCCGCCGCGACGCTGGAGGAGTACCTCGGCGAGGTCGCGCGCCTCGAGGGCAGGGCCGCGAGCTGCTACGCCCACGCGTTCGAGCAGCACATGGACAGCGCGGCGTTCGTGCGCATGCTGCTGCTCGACGCCTGCTACGTGCTCATCCGGTTCGGCCGCGTCGTCGAGGCCGCCGCGCGCCGCGGGAACGGCGGCGGCGGCGGCGCTCCCGGGGCCGGTGGCCACGAGCAGGGAGGGCTGCGCCGCGGCGCAGACGCGCCGTCGGTGCGCGCCGACATGATGGAGGCCGTCGCGGTGGTGCGCGACGTGCTGTATCTCGCGGAGAATCAGATACCGTTCTTCGTCGTCGACGCGATCCACCGGCTCGCCGTCCCGGACGCCGGCGTCTCCGCGGCGGACGCCATCGTGGAGTACGTCCGCGAGCTCCTGCGGGGGCAGCAGTACTCGGTGGCCACGCCGGCGGCGGCGGAGCCAGGCAACCTCCTGCACCTGCTGCACGTGCACTTCGCGCCCACCGCGCTGTCGCCACCCACCAACGTCGGCAAGGTCACCGGCGGCAAGCGTCCGGTTGGGCGGTGGCGCACGGCGACGGAGTACCACTGCGCCGGCGTGGGGTTCAGGGCCCGGCCCCTCGGCGGCAAGGGCGGCGCCCGCTCGATCCTGGACGTGGAGCTGGACGGCCGCGGCGGCGCGCTGGAGATCCCTCGCCTGAACGTCGACGCCGAGACGTGGCGGCTGCTGCGCAACCTGATGGCGCTGGAGCAGAGCAACCCGGCGGCGGCGGGGAGCCGCGTGACGGCGTACTGCGTCCTCGTGTCGCAGCTGGCGTGCACGGCGCGGGACGTGGAGCTCCTGTCCAGGCGCGGCGTGATCTCGCACGGCCTCGGCGGCCACGGCGAGGTCGCCGAGCGCCTCGCCGGGCTCTGCAGGGGCGTCGCGTTCGGGGCCGACGACCCCGCCGGCAACTACCTGCACGCGACGTGGCAGGCGCTGGAGGGGCGGTTCCGGAGCCGGCCGCGGCGGTGGGCGGCGTGGCTGATGCTCAGGTATTTCAGCAACCCGTGGCTCGCCGTCGGGCTCGCGGCGGCGGCGCTGGGGCTGGTTTGCACGGTGGTGCAGGCGGTGTACTCTGCCTTGAGCTACACACCGGGGGGCACGTAGGAATTCGGAGCCACATGACAAATTGATAAGTCAATAGTGGTGTGCCTAAGGACCGTAGGACACCTTGCATGTCCTTTTCTTCTCTCTCTTTGTTCAGCAAAAGGAATGGGCTCTCTGTTACTGGTAAACCGAAGTGGTCTCCTAAAGACACTACTACACTAAATATTAACCGAGGCGTTTTAACCGCCTCGGACCTATCATCACAGTAAATAGTCTATTTTCCGAGGCGGTTGTCTGCCCGCCTCGGTTAATCGAAAAGAAAAAAACAAAAAAATGAAAGTCCGTGGACAAGCCCGCCATGCCCATCCATGGGCCTGCCGAGCCCATCCACGGGGAGGCCGCCGCCACGCCGCTGCTCCCGCCGTTGCCGGGGAGGCCGGATCCGCTCGCACCGTCGAAGGGGGAGAGCTCGCCGTCGCTCCTTGCCGGATCCGGGCTCCTCCGCGTCGGATCCTGCTCTGGCGGGACGGAGGAGGAGGACGCCGCGTGGCCCTGCTCAACACCTCGACGGCTCGGAGGAGGGGGCGCGCAGGGGCTCGGAGGGCGCACATGCTCCGCTGGCGCCAATGCCGCCGCCGGCACCCGCCCCCGGCGGTCCGCTGTGCCTCCAGCTGCCTCCTGTCTGGCTGCGCGCTGGGGCTCGGAGGGGCCTCGGAGAGGGCACGCAGTGGCTCGGAGGGGGCAGACCACCCGCCGCCGGTCTTGGGGGGGGGAGAGAGAGAGAGAGAGACTGTAATAGGGAGGGAGGGAGGATTAGGGTTTTGTTTTTTTATATACCCCTCTCAGCAACTGGGCTCATATGGACTTGGTCTGGGCTTAGTCTATTAACCTTGGTGGACCACTATAAGTGGACCGCCTCTAAAAATAGGACTATTAACCGAGACATTTATTTTAATGGTAACCGCCTCGGTTAATCAATTTTGCGAGGCGGTCTTTGTAATCGCCTCGGTTAATAGAAAATAACCGCCTCGGCTAATCGATGGCATTAATCGAGGTGGTTTTTTAACATGCCTACTTCCGAGGCAATTTTAAAGCGCCTCGGTTAATGAAATTTTGTAGTAGTGAGATATGCAACCGACGCTCATTGTTCTTGCCATCACCAATGTGAGTTGGAGACTCGGAGTTGCACCATTAACCAAGATCTTTCCCTCTATGTGATGTCCTTAACGTGATCGAATTTGTAGCCCAACCTTCCAACAGGCTCTGGTAGTTTAATCCGTGGTGGAGCACTCGGTAATAAAGGTAAATATCCTGGCTTCTGAACATGGCCGGTGGCAAACTTATGCAATCAATATTAATTTCATGGCTCTATTGGTTGTCATGTAATCTATAAGGTTTTATAGCTTCCCCTATAGCTATTTGAGGCAGGATACAACTATTGGAACTTATGTGCAATTTAGCTGCTATAGCTCGTTATACCCTAATTTAGCTCATTAATAGGTTTTAGAGTCCAGCCGCTAAGCCCCTTAACCCGCTATTTAGAACCAATCTCTCTGTTCTGCTGGCAAATCAGCACCAAATCAGCACCAGCTACCAGCCACAGCCAGCCGAACACTGTAAGGTCCAATCTGAATTGCAAATAGTACTAAGCAGAAGAAGTTGGTGTGTTCAATTAAAAGCGAAAAATTAAGTCTAAGTAAATTACAATAAAGTTTCTATGATGAACACATTCCTTATATAAAAACCAGCAAGAGGGGTGGTAGAAAGGTGACAAAAAAACGGGGGGAGGGTGTCCTAGGACATACCTTTGACTTGCTATGGTGAGGTGCACACCAACAACCCATGCGTGTACACATGCCGACTTACAAGGCCAAGCCTTGTTAACTAGTCCGCGAAACAGCATCATCCAAATTAACCCAAAATTTTGTTGTTTTGCATCACCACTTCACGTGCTTTTCATCTATAATCTATCTCTGTGATATAATCCCTGTCATATTAAGGAGGAGCATAGGGTATTATACATACAATCAGTTTAAAAAACATTCCAAATAATGAAGACAAAATACCCACAATTGTTCATAAAAACTCCAAGCAATTTCAGATAGAAAAATCAGTCCCTAAGCTACAATCATCATCTTCAATCATTCAATTTGCATTGACAGCCGACACGGCAACATGTTCTGCCTTTGATGGCAAACAGTACTGTAATCAGGAAGATGCATGCCATATATAGGCGTGATCTTATTAGGCTTTGATTATGTCCGGTTCCATATACCATCTTTGTTCGCAAATACATGACGCCTAAGAAAATGTGAAGTTAATTCTCTCTAAACTTTGGTCATGCAAAGAAACTATAATTGGTATGAGTTTTGCTATGGTACTCCAACAGTGAGCCATCCATTTAATTAGAGTATTTTACTACGGTACTCCAATTACTTCTTATAGAAGGTAAGAGTTCAAATAAATCAGAGGCGTTGAATATGAGGAGATAAAACAATTTATTAAATAGAACTATACCTATATAATATACATGGGCTTACCAATGTTGATCCTTTTTATCCTTTTCTTCAAGATTAATGATATTCCTTGGATTTAATTCAATTTCTTGATTCTAATATTATTGTGGCATCTTTAATTTTGGACATCACTTGCTGTTCATATATATGCATTGATGAAATAAAATGTTTTCTGAGATGTTGTTGCCATTGTAGTTGTCTTTTCTTAGTTCATTCAGTTTTGAAGCAAAAAAAGAAATGTTATAGGATGTGTTTTTGGTTGGCGCAGGCCAGCCCAAGCCTGCGAATCTGCTGGTATTTGGTTTGCTTGCATATCTCATGTTGCATCGGCAAGTTTGTATTTATTAGGCTGTATAAGGGCTGTCGTCCATACACTAGCTAGCTAGGTTGGTGCAATATATAGATTGTCTCTCAGTTATTTATAATAAATCTGACAGAGTGGCAGTATTATAGTCTTAATATTGGGAACATATCAGGTGCAAATCAATTTTTTTGCAAATCGTGCAAACTTCAACCTAGGTCATCGGATCAACATCCAAGGGACATGGAGGGATTGGGTAATCACACTTTTGCAAATCCCCCTCCCACTCCCCCTGGGCTCCCCATTGTATGTTGATCTGGTGGCCCAGGTTGAAGTTTTCATAGTTTGCACGGAGAGGTTGGTTTGCACCTGATACATTCCTCTTGATAATTATATATGCATAACATTTAAAATTGCGAGCTATCTTACTATTATTAATTGAATGCTCCATTTAAACATCAACGTGAACCCACCTAGAATTCTAGGTGGACACTCTAAAATAATAGAAAAATTCACATAAAAATTAAAAACATCCGGCCATCAATCCGACAACTCTAATAATAATAGTTATTGAATATGCTATCTTTTCTAATAAATTATTTACCTCTACAATTATGAAAATAGATTAAAGTAACCCCTAACATATATCTAAATTACCCACCTCTACTATTATAAAAGAAATCTAAAATAACGTCCTAATATTCACCTACATATATGTCATTTTATAATTAATGCAAATAACCCTCTAATTTTGCATCTATATTATTCAATTATGTTATTATTAAAAGTTAAACTAAATTCTAAATTTGAATCTAAAATATACAATTATAACAAAATACTATTTTGTATAATTCTAATTAGTTCATTGCGGGAGCACGCATTGATAATCTAAGTATATATGTTTAATTCACGCACTGTCGTTGTCGTAATGCCATGGAGCGATGCACATAACTGAGCCAATGCTCACTCCGGCACGTTTGCATGGCGGTTAGCCATTTACTCTGTTGCTCATGTAGTTAAGCAGCCATGTACGGTGATCAATTCAGCTACTTGCCAGGTCATCTCAATCATATTTCATAGATTCAAGAAATTCTTACTTGACTTGGTGTTAATTATAGAGCACTAGTCACTGTAAGAGTAAGAGGCAAATGGAAGAATGTTGGCTGAAAATCTTGAGACTACATTAAAAATCAATCATGGGCCGGAGTATGGAGAGCATCTCATGCGCGCTGGGCCTCACTGCCTCTGTAGACACATGCTTCTCTTCTGAAACTCCCAGCCACAAGCCCAGAACGGTGCGACTATCTTTGTGCACGTGCTGCCACAAGCCAGACTGATATGGGGAACTGCAATCTCTGCCTTCTCAAACTCCCACAATGCAACCAGTAAAATATTTCTGCGGGCACTACTAATTTCCCATTTGTCACGCTACCTAGATTGCATAACTTTATCTTTTCGCCAATCTCAATGGGAGTGTCATGAAAGTGTCACGAGGATTAAATTTGCTGAGATCGGCAGAAGAGAGAGAAGGAAAAGTGTAATAAGATGTGAGAGGAGTGCCATTATCATGGCACTCTTCCAACTTAGTTATCTAATTTACAGCCTTGGTAACTGTACTATGATACTCCACTGAGGAAAATCGGATAACAAACATGCTCATCTTTGCTGTTTATCAAGGTATATGCATGCTTCTCCTTTTCTTCTCCTGCATTGCTTCACTATCTGTCAAGACTCAAGCAGGTTCGGAGGGATGCTACAAGCTCAAGAAGGCAAGGCACTCATCAGAAGACCATGGTTGATGGAGCAGCCTGTGGCTCAAGCTTTGCTAACAAGAACATGGTCTGGGATTCCAGGAGAAGATATACGAGAGGAACCCTTTTTGTCTCAAATATGCTGCTTGCATTTTTCCACTTCTCTACATGTTCACCGTACAATTAATCTCCTGTATGAATTTGTTGCTGTGCTTGAGAACATGTTCGCACCCATGTCTCTCGTACACTTCAAAGTATCAGTAACGTGTTTGTGACATGCAATTTACATGATTAACAGGGTTGTTGTGCTCCACTTTGCATCCACACCTCTCCCATGACTTCCCTCCTGCAAGGTAACTAACTAGAATTTTCGAGTCCCTATGTGATGAAAGTATGTAATATGTAACCAATAGTGGGGCTGATTGTTTCCCGCAATTTTTTAAACTCCGGTTACATTAAAAGAAATCTTACTATTTAGAAGTATCAAATAAAATTTGTTTATAAAATTTTTTTGACACATGTGTGCTAATTCGCAAGACCAATCTAATAAACCTAGTTAATTCATGATTTACTAGAGTGATGCTACAGTAACCTACGACTAATTATGGATTAGTATATCTCATTAGATTCGTCTCGCAATTTAGCCCCAGGATTCTACAATTAGATTTGTAATTAGACTTTATTTAATAATTCTAAATACTAAAATTCTTTTTGACGTGACATGGTCTAAAATTTAGCCTCTGGATCCAAATAATCCCATTATCACTTTTTGTGTAAGTAAATGTCTGCTTTCTCTTAAATTTGAGTTGCCAGTTAAGAAATGTTGATGAACTGCACAGTGCAATCGCTTAAAAAGTACGAGGACTCAAGCATGACGTTTTGGTGATGACAATATTCGCACAAAAACCTTTTTTCTGTATGGCATATTCGTGTTTGTATCTATGGGCCGGCATCCCTATTCTGAATTACGATAAATTTTACAGCATATGGTGGACATGTCATTCCACGTAATTTCCTAAATCAGCTCAAACAATTCGAAATTATAATGTCAAAGGATCACGAAAAGACAAAAACTAGAAAATGTGTGTTTGGATTTCTGATATATATACATTTTTCATGAAAGTCGCAGGGATGGTGTGGTTTCCTTGCCAAACAAAAAGAAAGGATGATGTGCTTCAAACGTGGCAATTTATAATCAAATTTTGACTCAAATATCGTTCCTCTAAAAAGAGTCAAACAGACATGGGCCCACCCGTCAGTCCCCACACTTTAAAACCCCCCACTTCCCTTGACGGCGGTTAAGCCCGCCCCCCACTCCCTCCACTTCCACTTCCACTCCACCCCACTCCACACCTCCCCCATGACTCCCCTGCTCCTCCTCCGCCTCCTCTGCGTCCTCCCCCTCGCCGCCGCCGCCGCGCTTCCGGCCAATTTCGCCGCGCTCCTCGCAGCCAAGTCCAACCTCTCGGACCCCGCCTCCGCGCTCGCCGGCTGGGACCCGCGCCTCTCCCCGTCGCCGTGCCGCTGGCCGCACCTCCTCTGCTCCCGCGACCGCTCCGCCTCCGAGGCCCCCGCCGTCGCCTCGCTCCTCCTCTCCAACCTCTCCCTCGCCGGCGCGTTTCCGCACCCGCTCTGCTCCCTGCGCTCCCTCGCGCACCTCGACCTCTCCTACAACTCCCTGGCCGGGGCCCTGCCGCCCTGCCTCGCCGCGCTGCCGTCGCTCGCGCGCCTCGACCTCTCCGGCAACGCGTTCTCCGGCGAGGTGCCGGCGGCCTACGGCGCCGGGTTCCCTTCCCTCGCCACGCTCAGCCTCGCGGGCAACGAGCTCTCCGGCGCGTTCCCGGGGTTCCTGCTGCTCAACGTCACCGCGCTCGAGGAGCTCCTCCTCGCGTACAACCCCTTCGCGCCGTCGGCGCTGCCGCCGCAGTCCTTCTCCGGCCTCCCGCGGCTCCGCGTCCTGTGGCTCGCCGGGTGCGGCCTCGTCGGCGGGATCCCGGCGTCGGTCGGGAGCCTCAAGAGCCTCGTCAACCTCGACCTCTCCACGAACAACCTCACCGGCGAGATTCCGGCGGCCGTGGGGAGGTTGGAGAGCGCCGTGCAGATCGAGCTCTACTCCAACCACCTCGTCGGGCGGGTGCCCGATGGGCTCGGGCAGCTCAGGCGGCTGCGGTTCTTCGACGCTTCCATGAACCGGCTCACCGGCGAGGTACCGGCGGACCTGTTCCTCGCGCCGAGGCTGGAGAGCCTGCACCTGTACCAGAACGAGCTGTCCGGCCGCGTGCCGGCGACGCTGGCGCAGGCGCCGGCGCTGGAAGACCTCAGGCTCTTCAGTAACCGCCTCGCCGGGGAGTTGCCGCCGGAGTTCGGGAAGAACAGCCCGCTCCAGTTCGTCGACTTGTCGGACAACCGGATATCTGGCCGGATCCCGGCGGCGCTGTGCGGCGCCGGGAAGCTGGAGCAGCTCCTGATGCTGAACAACGAGCTGGTCGGCCCCATTCCAGCGGAGCTCGGGCAGTGCCGGACGCTGACGCGCGTGCGGCTGGCGAACAACCAGCTCTCCGGCGCCGTGCCGCCGGACATGTGGGGCTTGCCGCACCTGTACCTCCTGGAGCTCGCCGGGAACAAGCTGTCAGGCGCCGTGGACCCGGCCATCGCCATGGCGACCAACCTGTCGCAGCTGCTCATTTCCGACAACCGCTTCACTGGCGCGCTACCGGCGCAGGTCGGCACCCTGCCCGCGCTCTTCGAGCTGTCGGCGGCGAACAACATGTTCTCCGGGCCGCTGCCGGCGTCGCTCGCCGTGGTTTCCACGCTTGGTCGGCTTGATCTGAGGAACAACTCGCTGTCCGGCGAGCTGCCGCAAGGTGTTCGACGGTGGCAGAAGCTGACGCAGCTGGACCTCGCCGACAACCGCCTCACCGGAACCATCCCGCCAGAGCTCGGCGAGCTGCCCGTGCTGAACTCGCTCGACCTGTCGGGCAACGAGCTCACCGGCGACGTGCCGGTGCAGCTGGAGAACCTCAAGCTGAGCCTTCTCAACCTGTCCAACAACCGGCTCACCGGCGCCTTGCCTCCTCTGTTCGCCGGCTCCATGTACAGGGACAGCTTCGCGGGCAATCCCGCTCTGTGCCGCGGCACGTGTTCCGGCGGCCGCCAGTCCAGCGCCGGCCGTCGCGGCCTCCTCGGCAGCGTCACCTCCATCCTCTCTGTCGCCGGCGTCGTCCTGCTCGTCGGCGTCGCGTGGTTCTGCTACACGTACCGGAGCCAACGGAGTCGGCACGCCGGGGAGCCGGGCGGCGGCGGCGGCGGCGGCGGCAGGCCCAGGTGGGCGCTGACGTCGTTCCACAAGGTGGAGTTCGACGAGGACGACATCCTGGGCTGCCTCGACGAGGACAACGTGGTCGGCATGGGCGCGGCGGGCAAGGTGTACAAGGCCGTCGTCGGGCGCGGCGGCGGCGGCGAGGACGCCGTCGTCGCCGTCAAGAAGCTGTGGGGCGGCGGGGGCAAGACGCCGGCGGCCGGCGGCGCCGCCAAGGACAGCTTCGACGCGGAGGTGGCGACGCTGGGACGGGTCCGGCACAAGAACATCGTCAAGCTGTGGTGCTGCTTCCGGAGCGGCGACTGCCGGCTGCTGGTGTACGAGTACATGCCCAACGGCAGCCTCGGCGACCTCCTCCACGGCGGCAAGGGCGGGCTCCTGGACTGGCCGGCGCGGCACCGGGTCATGGCCGGCGCCGCGGAGGGCCTCGCGTACCTGCACCACGACTGCGCGCCGCCGATCGTGCACCGCGACGTCAAGTCCAACAACATCCTCCTCGACGCCGAGCTCGGCGCCAAGGTCGCCGACTTCGGCGTCGCCAGGGTCGTCGGCGACGGCCCCGCCGCCGTCACGGCCATCGCCGGCTCCTGCGGCTACATCGCTCCCGGTGAGCTACCTACCTATAAAACTCGTAGTGTTTCGTGTGATTTGCCGACGGCGGCGACCTGACCTGGCGTTCGACTGGCCAGAGTACTCGTGCACGCTGCGCGTGACAGAGAAGAGCGACGTGTACAGCTTCGGCGTGGTGATGCTGGAGCTCGTCACCGGCAAGAGGCCCGTCTCGCCGGAGCTCGGGGACAAGGACCTGGTGCGGTGGGTGCACGGCGGCATCGAGCGCGGCGGCGTGGACGCGGTGCTGGACCCGAGGCTCGCCGGCGAGTCCAGGGACGACATGGTGAGGGCGCTCCACATCGCGCTGCTCTGCACGTCCAGCATCCCGATCAACCGCCCATCGATGAGGGCCGTCGTGAAGCTGCTGCACGAGGCGGCGCCGGCGCCTCCGCGGCCCACCGAGGCAGCCGAGGAGAAACCTCTTGATGTCTGACGCTGTTTGGACACGGCCACGTTAGATCATGACTGATGATAATCGATAGCTTTACTCACCACCGTCCACATTTGACAAATTTTAGCTCTTAAACGTTACAAAATAATCTAGCACTGTACCTCTTCATAAACTGATGAACTGAACTTGGAGCTCGATTTGTTCAAGAAGATTCACTTCGCACTATAGTAGTACGCTTCGGTGTCTTCATCATGTACTTGTTCCTTGAAGTAGTAAATTAGTTTATCTAATGGCAAAGATTTGATTCAGAAAGTGACACTGCTTCGACTAAGTGGGCCATTAGGATATGTCAGTGCTTATTTCCGGTCCTGAAAAGTGCTTCTGCTGAAGTTCAGCTTTTGAGCTTATAATTTGCACATTCAGTTATCCCATAGTAAATGGTAAGGATATTGGGACGAAATTAACCAGTGATTAGCATCGCTGCTAGTTGCCATTTCTGCATCAGGCTGCAGCCTTTTCCATGCGCCCTTGAGCAGGAAACACTCAGCAGTAGAGAGGAAACTGGGAAGGACTGAAGGACAGCATCAGAACAGGAAGCTGCACTGCTCACAAGCTGTGCTGACCTTCTAATTCATGTTCTGTCTCAACGAAAAAAATACATTCTTGTATGTTGCCTGCAGTGTTGGGATCCAAAGTAGGACGAGGCAATCTTGGTGTGTTTGCCTTTAGCCTGCATCTCCATGTGTGTGATGTGCAGGGGTGGACCATGGCTCTGCAGTGTGCTTGACTGCTTGTACAATACAATAATGTGCTCAATCATTCGCAGCCGTGACAGAAATTCTCTCTGATTTGGAGGTTGGAATGCTGAACCTAATCTTTTGGGCTACTTAAGTTCATGCGGACACCGCCGGATCAAGAATGCAATTGATAGGAAGGATGATGTGGAGGAATGAGTTCTCGGTGGATCTGAACTTGAGTTTTGATCTGCTCGGGAAAGGCACTGGTCGGTTCTGAATCTGAAGATGTTCAGGTTGACCGCTTGAGAGAGAGGAGGGATCAGGTGAATTTGGCTTGGCCGCTTGGGTCACGGCCTCACGGGATGAACAACGAGAGAGAGAGAGAGATTGACCCGTACTAATAGGGTTGCAGAGTCTGTTAGGGACAGACTAGACAAGAGGCTCTTCCGTGCAGCTTCAGCGTCAGAACTTTTTTTTTAATAAAAGCAGGAGCACTGTATGTCATTTAAAAAGAAAAAACATTTGTACATAACGCACCGAAAGATACATCACACAAACAAACGCGCGCACACACACATGTGGTGGTGGTTCAGCGTCAGAACTTCACACAAAGGATGGTAGGGCTTCTTTCTGCTGCGTGCATGTTCAGTGCTCTAATTGCAGATTTGCAGTACCCGTGGATTCACATTCAGGCTTGCGAGTTAAAAAGGGGGCCAGCCGCATTTGGATTCCAAAATCACGTCGAAATCTGCACGGAACCAACCAGTAGATGCCCGATAGGTTGATGCGGTTGTCGTAAATGACACATGAGCACTGTGCGCCATGCTACATGTACATTGCCATCTCTTGTTCTTTTCTTCTCGGAGGGCTCCATCGCCGTCTTTTCAGATGGGAGGAGGAGCAGAGGTAACTGGCAGTGGCAATGGCACCCGGAGGACGGAGGATGAACGAAACGAGGCGGATGGGACTAGACAAAGTGACCAGCTCCAAAGACAAGCCATGGACCCCCTACTGGCTACCACTCCACCATAGATGTAACTCTTTTTAGCTTGTCGTTTACCTTCACAGGTGAGCACCCCCTGTTGAAGTCTCAAGTCTCAACCCTAAAGGAGCAGCAGCCAGCAGAGAGATGGATAAAATCATATAATAGAAAATATTACATATATCCGTTATCCGTTGAACGATTCCGAAAAATAAAATAGCTTTACTGCAAGATTTAGCCATATCACAAAGAGTCCAATTAATACTATGGCAAGTACATGGCATGTACAAAGTTCTTGGATTTATATCAAGCAATCGTCTTTGCACTCTTTTATGGGCTCCCTTCATATTGGAGCCATTATCATAACCTTGACCCCAGATATCATCAACATTGAGACCAAAGGACTTAATGGAATCAACCATTGAATTGAAAAGCCCCTTACCATGTCATCTACCTTCAAGAAACCCAAAAAATACTCCTCACTTTTTTCCAGTAGACATATTAACACATCGAACCAATAAACTCATTTGTTCATGATGACTGACATCTGGGGTACAATCAAGAATAGCAGAAAAATATTTGGCCTCTTTAACAATTTTATGATTGAACTCGTAATCTCGGAAGCCAAAAGAGAAATCAACTCATTCTAAATTTTTTGACTGAGATAATGATAATGGATCTCATTCCTTTGAATACGTCTAAGGTGGTCTTGCATTACCAAATCAAATTCTCCCATCATCTCAACGCAAGCTAAGAAAATTACCATTCTGGTCATTGTAAAGTTGCTTATTTGATCCTCTAAAAGCCTAATTTCGTTTACCAAGGAATTTCACAGCAGCAATTATTCTAAATAAAACTTGCCTAATACACTCTTTCTCCTGTGCGATTTGATGCTGCAATTTTTTGTCAATTGTTTTATTCTTGCTGAGTCTAGCCCTCAATTCATTCCAAGAGTTCATGTTGGTAATATGCTCGATACTACCTTCATGTTCTCGTAGCCTCTGGTTGATGTGCCTCCAATCTTTGAACCCATCATGTGCCAATGAACTCTTGCAGTTTTCCGAATTGAAAAGCTTACAACAAAAGCAAAACACTCTATCAACATGTTTTGAATAGACTAACCACTTTCTATCACGAGCCTCCCCATTACGCATTTTTTTAGAGTAATGAGTGTATGAAAAATATCTCCCATTGGCATCCAAAGGAAACACACCATTTTCTTCTCTTATACGGATATGAATAGGCATAATTCAGTCGTTCATCCATCAATATCCATATTATGGTTCACTGTCATGCCGCCAAATCACGTGATGCAGTAGTAATGAAGTAGGACGCCAAACTATATGGCACCGTTATTTTTTAGGTTAATTAGTTTTGTGCTATTACAATTTCTCAAGTTCATTGATGTGTCATTACAATTCATCTATTTGGAGATATGTCATTACAATTCATTTTCTGCTTGAGATATGTCATTTTATACGTATTTGATGCTCTTAGGTCCACTCGCAGGTCTCCGTATTTTCGTATAGTCCAAACTACTCCTCTGCCTCCCTTCTCTCCACTTGCTGATATGTGGGCGCCACATCATCTTCTTCCTCATTCCTTTCTTCTTCCCCTCGTCCCCTCTTTTCTTCCTCTCTCTCTAGCCATGGCGTCCATCCACGACGGCCGCCACGCAGGTCGGCCTCCTCCCCCAGCCGCCTGGCTCCGCGCCGCTGTTGCCTCCTCCATGCCGTGCGCGCCGCTGCCGCCGCCGCCTCCTCCATGCCCAAACTGGTGCGGATGCTAATGCTGCGGCAGCGTGCGGTGGCACCGCACGGCTTGTCGCGATGACGCGCTCCTCTCGGTCAGCCGTCGCAGTGGCGGTGCTTCTCCTGCTGTTGCTGGTGCTACTGCATTTGGCCGGCGCCGTGGCGCCGAGCGGCAGGTGCCGCTAGACTTCAAGGTCGCCATCAACGCGGACCTGACCGGGGTGCTTAGGACGTGGATGCCGTCTGGGGACCCCTGCGCCTTCGTCAGGGTCACCTGCGCCCCGGCCTCCAGCGCTGTGCAGTGCCTACGCATCGCCGGCGAGATCCTCCTGATGCGCGGGCATGAAGGAGCGCCTCGGCGGCGGCAGCGTGCAGGGCATGGAGGAGCGTGGCAGTGGCGTGCGGCCAGGCAGCCGGGGGGAGGGGGCGACCTGCGTGGCGTCCGCTGTGCATGGACGCCATGGTTAGAGATTGAGAGGAAGGAGAGAGGGGATGAGACGAAGAAGATGATGACGTGGGGCTCACATGTCAGCATGTGGAGAGTAGAGAGGTAGCAGAGGTATTTTGGACCATACGAGAATATGGAGATCTACGAGTAGACCCAAGAGCATCAAATACGTAAAAAATGGCACATCTCGAACAAAAATCGAATTGTAATAGTATATCTCCAAATAGGTGAATTGTAATAGCAGACCGGTGAACTTAAGAAATTGTAATGACACGGATCCAATTAATCCTATTTTTTTTACAACGACATAAAATTCTACATGATACTATATGATGCTAAAGATGTGGCACCGTGACATTCAACAACGCCGTAAGAAGGGTCCATTTTTAGTATTCTTTTCATTGAGGATCTAGATGTAAAAGTTTTTATAAAAAAGGCTAAATTACAAAAAAATATATGAGAGGGGGGATATGGAATATGTCCGCTAGGGATTTCTATCTCGATATACCCGTTGGTTTGAACTGCGGGAAAAGAAAAAATATTATTTATGTAGTTAAATAATCAGAAATATGTTGCATTACAGTTTTATCAGTCAAACTTTTCTAATTTGATCACCAATTTACGACGGAGAATTAAGCAGATTGGCACGTTTGAGATTCCATGAAAATGTACTTCCATAGCATAGTTTCCTACAAATTAGTAAAAGTTTTGCCTCATAGACCAAGCAAATGTTCCAAAACGACTTGCTTTTACCATAAAAAAAAAACGAATTGCTTTTGTGCATGACAGCATGAAATTGTAAGGCATCATACGGATTCTAGCATTCTACCCTTTGTTCCACACCAGGGCAAAGCCGGGCCATGAGTAGACAGAGCTAGCATGCATAGGCAACAGAAACGCATGATTTGATATCCATGGAGATGGAGCCCTCCCACATGACGAACCCATAAAGCACTGCAACCCATGCCCAGTTCTAACCCAAAAGGCACTCGCCACTATTTAGGTTCTTTTCTGAATGCCCGTGAAAAATCCTACACTACCTACCCGGTCCAATGGGATTCAAAGCCAGCACAACAAAAAGCAACAGAAATGTGATGTGAAGTTGTCAAACGTGTAGCTGATAAAGGCGTAAGAAAATCTACGTACTGTCCTTTCAGTTGCACAAAAGAAGTAAAGAACCTCCATGATCTGCACGCAGACTAGGAGATGCACAAACTGGCTATCTATTACTATTATCTACTGTGCCATTCACCTTTATTCATCTGCTTTTGTGTCTCAGCATCCAATTACATAGCTCATGCAAAAGTTACCTCCGTCAAAAGGTGTCCACACTAGAATTTGTGTGAAGCAGAACACCCACTAGTGTGATCGATGGAAACCCAAAAAAAGGCTCACATGTTCTGATTGCAGTGGGCAAAATAGTCAAAAGGAGACTGCAGCATAGATTCATCAGAACCAGTGGCCAAATGCAGGTCCAACAGGATCAGTAACACAAAAAATGTTCACACACCTGTAATCCTTATGGACAAAACATCAGAAGTACAGCCTAACTTGCATGCAATCAAATTTCATTAGAGCATGTGCTTTGTTCGCATCAGCGGGACAATCAGCTGTGTACTCTGATATTAATACATTGTTCTTTATAGTCAGTAATACCGTTACCTTATCATTTCACTTTTGAAAAGAATACAAATCATGTGGAAGAATATGATTTTGCACTCCCCTTCGACTATACAACTTCCTATGCACAAGTCTGGTGTATACTCCCATCGGAGATAATTGAGATGGCATTGTACACATTAGTGTTTCACAGGTCCTGATGATGGCATGGAACAACACTCCTTTGAGTACTTCGGCAAGTTGAACTGTGCTCTTTTCTCAGGAAAGTCCGGTTGTCGCTGGTATACAACTGAAGCAGCATGGATCAGGATGCCGGCAGTCAGGCCCCAGATTATGTACTTCTCATCTCCTTTCTGATAAGTGAAGTGATGGAGTGTGAATGGCTGCCCCATCCATTCTAGCTCATCAGAGGTCCGGTTCTCATCCTGCACCATTCACCACATGTAGATCACTGGATAAATGGCACTGGGATGTCAAGTAAAATGGAACAAGTTCCTCTTATCTGACTTTGCAAATGAGTGCTAATTTTATATGATGGTCTATCATAGTTTTGCTGTTCTGGCAAGTAAGACATGCATATCATCACAGAGGGTATATTACAGCAGTGTAGTAGCACAGTTAACATGCTTTATCAGTAAACTAGTTATTTTTGTGGTACATGGAAAAGCCAGTTTCACAATAAATTACCATATCAAATAAAAATGTTATATGAAAAATCCTACGCAGTCTGTAGTTAGCATGGTAAGAACACAAAGGATACTAACCTTGAGGAACATCTCCAGGGGAACATCGAAAATTTCATCCACCTCGGCAACATTAAGAACAGGTTTAAACGCTTGTATGTCTGACAGTATGCCAATAACAGGAACAACTACCAGAAGATGCTGCCAAAGACATGCAGAATATTTATAATGTAAAGATAGAATGAATAGAATTTGCGCATAGCCTATTAACTAAACAGTGAGACAACATTTTTTGCGGGGTATCCATTATTTGCCACATCAAGTACGGCACTTCAGGATTGCCATCCCATGCGTCACTGACATTTGGGACCTGAGACCACATGTCAGCGAGCAAGTGGAGGAAAAATCCTGAAATGCACATTTTGAGAAGCCGTATTCTATACGCATGTGTTGCAGTGAAACAAAGGAAGCTCCTGGCCTACTTGATTAGACATTTTACAACACATTCAGCAGCTGAATTTAGGAGTCTGCTTCTGCTCTATATCTGAATGATATGGATCGACATAAGTGGTGGGACATTTCCTATAAATTTCACATTAACTCCATGCTCATGTGACAGGTACCATAATAATCTTAATACACGTTTTGCGTGTAATGTTCACAGCCCGATTTTATCAACAAAAACTGAAAACAAAGTATTGACAGATTGATAATAAGGTGAACTTCCATACTGTGATCAAATCCAAAACAAGAACCCAAGGCTAAGAAAATAGTCATGTGTATGACTGTATAGTTCCTTAAAACAAAGACAATGTGGGACATCTTAACCAGCTGCAGAGTTCAAACATAGCAATGGCAGCACAACTGTATCGACATCATATCACAAAATGAATTTTCCAGTTTTATGATAGGTACAAAATTGCTATGCAACTAATTAAATTGACCTTATGATGGTAATCCAAGTCACTGCAAGGAGAAAAAAAAACGACTCCCTATGTGATGTGGAATGATTGCTGTCCCAGAGTAAAAAAAAAGTTATTTAACAAATGTGATCTTCTTTCTTAAATGCATCAGCAGTGCTCCTGCTTTGTTTGAAAAACAAAACAAATGTGACACTAATAGATTTTCTCAGATCCTGAAATTTGTTTAACTGCACACATGTATTTGGTTCCCTGAACAACAAAAAGAGAAAGGCCCTATGCTATTCCATTGATGCATTGACATGTTACCAACTGTGAGAAAATTTTCCATAGTGCTTTAAGTGAGAATAAAAGGAATTATACTTTGGACAAGAAGTGTTCAAGATATGTAACGATGGTAACCAGGGCTGGATCAAGCCCAATCTCCTCTTTTGACTCCCTTAATGCTGTTGCTGCATCATCAGCATCGCCCTCCTCAGCCTTTCCACCTGGTAATGCAACTTCCCCTGAAAATTCCAATGGAGATAACCAAATCCTAAATAAATGTATAAAATAGTATTCATAGTAAGTTATGCTCAGATGAATATTGTTAAGCTACCATGGGTCAGCTAACTTCCACGATTTGATATTAGGAAGGCAAGCTCTCTAAGGTAAATGAAACATAGGACCAAACTACTGATGTCCGAGACAAAACAAGAAGTCTGGGTCCATTTGGAATCTAGGTTGGCTGTGCCTGGAATTAATGTGGACTCAGCTTATTTTATTTCAGGGAGGAACATGTTTATTGAGTTGCATGCACCAACCAATTCAACCCAAAGGCTTAAGCTGATGGGAAGAGGTGGGCAATTCACTTAACTTCAACATTCCCCCTCACGTGCAGGCTTTGCTCCCTCAGGCCTGAAACACGGAAATTAGGAGTCGGATGCAATTATTTTATTTAATCGCATCGCACCCACCAGGATTCGAACATGAGACCTCTAGTTTTGATATCATATTGAGTTGAGAGAATTATTTCCTTGGCCCTAAAAAAGTTGCACTTTGTTTCTTGGCCCTTTTTCTCTTGAACTTGGCCATTTGGCCCCAAAACGAGTTTCATTTAATTTCTTGGTCCTTCCATCACCTGTAGTTAGGTCTACAGTTTAATTATATTCAAACGCATCAGTTTAGGTTTTTAACCAAGAAAACAATAACATAAAGGAATTTTCCGTGATTTTTTGATATTTTTCCTACTAGTAAAATAATTTCTAGGCATTTATAAATCTATTTTCAGTTTTTAAATCACAGAAAATCACAGGAACATGGTAAAACAGTGAAAAATTCACTTGAGTCATATCTAAGCATGCTCGATCCAGCAAAGATCACCAACATGCCATTTGAGCTATTGAAAAGTAGACATTGTTATTAATAGATCTTAGCCCTTCCGCCACTTGTAGCTATTTTTTAATAGCAATATCTACTTTTCTGTAGCTCAAATGGCATGTTGGTAATTTTGCTGGATCCAGCATGCTTAGATATGACTCTAGTGAATTTTTCACTGTTTTACCATGATCTTGTGATTTTCTGTGATTTAAAAAACGAAAATAGATTTATAAATGCCTAGAAATTATTTTACTAGTGGGAAAATACCAAAAATTCATGAAAAAATTCTTTATATTGTCATTTTCATGGCTAAAAATCTAAACTGATGCGTTTAGATATAATTAGATTGTAGACCTAATTGCAGGTGACAGGAGGGCTAAAAAACTAAACGAAACTCGTTTTGGGGCCAAATATCCAAGTTCAAGAGAAAAAGGGGCAAGACACAAAGCACAACTTTTTTTAGGGCCAAGGAAATAATTCTCTCTATTGAGTTGCATTCGCCAACCAATTCAATCCAAAAGCTTAAGCTGATGGGAAGAGGTGGGCAATTCACTTATACTTCAACAATGTTAATTACAACTCCTGAACTAAAGTCTCTCCTAAGCCAGGCAAATATAGCCACTAAGGATACTGCCACTGCTGAAATTTCTTTATTGTTCAATCTTACATCACTTATTCATTTGATGTGCCTAAAAGAACTGTTGCCAACATGATACGCCAAAAAATTGCTTGGTACTTCAGTTGTTTTTCCCTCTATCCCTAATCATTAACTACTACCATTAGGATTGCAACTTGGATCCACAGATCCCCACAGATCCCAGGCGTAATATGTTTTTCTTTCCTCGAATATAGGCGCATCCTATTTTAGATTTCTAATTTTGTGCTATGTCATGACAAGTATCGAATAACTTAATGTAAATGTGCTTCAAGTGGAGGATGGGCATAGTATCGCATGCAGCTCCTTGGTCTATTCCTAGGGTGCTGGTGAGTGAAAACTCCTTATCCTAAAAAACATCCCAATAAACGTCAAACATTTGGTCATGTAAATATGTAATGCACTGAGAAGGATCATCTGTACGGTATTATGTTGATATTATGTATTAGCAAGTCATAAGATATCAGAATTTTTTCATTATACTACTGACTATTGAACTTCTAGCTTTAGCCTGTCAAAGACTACTTATTTGGCAAACATTCAGTATGGTGACCAAAAGTTGGATGATGCTGAGGTGCATTGATGAGTAAGTTTTTCAATGTATATGCTGTCTAATTTATTTTCTTGGCATTGGATCAGCTTTGCGAGTGGTTCAAAAGTTACCAGATACCCAAACCACAATACCAGAATGCATCAGCCCTTTTTATTTGCGGGGTGCATAACCTTAGCCCTGGTAGCATGCAATTACAACAATTAAGCATCTCGAGCACCCTGTGTTTAGTATTTAACTTGTCTGTCACCTCTAGACATGCACCAATGCACTAAGATTCAAGTAATCAAGCATCAGTACGGATTGTTGACTCCCCAAAAAAGAAATGTGCTGATCAGGTAGCTAATGTAAATGGCGGATCCAGGGCCAGGGCTGCCCATGCTCTAGCCCTGGTTCTTGTCCTAAACATCCATGGAAGCTCGATAAACTTTATTTAGGAAAATAATACTCCATAGGGATTTTAGGCAAGTTCGAACTGGCTCAATCTTAGCTCGCAGATCATTTCTGGCTCCATTCCTGGCTAGTGTTATGAAAGATTGTGATGTATTCTCGCAAATTAGAGACAACCTAGAATCCTTCCATCCTAATGCTACATGTGAAAACAAACACCTCTATCATTTACAAATTACAATAAATGAAAACAAACACCTCTATCATTTACAAATTACAACAAATGATGACTAACAATTTTGAAGTCCATCGAACTCTGAAGTGGGACACGATACTAATGAGCAGCATCGCAAGCTCTGAGCTGCTGGGAAAAAAACAAGCCTATATTTGAATCCAATGCTTAAACCGGCGAATTAGCCCCCCCAAAAGAGATTACTGTCTGCTAACAATGTGCCAAGACTAAACTCGATGACGGAGAAGAGGGGAAACTGAGGGAGCCGGCACTCACCGGAGTGCGTGGAGAGGGAGGAGGAGCGCTTGGTGAGTATGACGCGGAGCTCGCCGGTGGCGCCCCGGAAGAGGCAGACCAGCACGGCAGCTCTCTGCGGCCGGAACAGCTCGCCGGCGCCGGCGCTGGGAGCGGGGGCCACCGCGTCGGAGGGCTCGTACGGGGAGGGAGCCGGGCGGTGGAGTCTCAGGCGGCGGATGAGAGACTCCATGTCCGCGCCAGGGCCCTCCTCCCCCTCCATGGCGGCGGGATCCGGGATCGGCGGAGCTGGCGAGCTGGTGGTGCCTTGGTGGGAGCGGCGTCGGCGGAGGGATTGCCAGTTTGGTCTGGCCCACAGCAAGAGTGTGCAGGCCGTGTACCCCGCAAGACCGTAGAAAGAATTTACGAAATAGTAGCACTAGTTTCGTGGAGTGTTGAAGAAATAGCCCTTGTCACATTCATGCTTAGGGGTTGTTTGGTGTGAGGGGCTAAATTTTAGTCTATGTCACATTAAAGAGAATTTTAATATTTAAAAGTATTAAATAAAATTTAATTATAAAACTAATTGCATAACTCTAGGGCTAAACTGCGAGACGAATCTCAGTATAATAATCCATGATTAGTAGACGGTTAATGTATCATCACTATAGCAAATTATGGATTAATTAGGCTCATTAGATTCGTCTCGCGAATTAGCACTCAGCTGTCAAAAAAAATTATAAACAAATTTTATTTAATATTTTAAAATAGTAATATTCCTTTTGATATGATAGGTACTTTAAAAAATTCCTGAAATCAAACAGCATCTTAGTATTCATGAAGCATCACTCCAAGTACCCATACCACTCACAAAATGGCACTCGTCCTCTTTTTTCTTTTGTTTTAAAACCCCCTACAATGTTACTAAATGCTTATCCTGTTGGCTGTGACCAGGGTTTTTTTTACCGACCAGTCGGATGAAACCGCTGCCGTCCGGTTTTGGTAAACCGGACCGGTTTGACCGGTTACCAGAAAAAACCGGCCAAATTCAAATTCCAAACAAAAAAATGACAGTTCAACCAGTTTCCACCGGTTAGCCGACCGGTTAGGTCCTTAAATCACTCCAGTTTGAGTGGTAACCGGGGCGTTGAAAAAAAAAACCGACGGTAGTCTTGCCAAGATTATCCTGTCCACGCCAATGTTGTCTCCCATTTCTGAACTAACATAGTGTAAAAATGGGGGTCTTCCCATTCGTACACCCATCTCGTCAGTGGCTGCATGCTGATGTCAGATATGAGATTGTGAAAAGAGCGCGAGGTATCGCTGTAGGAGGAAGAAGAATATTGTGGAGTGTTGTAGTCCGTCGGTCCAACTGTTCTCCTCTGCAATTGCGGTGCTCCATGGTCGGGGGCCCATTTTTTCTTTTTCTTTTTGGTTTAACTTCAAATGCCCGCAAAGTATACTAAATGAACGAATATTTAAAAAAATTGACACCATTAGATTCGTCACAACTTGAAGTATTTTTATAATTTTTTTAGGAATTTTTCATTTTTTTGAATTCAAATTTTAAGTTTTGAATTGGGGTGGTTTGAAACCGGCCGGTATCGGAACCGGTCCGGAAACCGCAGTTACCGGTGTAACCGGTCCGGACCGGTTCCGATCGGTAAAAAAAACTCTGGCTATGACTAGTAGCTGATGCTGATTTATTGTGAGAGAAAATTACTGCTGATTGGCTGGTGCTAGCGGCTAGTGCGAGAGAAAAATATTGTTGACTAGTTGCAGCCGAACAGAGCAACTTTTTATCCTAGTGCGGTAACTTCTTTTCCTCCTAAGCTAGAGCCAAGTTAACAAAAATTTATGTGTCTAGTGTGGTATAAAACAGTAAAAAAGTCTAATATATTATCAGTGACATGTGATTTATTCAATTTTTGCATGGTTACCGGATTGTCGAATTATTGTAAATTTATATGTACTAGTGTGGTACAAGACTATTCATAAGAAGCGTTAACAATCGCTTTTCATTTTTTTGATTTGTTGATGCATATTCCTGCATGGATATAAATATGTATTTCAGTTAGCCATTAACCAAATTGATTGAGTCGTAAAGGATTGTTTTTAAAGTTTTCTTGCTGATTTGATGGTTATTTAGCTAAAACCGAAACTTCAAAATTGATTTAATTATATACCCAACTTATGAAGGACACGAACAACCCAGAGTACTGCGCAATCTAAGCGGATGGGGGTGGCTGGCAATGAACTGCTGGATGATGAGCTAAGGCACATCTCCATCTCTTTTTTTTTTGGCATGGTGAAATTTGTTATCGGTGGATAAAAGGATAAAAAAAAAGGGAAGTCCTTACACCAATAGGGATAATTTAGTCTTTTTGCATGTGAAGAAAAGATAAAAGATAAATAAAGAATGGGAAAGGTATGTGTAGTGCTGTTTTATTAATCCATTTTGTAAAACCAGTGCTATTTAGTGGATACATAGATCTAGAGTGTTACTTTTTAGAGAAAAAAGTTGGCAACATATGTTATGCAAACCATCTTTGTATGCAAACTATGGAAACTCCAATCTGGGCAATCGGATCAACATTCAAGGGGAGGGGCGCAGAGACGTGGGAGGGGGATTTGCAAAAGTGTGATTACCCAATCCAAAGGCAGGTCCAGATTGTAAAATTATCCCATCTCCCATGCCCCTTGGATGTTGATTCGATGGCCCAGATTGGAGTTTTTATAGTTTGCACACGAAGCTGATTTGCATAGCATACATTGCCGAAAAGGTTTAATTTACTCCCTTCAAGTATTAGACCCCTAAACTATAACTTGGTTCAATTTACCACTAAAATATGTCATTTAGTTTATTTTATTCTATAATACAATTTATCTTTTTTGTTTCTCCATATGCAAGTTGAATTTTAATTTTAGATTTTGCATGGTAGTGGTGGGCATCACAATGCATATTTAAAAAGTTTATAATTTTTTCATCGTTATTTTTTATATAATTTTGAATTTAAATGATTATTTTCTTATTAAATATCCTAACCTATCAAAATAATGATAAAAATTATAATGTATTTTTCTAACATATGTGATGATGTGTACTATCATCTTGTTAAATTTTAACTTAAAACTTCACCTATGCATCGAAAAATAGAAAAGCTATTGTATTAGGGAGGTAATTTGAACCAAATGATATAGATTTTTTTTAGAGGGGAGGAACTAAATAATAGTTTAGGGTATTATTCAGACTTTGGCTATAGTTGGGGAAATAATTTAGACATTTTTATTTTTTAGACCCTGCTGGAACCGGTGCTCATCTGCCGCTCATGGAAGGTTAGGGACAGCTTGCATTTTTCTATATTTGTTTTATATGGACACACACACACTTCTTTATTGTTTTGCGTAGGACCCACACCGCATTGGTCCAAGAGTCGATTTCTTCTTTTGTGAGTACGTTGCTCTCTCTCCACTCCATGCATCGACTCGCCACTGGAGAAGCCGATAGACCGCAGGAAGCTACCTCTTTTTAATCTTAATTATCCAAAACTATGTGCATGTGCATTATAACATTCCAAATTTTAGCTGGATCGCATAATTCACGTTTGCAACGGATAATGCACACCCTTGCTTTCACCTCGCACAACTACCATATGTTGTCCATATCTACATGCAGACTAGGAGAGGCACTATCAAATCAATTGATGTGTTTCCTTTATTTTTTTTTGTTCCTTTGCTCTTTTATCTGCACCGTTCAGTTAAGTTGCCCATTCCAAAATAACCACGTTTCATCCTGGACTTTGGCCGTTAGATAATTGAATTTTGTAACACAGCATCATGAACAACAGGTTTGATGGGAACTTGGAAGGCACCATGTTCTAGTTAATTGAGCCTGAGAGAGAGAGGGGGGGGGGGGGGGGGACCTAAAAAAAGGCAGAGTTCAAGATGGCCATTTGCAGAAACAACATAATCAGGAACGTGAAAGTTCAGAACCTTATCCTTATAGAACAAACGAATAATACATACAATTCAATTGCATCAGAGAGTGTTTGATATCATCAACAGTATCTAAATGGACCATTTGACGGGTATAAAGTATTTTAAGCATTGTTCTAATTGTAAATGTTACTATAGTGTCAAGTAAAAGACTGTGCAAAGAATCTAAATTATAATGACACCATATGATTTGGACTCCCCTTGGATCCTGTAACCATTTCTTGCAGTGAAATCTCTTACACGCCCCAGTAGTCTATACTTCAGACAGTGTCATAGAGACTAGTGTTTAGCAAGCCCTGCCAGCATTGAAGAGCAATCCTTTGTGTACTTTGGCAAGTTGAAATGTGCTCTTTGCTCAGGAAAGTCAGGCGATCGCTCGTATACAACTGAAGCAGCATGGATAAGGATGCGGGCCGTCAGACCCCAAATTAAGTACTTCTGATCCCCTTTTACATAAGTGAAGTAATGAACTGTGAATGTCTGCCCCATCTTTTCCCGTTCCTCTGATGTCCTGTTCTCATCCTGTGCCATTCAACTCAAATGGGTCAGGGGATAAAAGGGTCCATGGTACCAATGAAAATGAAGCAGATCTCTCGGTACTTGCAATTATTGATTTAATATGTCAGCCTATCACAGTTCACCATTCAGGAAATATTTTGATATACATTCCATAAATTGCAGCAGTATGGTAGCACATGCTGGCACCATAATTTTTCTGATAAATTGCAGAAGGTTGTTACAGTTACCATCGATAAATCTTAGCATCACAAGAACACAAAGTTACTAACCTTGAGGAACATCTCCAGGGGCACATCAAATATTTCATCCACCTCAGCAACATTTAGAACAGGTATAAACACTTGTATGTCTGACAGTATGCCAATAACAGGAACAACTACCAGAAGATGCTGCCAAGGACACAAAGAATACCTTCAGCGATTGATCCTGAGATTAAATAATAAAACTAGATACAAGTTTATAGCTCCAAAGATGGAAAAATGTGTTTAAACAAAGGGATCCCCGAGTCCTGACCTACTGATAGGGTCATACTCATACCAATTTTAGTTTAAAAGCATCGGAAAGAATTGCTCCCTCCCTCCCTACAGTAATGTTAAGGCAAACCAACTGTAACCAATTCCTAAACAAGAGCACCAAGACTAAGAAAATAATCAGGGCACCACTGCTTAAGTAATGACATCGAGCACCATCTGAATAAGCTGAATAGTTTCCACATGAAATGGCAAAACAAATTTGGTCCTAATCATATTAAAAAAACATTTTTTATCTCTTAGAGTAGTAAAACACTTGATATGCATGTCATCCAATTGAATTTATGATGATGTGATCCAAAGATACTGAAGGATAATAATATGAATTTCTGTGCGATGCAGAATGATTACTACCCAAAACAGGGGTGGAGCTAGACAACAAACCACTGGGGACATCAACACATATGAACAGCAGTTTCTATAGGATTGATGGAATTTTATCTGGGACAGCTGACCCAATAACTAATCCTAGCTCCACCCCTGATCCAAAGTTTAAAAATGATTATTGAATGTAATCTGGCAATAAAGAACTCTTGAAAAAAATAATGCATGACTCTATGCATTATACTCGAGACATCTGTAAACAATCATGAGAGAAGTTGGTTTAGTTGCACATGTGTGTTTTGCTGCAAAGTCCAAACAACCAAAGGATAAAGTTCCATACTCTTGCACTGATGCGTTAAGACAGTGTACCCATTGTGGTATAATTTTTCTTGGGGATTCAAGTGAGAACAAAAGGCATGGCACCTTGGACAAGAAGTGTTCAAGAGATGCAACAACTGTGACCAGAGATGGATCAAGCCCAATCTCCTCTCTTGACTCCCTTAATGCTGTTGCTGCATCATCTGCATCACCCTCCTCGGCCTTTCCTCCTGGCAAAGAAACTTCACCTGAAATCCCAGATGGAGGAAACAAAATCATAAACAAATGCATAGAAATGGTCATCACAAACTTAACCAAGAATTCACCTACTACGTTCTTCACATTCCTGTAGCTTGTAGGAACTGATTTGAGCTATGCAACCTCTCTATGGCAAACAGAAAGATAGGAAAAATTTGCTCATATTTTGAGATGAAACTGCAATCCACTTTGTAAGCTTGATTCTACAATTGTAGAAGCTATTGTATAGCAAGAAAAATCTGCACACAGCAGCAAGCTAGGTTGCCTGAACTTATGTGGCAACTAAGGTTAATTTACAACAAGGGACAAACCCACGGTTTTTTATTTGAATAATAAAAAATACCCATGTTGTTATTAGTTGTAATTCGGGAGACGGAGGCTTGTTGTGGATCGTTACTAGAGTTAGCAGGACTATGAGGGCGCCCTAGGGTAATGCCATGCAGTTATTTAAACTGTCAATCAGATTTTCTATTTGGAACACTACTAAACTGTCAATTAGATTTTCTATTTGGAACACAAAAAGGCAAAGGACGGAAGAAGGGCAAGCAAGGAAGCGATCTAGACGCTCACCGGAATGGGCGGAGAGCGTGGACGAGCGCTTGGTGAGGATGACGCGGAGCTCGCCTGCGGCGCCCCGGAAGAGGCATACGAGCACGGCGGCCCTCCGCGGCCGGAAGAGCTCGCCGCCGCCGCCTCCGTCGGCCACGGGGTCGCCGCCGGTGCGGGGTCGTACAGGGATGGCCCCGCCTGGTGGAGCCTCAGCCGCCGGATGAGCGCGTCCATTTCCGCGCCGGCGCCGGCGCCCTCCCCCGCCGCCATGGCCGAGATCGGGGGGAGTTGGTGGGAGCGGCGGAGGGGTGTTTGGTTTGGTTTGGTTTGGGCGAGATGACCATTTCGTTACCGTTTCGTCACGTGGCTCATTGTTTTTGATTGCGACATTTTTTTTAACATTGGTTCGGTAGGGTATTCAGCTGAGCTCATTTGCCACCATGCAAGAATATTGAACTGTTCACTTCGACGAACTAGTACCTTTAACAAATATGTCTCAAGCTCAATGGAAGCCTCATTTGAAGATCAGCCACTAAGGGTGACATGCTGGTCCCAACTTGCCAAAGGATCATGATCATTTATAGCCATGTCAACATCACCTCCTTGTGACATGGGATCTGAACTGTTATCATTCAATTTAAGGTACTCTTGGAATAAACCATGTAGCAGATTTTTTACTTTACTAATCATTCCTATAGCATCATACCCAAATTCTAGTTTAAATCGAAAATCAAGGTATTTCAACTTGAATTGGGGGTCTAAAATGACAGGAATACAGAGATCCAACTATGATGTCTTCCAATACTTTTCAAATTTTTTCTTCATGTATTTGACCATAGTGTTCAGCTCAGATTCTTCCTCAAAATGTTGATTCTCTAATGTTAACTTCACTTTTCAGCAACACATGAAGGTACAGGTTGGCAGTTGGGTATTTTGTGCCTCATATCACATTAGTGGCTTCATAGAATACCTTCAGCAACTTGCAAATGACATCAGCATTTTCCCATTCCTCAAATGATGGCTTGAAGGTGTAGTTCGGATCTTGAATAGACAATGAATCAAACACCAAGCGAAACTCTTTTGCTTTAGCAAGCATGATGTAAGTGGAGTTCCAGCGTGTGCAGACATCAAGGCTAGGATTTTTCTCACAAGTTATGCCTAGTTGTGAAACAATTTCTTCAAACTTTTCCTTTCTTGCTAAAGAGCTCCGGATGTACTTCACAGTCTCACGAATCTTGCTTATCATTGGGCTAAGATAATCCAGTCCAGCTTGACAAATCAAGTTGATGACGTGAGCAGCGCAGCGTTGCCGAAACAGCCTCCCACCACAAAATAGCATCTTCTTATTTATCAAATGGGTCTTCATCAACTTCACCATTGCACCATTATTGGATGCATTGTCAAGAGTAAGAGCAAATAATTTGTCTTCTATCTTCCACTCGCTTATGAACTTCACCATGGTGTTGAACATTACAATGCCTGTGTGGGGAGTCTCTATAGCTGTGAATTTCACTATTCTCTTTTGTGGCTGCCACTCCTCATCAATAAAATGAGCTATAATGTAAATGTACCCCACCATTCGGTTAGAAGTCCATAGATCCATAGTCAAAGAAATCTTGGATGCAGAGGTTTTGAACAATTCTTGGAGATTTTGTTTCTCTTCCATAAATGCTTTCAAACAGTCATTATGCACTGTTTTTCTGCAAATCATCTTAAAGCTTGGGTTTAGACTGGAGACAAACCTTCTGAAGCCATCATATTCCACAAGTGAGAAGGGCAACTCATGCAACACAATCATCCTCATGAGTTCTTTGCGTGACACTGTCTGATTAAATGTCCAAGGCCCTAAGGCAACTCCATCGGGGGTCATGATAGAGGCATTTAACTGACCAGCAACTCTGAGAGCCTTCTTTCTTTCATTGCATCTTTTCAAGTGCTTGCGCAACGAACTTGTTCCATGCTTACGCTCAGCACGTATATTCCTTGCACAATGTTTACACTCAGCAGCGACCACTACTCCATCAACACGGATAGGCTCATATTCCTTTCATACTTTGGCCAGAAACTTTCGCCCTGGTTCAGAAAATGAGCCCATGTCAACATCAACCATCTGAAATCCTTCATCATCTTCTTCTTCTTCTACCTCATCCTCATCATCTCCCTCTTTGTCTTCATCTTTTTCCTCTTCTTCTAGTTCATAGTCAGCGTCTTCGTTGTCATAATCATCATCAACCATTTCAGTGTCGTGGGGAAGTCTTGATTAGAAAAGGACATAACTTAATGTGATAGCTATTGGATAAAAGGTCTACAAAGTTAAAAAAATGAAAAAGAAAAATGCTCACCACCGCTATAAACTCTGCAAAGGTTTACAACTGAAGGAGACAACCCTGGTGATGGTGGAGACCTTATCTGTGATTCGTCAACTTGCTCACATTTAAATCATCAGAAAGAAACTTCTCACAATAACCTTTTTTATTTATAATGGAAAAGTGGATCTATTAGTATTGGTGATGCATATGGATGGCTACCACCTGATCTATTCAGTATTCACATTTGGTAGTTCTGGAAACACTAGTTAAGTGGGTAAATAAATTTAGTAAGCATCCAATAGATTAGCAGCCTCAGTGGGAAATATTTTCATACATAACACAATTATATTGCCTAAAAAATAACACAATTATATAGCCATATGAGTTGGGTTCCAAGTTCAACATTTGGACCACAAATTCAAATGATTAGCTCACAGCACTGCAGGAAAGAAATATATTACTATGTCGTGCATGTGCTTCAGTTAAACTGAGTAAACTTTGGATCAAAATGGTAACCGCAGCCTGAAGGAGGTGTAGACAAAGAGATTGCTCGATTATTACAGTATAAACTTTGGATCAAAGGCAAAGGTAGGTCAAAGTGAATTTGTGCCTTAGCAAGCAACTAGGCCAAGCCAACAATTGAGTCTACATCGAGTGGGCCAGCGGCCGGCTGCTCCTAGCACTTGGGGTTACGGGGGGCATGCAAAGATAAGGGACATCACTCATCCCCTTGTAAGTCGTATGCATCACGAGATTCAGTCACCGTACAAGATAGCCGCGGGACAAGAACAGAGACTGAAATCCTACAAACAAACCCTAGCACAACCACGGGAGAAGAATAGAGATGGGAGAAGCTTACCTGATAGGATAGCTTCTGGAGGGGAGCACGACGTGCAGATTCATCGCCGCTGGAGGATAGCGCGACGCGCCAAGACGCCACGGCCGCGGCCGCAGCCGCCGTCGCCGCGGCAAGCTCGGTCGCCTCCATGCCTCTCTCTCCCGTGCGTCTCAAATGGAACTGGCCAACTGCGTCCGTCAGGTGCTGAGGGAAGCTATATTTTGGGCCGACCCATCTTGCCCGTTGGGCCAGTAGGCTCCGGCTCATATGGCCCATATCTAATTTGAGGCCGGTTCATATGGCCCATTGACCTTGCTCTTATGGGTCGGGCCGACTACCCAATGGGTCGACCCGGCCCGCTCCCATCTTGAATTTTGCTGCCACGTTTGAATTGGATAGGTTTGTCTAATGAAACGCAAGCGTTTGATTTGTAGGAGTTTGACCGTTGTTTAAAATCAAATTTTCTTTTCAAAAAAACTTTGGCAAGTTTACACTTTGCCAAAGTTTGATTGAAAAGGAAAGATGTCCGCTACCTAGGCAGAGACCTTATGCTCACTCAAGCTCATGATTGGCAGCCGAAACTGCATTAACCAAGAACAATGGATATCCTCGAGTACCTCGGTTTGATTGACACAAACAAATTTACAAGCACAGTTTCAATTCTTTTCCTTCTATTTTCTTGTTCCCTAAAATCCTGCCTGCAAATGCCAACATAGGTTGCGACAATCTTGCTGTTTTTGGGTTAGAGATTTCAATTAAGTTAGGCGCATAGCTGAGTTGTTGGCCACCAGGATTGAAAATCGACCAGCTGCAGAGTCGAGAAAGTAGCATCAGTCTCCATTCCCACCTAAAACCAACACAAAACTGAATTAAATAAATGTTAGCAAAAAAAGTATCTATTTTGTGATCTGCGTTAACTTAAAAGATATTCTATAGTGTTGACATCGGATTTTGACAAATCCGATGTATTATGAATTATGGAACAATTAGCTCTTTGGGTCAATGTGTAAGCTGACGGTCAACAGCAGTTGCCGATGAAGTCGTGACGACGATCGGAGGGAAAGGCTAATAGGAGCTCGCATGCAAGAGTGTTGAGGTCACGTGGGAAGAAAAAGGAAAGCAAACGTGGTTAGCATCTGGCCGGATTGTTTTATTAATGATAGAAGACATGGAGGCCGGTGAGTCTGTAGAATAAAGAAGTTACATGATGGATCAGCATGTGCGTGCAAAGAAGTTGAAGTAAACGGAGATACATGGGTACTGCATATGTCATGGAGATTATGTGCATGCGTGCATACATTGGAGAATTATTAGCGTGCAAGCAAGCCTGGCGTCATGAAGAAGGCCCATATGTGGAAAGGAGGAGTCCAGGATTAATCGTGCATGCGGATTAGTCGTTCCGTGAACGTGGCGGAGGAAGCTTAATTAGTAAGGATTCTACGTAAGGGAAGTTAGAGTCCATTTGTCTTAGTATTTTCTTTTAATTTAGATTTTGCTTGTCAGGCAAGTTAGTTCATGTTATAAATATGTACCCGTCTATTGTAAAAGATTTATCACACGATCAATAAATAAACTCTACTTTTTACCTGCAATTTCCTTTTCGGCGACTTCGCCACTTTTCTTTTCGGCGAGTTCTTTCGAGTTGATCAAGGACGCATCACATTCAAGCGACTTGATCTGCTGGTAAGTTTTCGTTTACCGAATAAATCTGAGTTTTAGCTTCCGGGAGTATCGCTGTGGCTTCATTTAGATCTATTCAAAAGTTATCGAGTTTATCTAGACTTTGACTTCCGGGCGTATCGCTGTCGTCTCGTCTAGATTTATTCACCAATTATCGATATCGGCTAGATTTGTAGGTTTTCCTACACTTTTTGGCCATTATCACACCTTAAAACATATTAGATCGGCTTTAGGTTTTGCAGTAACATTTTTGTTATCTCAAGAGACGGTTTAGATCTGTTTTTAGTTTACATCATCTGAGTTACACATTCGTAGCTTAGATTTTGTTACACACGCATAATCGGCTACTCAAAGCCGGTTTTGTCGTCTAGTGCATCGGCTGATCCTGCCGACGCACTCGTTTATTACACGCTTGCATTTAAATATTCTTTTGTCGTGTATTGTATCGGCAAAACTTGCCGATACGCCTATCTGAGTGATAATCGGAACTCCAGCCGATACACCCTCGAATTTAATGTTTAGTCCGTCTCCTTGTCAATCAACAGGTCAGATTGACTGGCACACTTGGTCTACTTTTCGTGCTTGGTGAACACTTGCCCACGGATTCCAGTGTGTTGATTTTTGCATCAACACATCTTTTGGCACGCCTGGTGGGATCCGACGATATCATCATGAATTTTCCAATGGAGATGTTCGAGCAAGCTATGAAACAAGCAATGATCAACTGGACTAACAGCCTGGCGAGCACGGTAAACAATACAGTCAAAGGTGTGGATGCTGGTAAAATTGTTCATCAGTTTGATTAGCACACCTCACAGCCGATGATTTATCAGCATCAAACATCGGCTCAGACTGACGGTTATCAATATTATGCATCGGCTCCGTAGTCGATGGCCTGTCAGCAAACATGGTTAACAGTTCAACATCCACAACAGCCAATCGTTCAGCATCAAACACCGGCTCAGCTGTATCAGACATGCGGCTATCAATATTATGCATCGGCTCCATAGCCGACAGTTTATCAGCAACCTGTTATCGCCATAAATTAACAGGATTAATTTATGGGCCGAAAGCAAGATGGGCTTAAAGCAGAAGATTAAGAAGGCTTGTAAATCGGCTCCTGCGTGAGCATTTGGGCCACATGGGCCATGTATCTTTAGATATAGTTTAAGATTAGAGATAGAGTCCGATCGGGACAAGATTAGTTTAGATTGTTTCCCAAGTCTCCGGACTATAAATATGTACCCTATGTTATTCATGAAAGAAGAACGTCATCACGTCTCGCAAACAACAACTCTCGGCGCATCGCCACCCCTAATCCTAGGGTTTCATCCAAGTAAGCGTCATGCTGCCCTGATCGCTTCTCGCGATCAGGGCAGCGTTGTTCTTGCTTTTACCTTGGTATTACTCGTACTGAAGCATTTTTTATGACGAGTAGTGCTAGTTATCTTGGTGTTCATAGCATGGCTTTTAGTAGATCTGTCGTGCTTTGTTGCTTATCATCTACGAATATCATGTTGTCTTTACGCGATCATGTTATCATCTTATACTAGCTTTTGTTGCATAGAGTTAGCTGCGTAAAGGCAACACCCTGCTTCTTTTGTATCTAGTAGATCTAATCTGTTATGGTTTGCTCTTATCTCTAAGAGTTGGCGTAATATCAGCTAGGTTAGGCCTTGCAAACGGGTTGGATGATCCGGTGGTGTAGTAGATGCTTTATCTTAGCCTTGATAGGGATTGTTCCGGGAATCGGCTTTTGCTAGTTCTTAGGTCTCTGTTTTGGGTTATGGTCTAGTTATCTGTTATGTTTATTAGGCCCAGTCACGTGTAGGATGTTCCGATCTAGCAGTGAAGCTTTTACCATCGTGGATTAGATTAATTAGATTTAATTGAAGCAGCTTTACAGTTATTTGCTCTATTTATCATATCCGGATAGATACAGATCCAATCTGACACCGGGACTCGATCGGCTCTTTAAAGCCGATGCAAGAGTCATCCCGGGGAGCCGACCACGGCTCGGACTTATGTTTCCACGTGTTTGTGTATGCAGGCAGATCATTGCAAGCGCGTTCGCACCTTCCTGATCGGGTATAGGTCAGGTGGCACACCCTGCGTCTTCACAAGCCGCGGCGTGTGCTGGAATTGCGGGCCGTCGACGAGGGAGCAGTGCTTGCCAGCGCCCCGGCAACCTCCCGGCTCTTCGTGTTGCCTGTCGCTGCTCGCCGGTGGGTTTCGACTGACAACACAACCATAGTCATCGGTCCAACAGCTACAGCCGATGACTCATCAACAACAGCGGTTAGGTAGCTGTTGGCCGCAAGCATCTGTTCTTCGACCCATGGAATGTCAGTTGCACGAAGTAGTTCAGCCATCCATGATCTGGCAGACAGTCGTTCAGCCAGCAATTCGTCATCAAGTCCAATCGGCTATTAGGCAAGAAAAAACTCAATGGGAGGAGTTTGTACAGGCGATGAGGGTCAACGAAGATTTGTTTCTGTCCTGCACGGCCAAAGTGGACAACGAAAATAAATGTGTTGAGTCTGAAAAGTTGAATTCCCAGGAGACACAGATTATAAGATACAAAATTCAGTTAGCAAATCCAAAGACGGAGACCAATGTGGAAAAGAACATAGCTTTGAAAAGCCTCATGAAGAAGAAGCTCCAGCAATTAAGAAGGAAGATGCTAAAATCAGCTTGATTGAATGGGTAAAGAATATAAAGCTGACTTCATGCCCATACGTCAAAGAAGAACCTGAGAGGTCTGGATCAATGGAAATTGTTATGCTTGATGGCCGTCTCTCAAGGATGGCCAATATTTTATTCTTCCAGCCGGAAGTGGTCGATGGATGGATAGAGGTTGCAGAGGTAAGGAAGAAGATGGTTTCTTAGAATAATTATTGCCCACCTCCTAAAAATATTATTCAGGAATATTGGCTGATTGGAATTTGTCCTCCGTGGAAGCCAGGTGATCAAAGGCAAAAAATTATTGCTCATAATTATCGGCTACTTGGAGATTATTTTCTCTAGGATCCAGGTGGACAGAGTTGCAACTGCACTGAATACCACAGCCGATGAAGATTGATCGGCTAGGAAGTGCATATGGGATTGCCGATCTGGAGATTAGATATAGTATTGAATGAATATAGATCCAATGGCAAGAAAAGAGTAAAATATTATTGCATTGGCAGATAGGCATTCAGGAAAGGTGTGCCGATAGCTATAGAATAGTTGGTACATCTATCGGCTCCATGGTGGAAAACAATCATATTATAATATTGACATTGAAAGCTGATAAGATATGTCTATCGGCTAAGTGCTACTCAGATGAGTTTGGTGCCAAGTTAATTACGGTACTACAACATTTATTGCTTGATGCAGGCAGATTTATTTGTTTAATCAAATCGGCCACATGTGCTTCAGTTGTTAGCAGTTGTAGCCGATGGTTGCCAAAAGAGTTCCTACGTCTGGGATATTGAAGCCGATATATTATTTTATTGGGAACAGCTCTCTTCATTGGCTATTCTCTATATGCTATGATGGAGTTGTCAAAAGAAAGGAAGCAGGCAGAATTGGCCAAAGGAGAAAGAGATATACAATTGGTTCATTATAGTCCAAGCTGATTAATTGAAAAGTAGTATATGGGGAAGATATCGGCTGATGTAATGATCGAGGAGTTGCTGATACAGAGATGCAATGATATAGTTACGGGTTGACTGATCGGCAGCTAATGTATCAGCCGATGAAGCACCAGATTCACGTTGAAGTGCTGGCGAGACATGATGATGGAACTCGTGAATGCCAATGTTCCTTTTTATAATTGGCTGATGGTGTTATACGAGGCTAACGTACGTGTTTGATCTCTCCAGATATTACCCATCGGCTGATGATTATTTTTCTGGTGCATAAAGGTGTAGCCGATGGAATTAATATCACAGCCGATGAATTTGTCCACTTGCCGATGGATGGCTGCTGCCGCCTTCATGGCGCTTATACACATGTATGGAGCCGGCCGTCGGACGATACATACTGACATAAGGCTAGAGCAACGCAACAGCCGGCGTGATGGTTCTATCAAATAGCCGATATAGATGAACCATGTTGAGCAGCCGATTAAATCAGCATCGTGTATCGGCTCTGGAATTGGTGACTACTTCAGTTGTGCTAACTTCCTGGTTATCACACACCATACTTCAGCCTTTAGTTCACAGGCGACATAACATTAGGGTTGGCACATCGGCAAGGCTACATCGGCGCTTGTGGTGGAGGCCAATACATACTCCTCTGATTACTTTTTGACTGATGTATGCATGCATCCAGATATTCAATTTCAAATATGAGAGTATTTTCTCCAGTATGGACTGCAGCTACAACCAATCAGCAAGCATGAACCCTCATATCCACGCGATGAAGCTTGTCAATCAGCGGAGGGCCGAATATTTCTTTTCGGCCAGTAACAAGCCAGCACGGGCTTATCAGCATGTTTTGGTTCTTTCTACTCGGCGTAGGGGTCGATCGGCCGGTGCAAGGCTGCGTCACGATACCCAGGTGCCATATCTGTCGGACATTCAGGAAAAGTATGCCAACAACAAGATAGTCGATATATCTGTTGATATCAGATCGGCGGCCCAAGTCACCCTGTTCATGGTCCGGGTTTAGCGGGTTTTCTGAACCAACCCGCCCAGCCCACAATGGAGCCAGGTTCAGCGGTTTGAGACCCACAGTTTAGATGAGTTTCGACGGATTCATCGTGCATGCTGGTTGCCACAGTCCCAAAGCGCATCGTGAAGTTTCACCACTGTTATCGCCATAAATTAATTTATGGGCCGAAAGCAAGATGGACTTAAAGCAGAAGATCAAGAAGACTTGTAAATCGGCTCCTGCGTGAGCATCTGGGCCACATAGGCCGTGTATCCTTAGATTTAGTTTAAGATTAGAGATAGAGTCCAATCGGGACAAGATTAGTTTAGATTGTTTCCCAAGTCTCCGGACTATAAATATGTACCCTTTGTTATTCGTAAAGAAAGAGCGTCATCACGTCTCGAAAACAACAACTCTCGGCGCATTGTCACCCCTAATCCTAGGGTTTCATCCAAATAAGCGCCATGCTGCCCTGATCGCTTCTCGCGATCAGGGCAGCATTGTTCTTACTTTAACCTTGGCATTACTCGTACTGAAGCGTTTTTTATGGCGAGTAATGCTAGTTATCCTGATGTTCGTAGTATGGCTTTTAGTAGATCCGTTGTGCTTTGTTGCTTATCATCTACGAATATCATGTTGTCTCTGTGCAGTCACGTATCAATCTTATGATAGTTCTTGTTGCATGGAATTAGTCGCACAGAGGCAACACCCTGCTTCTTTTGTGTCTAGTAGATCTAATCTGTTATGGTTTACTCTTATCTTAGGAGTTAGCGTAATATCTGCTAGGTTAGGCCTTGCAAACGGGTTGGATGATCCGGTGGCGTACTAGATGCTTTATCTTAGCCTTAATAGGGATTGTTCCGGGAATCGGCTTTTGCTAGTTCTTAGGCCTCTGTTTTGGGTTCTGGTTTAGTTGTATGTTACGTTTATTAGGCCTAGTCACGTGTAGGATGTTCCGATCTAACAGTGAAGCTTTTACCATCGTGGATTAGATTAGCTAGATTTAACTGAAGCAGTTTTATAGTTATTTGTTTTATTCATCAGTATCTGGGTAGATGTAGATCCAATCCGACACCGGGACTCGATCGGCTCTTTAAAGCCGATGCAAGAGTCGTCCCGGGGAGCCGACCACGGCTCGGACTTATGTTTATACGTGTCTTTGTACGCAGGAAACTGTTCGGAGCACGTTCGCACCCTCTTGATCGGGTATAGGTCAGGTGGCACGCCCTGCTTTCCACACATTCTCCGGGCGCGTGACGGAATTGCGGGCCGTCGACGAGGGAGCAGTGCCTGCCAGCGCCCCAATGACCTCCCGGCTCTTCGTGTTGCCCGTCACTGCTCGCCGGTGGGTTTCGACCGACAACACATTCTGGCACGCCCGGTGGGACACTTCTCGCCAGCAACGTCCACTGCAACAATGACTGGAGCTCAAGATCAAGAATCCGCTCCCAAGCCCGTCACGTATGAAGAGCTCTCTCCTGAACACAAGAAGAAGTATGATGAGATTAAGGCTCTGCTGGAAGCCGATCTCATCGGCTCTTTTGAGAGGACCCGCAACCATGGCATCAGATGGAAGGGGTTCTCACCAAAAGGCGCTCTCGATAATGTAGATCTGTCTGTGCCATCAGAAGAGCGCACCAGAGCTCTACGTCAGGAGATGAACTACATGGTGGCCCATTCGCTTCATCGGCACTCTCAGAGCCTAATGAACGAGCTTGAGCGCATGGCGCACCGCGTCATCCAGGAGATAATCAAGAACCAGTACTCTCCATCGGGGCCAACCCTGGGGAGTCACTCAGAAGAAGCTGCGCTGCATTCTAGACCGGTGTTGCCGTTCTCGTTTGCGGCCCCAAAACCACAAAATTCGCCGATCTACGTCGTCCACAAGATCGGCGGTGATCCTGGAGAAGGCCAATTCCTCACTGAGCCACCCAAGGAGATCTCGCACGGCTACACGTGCGCCTACATCCCTGACAGCGTCAATCCAACACGCTCGGTGCAGATGGTAAACCCAGGAGCTTCTGGAGCAGACGCGGAGAAACAAGCGTGGCTGGCAAAGTACGCTACTGGGCCGAGTGCTGAGCCATCGGCCCCAGGAGTTCTTAGTGTGGAGCAGGTCAGTGCAATACTGAGAGACCAGTTCGGCATCCTGCCCAAGAGGAAAGCGATCGGCTATTCCAAGCCGTATCCAAGTGACTATGACTTGATCCCACTGCCACCCAAGTATCGGCTTCCCGAGTTCACCAAGTTCAACGGGTCAGAAGGAGCCAGCTCCATCGAGCATGTGAGCCGATACTTAACGCAGCTTGGGATGATCTCAGTGTCGGATCTGTTGAGGGTCCGGTTCTTCGGCCAATCCCTTACAGGCCCAGCTTTTGGATGGTATGCATCGCTGGCTCCGGATTCGATCCGAACTTGGAGGCAGCTCGAAGATCAATTCCATACCTAGTACCACTCGGAGGCTGCGGAAGCTGAAATTGCCGACCTCGCCCAAGTCAGGCAGAAGCGAGGAGAGACTGTGTCAGAGTACATACAGCGCTTCAGGGAGGTCAAGAACTGATGCTACTCGTCGCGCATCACAGAGAAGGAGGCAGTCGATCTGGCTATCCTAGGACTCGTTAAGCCGATCAAGGATGCGGCTTTTCAGTTGGAGTTCACATCTCTGGCGCACCTGGTGCAGAAGCTCACAGCATACGAACATTACCATCCTGAGCTGTACCAGGACAAGTTCAAGCGCCTCTGGCCCAGGCGGATGAATCTGACGACTCTGGCGAGGAGCAAGAAGTGGTCGTGGCAGAGTGGACTCGAGGGGCAAACCCTGTCCCGTGCAAGTGGGTCAAACAGCAGAGGTTTGTGAAGAGCTTCGACTTCGATGTAACCAAAGCAGAGCAGATATTCGATCTGCTCCTCAAAGAAAAACAGCTGAAGCTCCAAGAGAATCACAAGCTACCGACGGCACAAGAGCTGCAGGGGAGGCTGTATTGCAAATGGCACCACTCGTTCACTCATGCCACGGGTGAATGCAAGGAGCTACGTCGTCAGATACAATCGGCTATCGAGCAAGGCCGATTAATCCTGGCTCAACACACTATGAAGGTTGACACAAAGCCCTTCCCGCAAGCTAATGTCGTGGAGCTGTCAGACTTCAGATCCGAGGGCCAAGATTTGGCATTCCAGATCAACATGGTGGGACCCGTGCGCCGCCATAACAAGCAGAGGAGAGAGGCCGCTTCTGGCAAACGGCCGCAGGATGAACGCGAGCTGGAGCAGCGACATGTGACTGAAGAGCAAGTGCGTCACATCCGCAACCAGCTTCCCGCTTCTAATCGGCTTCTGGAAAAGTACCAGTACCAGTACAAGCTGCGCCGCCGGTACGAATCGGAAGAGGACGAGTACGAGCACCGCACAGGAAGGACACTGGGGAGACGCCAGGCTATACGCGACCACTGGCATTGCCCGTTCTTCAGGTATTGTTGGAATTCCGGCATGAGCCGATTGCCTACTATAGATGATTGCTTGGAGTGCAGGCCTCGAGGACACCAGCAGGACGAGACATCGGTGTTCCGGCGCTTAGGGCCCAGAACACATCAAGATAACCATGTGAGGCGCCCATCCGGGGGTGATTCTGAGCCAGAAGAAGAAGACAGGTACCATCACCCACGGTGGTGTCCTGACGGGCTTAATCGCTCGCAGAAGCGCAGAGTGCAGCGCTTGCGCAATCTAGAAGAAGCGGAAGCAAAGTACCTCGATGTGCTGAGGAAGGCGCGTCCGGATCTCGCGGAGCAAGTCAGGCGACCGCGAAGGGAGGAGAGGCGCCCTCCAAGAAAGGAGTGGCGCCCCAAGCAGACAAAAGCTGATGAGAAGCCATCGGCTGATGTGAACATGATGTTCATGCTCCCATAGGAGTTTCGAGCACCCCAACCGAAGGACTTGCCTGTCGCACAGCTGGATCTCGGCCCACAGCCAATCATCTTCGAGAAGCCCAAGGAGAAGAGCTACAAGCACCTGAAGGGATTGTATCTCAAGGGCTTCATCAACGGCAAGCCTGTGAACAGGATGTTGGTCGACACTGGCGCCGCAGTCAACCTGATGCCGTACTCTGTGCTGCGCCGATTGGGTCGTTCTTCTGCCGATCTGGTCAAGACCAATGTGATGCTTAATGACTTCAACGGGCAGCCATCAGAGGTGATGGGGGTTCTTAATGTGGAGCTGACAGTGGGCCGCAAGACGATCCCGACTTCGTTCTTCATCGTCAACAGCAAGAGTACATATACGGTATTGCTTGGGAGGGATTGGATCCACGCCAACTGTTGTATCCCTTCCACAATGCATCAGTATCTTGTCCAATGGGACGGCGATGAAGTAGAAGTGGTCCCTGCAGATGATTCCAGCGAGGTTTCCCTCGCAGACATGAACGCTTGGGACGCGGAAGGACAAGAGCCGATCTCAGGGATCGCCCTGGAAGATTGTGATCGGATCGAGGCAACAAAAAACGAACTGAGGCTGGTCTTATCCACTGGCCTCACAGAGTAGATGCATCCTGGCATGCTGATAGCGAGGCCAGTCCCAGTGACTGGCCCCAAAAAATAGAAAAATCTTGTGTGAGTTCGGAATTGTTACATCATGTAAACACGATGGCCTGCTCTGGCAGTTGGCCACTCATCGACTATTTGGTTCCGAGTGATAATGGAAGTATAGAAGCGGCCAGCCCGTGCGGTTGGCCAAATAATTTTTCTTGTCATCTCCCTGTGTTTGTCGCTGATCTTTTGGATAACGAAGATTCGCCTGCGTTCGCAGCTGGTTTTTCAGACGACGGCAAACTAGGATACGGGTTCACGTCAGCTGACGATTTGGAAGAGGTTGACATCGGTCCTGGGGATAAGCCAAGACTAACATTTATCAGCAAGAAGTTGGATCCGGTCTTGCGTGAGGAGATTATTGCATTACTGAAAGAGTACCAGGACTGTTTTGCATGGGACTATACTGAGATGCCCGGTCTGGATAGAAGCATCATCGAGCACCGGCTCCCGCTCAAGAAGGGGTTTCGGCCATTTCAGCAACGAGCACGCCAGATGAAGGCCGAAGTCCTAGAAGAAGTCAAGAAAGAAGTGGAGAAGATGTTAGATGCTGGGTTCATCAGGCCATGCCGGTATGCAGAATGGATCTCCAGTGTGGTACCGGTACAAAAGAAGGATGGACGATGGCGTGTCTGCGTTGATTTTAGAGATCTTAACAGAGCGACGCCAAAGGATGAGTACCCGATGCCTGTTGCGGAGACATTGATCAACGCAGCTGCCGGCCACAAGATGATGAGTTTCATGGATGGTAATGCCGGCTACAACCAGATCTTCATGGCCCCGGAAGACATGAACAAGACTGCGTTCAGAGTGCCAGGCGCAGTCGGCTTGTTCGAGTACTTGGTTATGACCTTTGGACTGAAAAATGCCGGTGCAACATACCAATGTGCCATGAATTACATTTTTCATGACCTCATCGGCAAATTGGTAGAAATCTACATTGATAATGTTGTGGTCAAGTCCAAATCAGCTGGCGGGCATCTAGAAGATCTGCGCCAAGTTCTGGAATGGACTCGAAGGTTTGGGCTCAAAATGAACCCAAAGAAGTGCGCTTTCGGCGTGTCGGCCTGTCAATTTCTGGGATTCCTGGTGCATGAACGGGGAATCGAGATCGGCCTAAAGAGTCAAGTAGCCGTGAAGACGATGAAGCCACCTACTACAAAGAAAGAATTGCAGAAGCTCATCGGTAAAATTAACTTCGTTAGACGATTTATCTCTAATCTGTCTGGACGCATTGAGCCGTTCATGGGTTTGGTGAAGATCAAATCTGATGATGAGTTTCGCTGGGGGGCAGAACATCAACAAGCTTTCGATGAAATTAAAGAATATTTGTCCAAACCTCCAGTGTTGGTTCCTCCTCAGCATGATAGGCCGTTTTACGTGTACCTATCTGTGGGTGACACTTCCATTGCTTCAGTATTGGTTCAGAAGCATGACGGCCAGGAGAGGGTGGTTTTCTACCTCAGCAGACGCATGTTAGACGCTGAGACCAGGTACCCTGAAATCGAGAAGCTTTGCCTTTGCTTATACTTTACATGTACGAAGCTTCGACATATTTTGCTCTCGGCGGAAACAATTGTCATATGCAAATCGGATGTCATAAAGCACATGCTGTCGGCTCCTGTCCTGAAAGGCTGACTTGGAAAATGGATGTTTGCATTGTCAGAGTTCGATATCCGGTACCAGCCTGCAAAAGCAGTCAAAGGACAAGCACTGGCGGATCTTGTTGCAGACAGGATCAGTACTGATATTGCTGCGGTATTTATTCGTGCTTGGGCTATGTTCTTTGATGGATCGGCTTGTGATGATGGGTGCGGTGTGGGGATTCTGTTGGTATCGCCTCGTGGGGCGACTTACTCCTTTTCTATCAGAATGACCGCCCCATGCACTAATAATTTGGTGGAATATGAAGCCGTTCGCAAAGGGATGGAACTACTCCTCGAAGCTGGTGCAGAAGCGGTGGAAATTTTTGGAGATTCAAAGTTGGTGATTTCTCAGCTCACGGAAGAATATAGATGTGAGAGCGAGGCTCTATTTCCGATATGGATGCAATGCCGTGAGTTGATGTCAAAATTCAGGTACATCAATTTCCACTAGATACGCAGGACTCTGAACAATGAAGCCAATGATTTGGCACAGATGGCTTCTGGCTACAAGGAGACAACCGATGGAGTCGATGTAGAGGTTCAGTTTCTGGAACCTGGAGACTGGAGAGCCGATATCTTCAATTACTTGAAGGATTCGGCTCGGGGGGCACCCAGAAGGATAAGACTCAAGGCCATGAAGTATGTTTTGATAGGGGATAACATGTTCTACAGGACCTTGGAAGGACTACTGCTTAAATGTATGGGACCTTCAGAGTCAAATCGGCTCTTGCATGAGGTTCATGAAGGAGCCTGCGGTACTCACCAATCGGCTCATAAGATGAAGTGGCTGATTAGGCGATCGGGTTATTACTGGCCCAATATGCTTGAAGATTGTTTTAAATATTATAAGGGATGTCAAGCATGCCAGAGATTCGGCAAGATTCAGATAGTGCCAGCATCAGTAATGAATCCTATCATCAAACCGTGGCCATTCAGAGGTTGGGCCATGGACATGATTGGTCAGATCAACCCGTCATCTAGCAAGGGTCACCAATGGGTCTTAGCTGCCACAGATTATTTCACAAAGTGGGTAGAGGCAGTGCCCATGAGATCAGTAGCGTCAAGAGATGTGATCAGCTTTGTCAAAGAGCACATCATCCACAGGTTTGGGATCCCTCAGACCATTACGACCGATGGAGGATCGGTCTTTATATCGGAGGAGTTCAGAAAGTTTGCCGATGACATGGGGATTAAGCTGATCAGATCATCTCCGTATTATGCCCAAGCTAATGGACAGGATGAAGCATCCAACCAGAGCCTCATCAAGCTCATAAAGAGAAAGATCGATGAGTATCCTAGGCGCTGGCATGAGGTGTTATCAGAAGCTTTGTGGGCATATCATATTTCGTGTCATGGGTCCACCAAGGCGTCGCCGTACCATCTAGTCTACGGCCAGGATGCTGTGCTACCATGGGAAATCACGGCTGGATCAAGGCGTGTTGAATTTCAGAATGAATTATCTGCTGAACAGTATGCAGCCTTGAAGAGTGACAACGTGGAGGACCTGACAGAGCTAAGACTTTGGTCGTTGGAAAAGATCAAGGAAAATAAGGCTAAAGTTGCCCGTGCATACAAAAAGAAGGTCAGGCCTAAGGATTTCCAAGTCGGAGATTTGGTCTGGGAGGCAGTATTGCCATTGGGAACTAAAGATAAAAGGTTTGGTAAATGGTCTCCAACTTGGCATGGGCCATACAAGGTTGATCAGGTCTTGCCTGGGAATGCATACATGCTTGAGGAATTGGACGGCGTCAAGTTTCCTGTTGCTGTCAATGGCCAACATCTCAAGAAATACTTCCCGAGCATGTGGGAAGGCGAGTAACGAGAGCCGATGAGATCCATCTGGCTGTAATCATGACAGGCCAACACGTTGAGTTGGCCAGTAAAAAAATGATGATGATGATAGGCCAATACGTTGAGTCGGCCAGTAAAAAAAGAGAAGATAGGCCAACACGTTGAGTTGGCCGACAAAAAAAATGCATATGAAGCGAACAGCCGATGTGTAACCATCGACTTAAGATGTTTTTAACCAAGTACAAGTTTCAGGTTAACAGGCAGTACTAATTGTCTCTTGAGCCTATCTACTGGTTCAGGAATTCTTCTATGGCGTGGATGGCTTCTGTGCGGACGGTGTCTGCTCGTGCTATGATTGTTTCGTCATCCTTGTCATCGCCTGTAACTATCTGCCGACTCAAGGTGCTGATCTCTGCAAACTCTGCTTGTATCTGCTCGGCTATTTTCTGGGTTTCTTGTTTGGAGTTTGCAATGGAAGCTTCCTCGGCCTGGATGAGTTCCTTGGTGGTGCGGACCTTTTCTTCGAGTTCCGCCAGTTCTTTCTTAAGGAGGTCGAGTCAGTTCATGTTGGCAGACACATCAGCTTTGATATCTAGAGTTGCCTTCTTCTGGTTGAGGGCCTTGCACTTTTGGGTAATGTCAGCTTTCAAAGAAGCTTGAGAGCGACGCGCTTCCATCCTTTGTTGTGCTTTACTCACTTCTATCCGAAAGAATGGAAGGTTGCTGGCTGGCCAGAGCTTGATTTGCAATGGTTCCGGGAGTTGGGATTCTATTTGCTCGAAGATGTTCTTTATCTTGCTGGAATCATCAACCAGAGAAGTGATTGGAGCAGATAGTAGATCCTTGATGAGTTGAAGTTGATGTGCCAGGTTAGCCGATTGCTGCAGAGATGATGTCTCTGCTCCAGGGACAGTCAGACCCATTGATGCAGGGTCAAAGGAAAGCAAACCTGAAATGTCAAAGCTCTATGGGCATATCTAGAGTTAGAACAAGATGCATTTATGAAGCTATCAGCTAGTTTAGAATTGGATTTGGAATGTTACCTGTTCTGAAGAAGAGGTGTTGGACGGTTCAAGAGCAACTGTCCTGTTATAGCTGGTGTTGACGTCAATGACATCTACTGCATCGGCTTGTTCCTCGTTTGCATCCATTAGTGCATCAGGAGTTGCAGCCATCTCATGTTGTTCTAGGCTTTCTGCATTGGGGATGTCTTCAGCTGCGTCCTGGGAATAAAATTATAGTCAACCAGGGTACATATGTATAAAAGGGAAGTTCTTGAATGATGAGTTACCTGGTTGGTGTTGGACTCTGATAGACTCGGAGAAGATGGTACTGGTTTCTTGATGACACGCCTCGTGATCATCTTCCTTTTCTTGGTCAAGACTCGGGGGGCAACACTTGCAGAAGTTTGTCTTCGCTTGGAAGCCGACTGGAGTAAGTCTGGCTGAACAGTCATTATCACTTTCTTCATTGGTGGTGACCCTTTGCAGAAGAGTACGTCAGGAGTAGTTGGAAGAAAGTGGAATGGCTCCCTAGTGCTGGTCGTAGGTTCTGGACCATCTTGTTGCTGTTAACAGAATGAGCAAGATTAGTCATGCAAAGGATGGAGGACTTATAAGGATGAATGCATAAATTCAGTACCTCTTCTTCGGGGATTACATATTCAAGATCGATTTGCTGCAGTCAAGGACCCAGAGCTTTTCCGAAGACATGAGTTTTCCACATGTTCCACCAAGTATCAAAGCCGATTGATGAAGGGGTGAAGGACAGATCGGCTGGTATTGGAATGTGGAGATTATCAAACATGCTGTAGCATCTTGAGCTGGTGAGACCATCAGGCAGATCGGCTCTGCTCTCCACCAAGTGGTGAATATGGAAGTGGGGAGGAACCTGTCCTAGGCCAAATTGCCGAGCTGCTATGACTGGCTGGTAAGATTCATAACCTGGCTTGATAATTCTATTAGAGGTGCTGATGCCAACGGGGAAGAAGCCAGGTCGAATCATCAAAGAATACAGATGCCGAGTGCTGTCGTCATCGGCAAAGTTATCTAATCTAAAGGCAGTTGGGTTTTCAAAGGATTCAGATTCAGTAAATGGGAAATAAAGGGGATTATCTAGTCCTTTGTAGAAGATTCTGAACCAATTTGTTGCATCTGTTGAGTTCAATTTACTGCCAGGAAGACTGAATAAAGCTTGGCCATAACTAGTACATCTAATTGGTTTGCCATTCTCATTAGGAAAGGAGTTCTTGGTTAGGCCTTGGAAGTTGGGAATATGGTGCTGGAAGTACAGTTGTGCCCACAACTGAATAAACCACCAAGGGGCTCCAGTTCTCAGTTTCTTTTTGTTAAGCAAATTAGATGTCATCAAATGGAGATATCTGTAGGTTTCTCCAAGGAAGAGTTTGCCTAGGCCGGTGTGATTACCATGGGCCAGGTGATAGGCCAAGGGGAGATAGTTCTTAGTTGGAGCTAAAGAAGGACCACAGAAGATTTAAGAAGGCTGTGTGTTCCTTCTCAGTCACTGGACCTTTTGTTTTCATGTGCTGACTCATGTAAGTTCCCCAGTTTGTGCAGTTAACCTTGGAAGAAAGTTTGAAGGGGACTTCTGCCATTTTGTGAGCAGCAGGATTAGGAGAGCTAATGTCTAGTCCAGTGATCATGGTGACATCTAGCAGAGTAGGGGTCATGGGTCCATGACCAAAGAGGAAATAATTCAGAGCATCAGACCAGAAATAGCCGATGGTTTTCAAAAGATTTTCATCTTTGTCAAGGGGTGACAGTGATAAGCTAAGTGCATCGGCTATGTTCAAATCTTGCCATAGGGGCATGTGAGTTTTTGCTACTCTGTTGTATCATGTAATCCAGCTTTCAGGTGGATTAGGCCAGGCTCTTAAGCAGTCGGCCCAGAGGTTCAGATCGATGTTTTGGCTCACAAAAAGAATCCTATTTGCTTCACAAGAGATCAAATCTATGGGATTTTCATGAGTTCGTGGGCCAAGACAGAAAGATTTTGGGTTAGAAGGATGCGGCAGAAGGACGTCTGACACCTGAAGTTCAGAAATTCAGAAGTATGCGTATGGTGTTATGTTTCAGAGTTTTAGTTTCAGAAGCTTGGCAAGCTGAAGAAAGCTAAAGGATTAGGCCGAATATTACCTTCAGGCCGCAGATTGCCGTATCATCGGTTGCGGAACTTGTCGTCTGAGTTGCAGAATCTATCATGGTTCAGATCTGTTGACTTAGGGTTTGATTGATGTAGGCTCTGATTCGAATTCCGGCTGCTTGGAGAGTTCTTGCTCGAATTTGTGGAGCTTGGTTTTTGAATTATGCTCGGATTCAAGAGTTCGGTTCAAGGTGGAAGTGTTACTCTACTCTTGTGCGGGTTGCTTCTAGTTTGAATTTCGTCGGCTCTTGGATATTTATAGAAGCCTGATGCGTTGCCATCGGCTTTTTGGAAAGCAAATATCAGACATACATAATTTAGGGAAGTCGATTTCATTAATGGAAAGTTCATTACAAGGAAAGCCGATTTTACAAAGGAATCAATCCTTCGGCTTTGTGATTCTACCCCTACGATACTACTACTGTTCGTAGATACCTAGTACCTACGACGCTTGGGGCTTCGGGCCGGCACATCCCCGCTGCCGTCGTCGTCGCTGCCGTCGTCGTCGTCGTCGTCGCTGCTGAAGGCGCTGCTGCCGCCTTCGGACCCGAGATCGCTCCAGCCGTCACCGCCGCCGCTCTTCTCCTCCTCGCTGTCCTCCCCGGAGGACCCGAGGAACCGAAAGGGCTTGCCGCCCATCGGCTCGTCATCATCGGAGGGGGAGTCGATCTCCTCTTCTGAGGAAGAGTCGACTCCGTCCGAAGAGGGGTCTTCTTCCTCGTCCTTCTCCGACTCCTCTTGGAACAGGAGCCGGAGGTCTTCTCCTTCAGTTTCGGGCTCGTCCTCCTCGGAGGCGACCCCGAAGTCGAACCCCTCTCCATCCCAGTACAGAGGAGCCAGCGCTTCGTGCACTGCGGTTGGGTCCCACTCTGGCGTCGGCACCCGACTCTCCGAGATGGAGTCGACGGAAGAAGCAGGAAAGGGGGAAGAAGAAGAAGGGGAAGAGGAAGAAGAAGAAGAGTCTCCGAAGGAGTTGGAGTCGGAGGAAGAAGAGATCGCCATTGTTGCTGGAGGATTGGGGTTTCTGCGCTATTGGCTTTGGGAGGAAGAAGGAGTTCGCTGTGAAGAAAAGCCGATTCGGGGTGGAGTTAAATAGTAAAAAGTTGGGATACGGATCGGTAGTTTCACATTCTATGAGGAGCCAGTTGCAGAGACGTTGCGTCTTCCTTGGTGGTTACAGTGTGTTTAATGAGCATTAACGGGAAGATGAAGCGACGGATTGGTTTTAGAACTATCATTGCCAAAACCAGGGGGGCATGTGTTATCGCCATAAATTAACAGGGTTAATTTATGGGCCGAAAGCAAGATGGGCTTAAAGCAGAGGATCAAGAAGACTTGTAAATCGGCTCCTGCGTGAGCATCTAGGCCACATAGGCCGTGTATCCTTAGATTTAGTTTAAGATTAGAGATAGAGTCCAATCGGGACAAGATTAGTTTAGATTGTTTCCCAAGTCTCCGGACTATAAATATGTACCCTTTGTTATTCGTAAAGAGAGAGCGTCATCACGTCTCGAAAACAACAACTCTCGGCGCATCGCCACCCCTAATCCTAGGGTTTCATCCAAGTAAGCGCCATGCTGCCCTGATCGCTTCTCGCGATCAGGGCAGTATTGTTCTTGCTTTTACCTTGGCATTACTCATACTGAAGCGTTTTTTATGGCGAGTAATGCTAGTTATCCTGATGTTCATAGCATGGCTTTTAGTAGATCCGTTGTGCTTTGTTGCTTATCATCTACGAATATCATGTTGTCTCTGTGCAGTCACGTATAAATCTTATGCTAGTTCTTGTTGCATGGAATTAGTCGCACAGAGGCAACACTCTGCTTCTTTTGTGTCTAGTAGATCTAATCTGTTATGGTTTACTCTTATCTTAGGAGTTAGCGTAATATCTGTTAGGTTAGGCCTTGCAAACGGGTTGGATGATCCGGTGGCGTACTAGATGCTTTATCTTAGCCTTAATAGGGATTGTTCCGGTAATCGGATTTTGCTAGTTCTTATGCCTCTGTTTTAGGTTCTGGTTTAGTTGTCTGTTACATTTATTAGGCCTAGTCACGTGTAGGATGTTCCGATCTAGCAGTGAAGCTTTTACCATCGTGGATTAGATTAGCTAGATTTAACTGAAGCAGTTTTATAGTTATTTGCTTTATTCATCAGTATCTGGATAGATGCAGATCCAATCTGACACCGGGACTCGATCGGCTCTTTAAAGCCGATGCAAGAGTCGTCCCAGGGAGCCGACCACGGCTTGGACTTATGTTTATACGTGTCTTTGTACGCAGGAAACTGTTCGGAGCACGTTCGCACCCTCCTGATCGGGTATAGGTCAGGTGGCACACCCGGCTTTCCACACATTCTCCGGGCGTGTGACGGAATTGCGGGCCGTCGACGAGGGAGCAGTGCCTGCCAGCACCCCAGCGACCTCCCGGCTCTTCGTGTTGCCCGTCGCTGCTCGCCGGTGGGTTTCGACCGACAACAGATGCGAGAAAACTATTGACTGTCATGCGGTCACCGCTAGGGAAAGGAGCAAAGCTGTTGGCAGATGCAAGGCCGTCGTCGAGCTGGCATCACGAGCGAGGCCTGCATCACACCGTCGGACCCGCCGCGGTGGAGCAGAGGCGCCGAGGTCGGCGGCCACCGGCGCTGCGGGCGGGCGGGAGCCCCCGCCGAGCGGCACAGACCCCGGTCAAACCGGTCCGGCCCGGTACTAAACCGGACCAAATTCAAAATTCAAAATTGAATTCAAAAAAATGAAAATTTCAGAAAAAAATTCCTAAAAATACTTCAATGTGCGACAAATCTAATGATGTCAAATTTTCTCAAAACTTCGTTCATTTAGTATAGTTTGCAGGGATTTGAAGTTAAACAAAAAAAACGTGCATACAAAAGTATACAAATACAATGTAAAAGTAGTACAAAAGATGGTTAGAGGGTTCATTTAGGCTAAAATATGTTATACAAACATTCTTTTAGTATACTTTGCGGGCATTTGAATTTAAACAAAAAAAATTGAATTTGGCCGGTTACCAGTCAAACCGACCGATAAACCGATCAAACCGACCAGTAAACCGGTCTAACCGGCCGGTATACCGGTACAAACCGTTTGCACAAAGGATTTTAAATTCAAATTTGACTTCGACCGGTTTGGACCGGTTTCCGGCCAAACCGGTTCGGTATACCGGTACCGGACCCCGCCGGTAACGTAAACCCTGGCACAGACACGCTGAACTCGACGCACGCCGCCACCATGGGCGGAGCGGAGGCGCCGAGGTCGGCGGCCACCGCCGCCGCCGCGGGCGGAGCGGAGGCAACTTGCCGCTGCGACCTGCGAGCGTGCGGGCGGGAGCGCTCGGTGAGCGGCGCGAACACGTTGGGCTAAACGGCGCCGCCGCCGTGGGCGGAGTGGAGGCTCTGTACCACCATGAGCGGCCAAGCCGGCGAGCGGAGGGCGCCGTGAAGTGCCGGGAAGGTGGCGAGTGTCGAGCGGAGGGAGCCGAGCGGCGAGCGGAGCGCAGCCAGCAAGGCGAGGCAGGCCTGCGCAGCCTCTGCTGACGGAAGTTGAAGACGACCTGCCGATTATGCTAATGAGATCCACAACACATTATTATCTCTCACCGGGTTAAGCAGTAGAACCCGGACTAAACCTAACCCGTAGGGAGCATGCAAAACGGTTTGATACGGTGCCGGTTCCACAGGTTTGGTGGGTTGGAACCGGACCATGTACAGGGCGAGGCCCAAGTATTAATTCACCATACACAAGCCGGGGTCCCGTCCGAGTTTATTTCAACGGAAGCTGGGTGAACAAAAGATTGCATGAGTACATATAGTTTACCTCCGTTGGCTGACATCAAGATATGTACAAAGAGCAGGTACACGTAGAAGGAGAAGCACAGCCGATAGGGTTGATGAAAAAGGAGCATGAGCCTGATGCGAGTCAGCTGTTTATTATATAGAGGTTGTTCTTTTGATATACCTTGGATGGATAAGTCGGCTACACCCACTTCAGTCGTTGGCATCGATGGCCGATGAATACGAAATGCCGATGAATGAATATGGGAAAGCCGATAGAAATTGCTGGGATTATATGGCCAATTGAACTTTACGGCCATCGGCTCTTATACAACCAATGTACAGTTATCGGCTCTTAGCTCCAGGATTATTGATGAAGATTCTGTCAATCAGTCGCCGAAACTCTTCCAATTTGGTTGTCTATTTCTCCTATCATTTCACTGCACGAATCAGAGCAACTGACGGAGATTTTCGGAAGCTCGTGGGCTGTGCCGGAAGGCGCAAACATCACCATGGCGCTGTACGCCGCCGTCTATGGTCGTCTCTCCGATGCCTCGAGTGACGAAGCCTACCATTAGGTCGACCACCTTCTTGCCGGCGCCGGCGCCAAGTTCCACTACCACGACAACACCCTGTTGTTAAGGTACATGCAAGTTGTGCACGTCGGAAGGTTGGCAACTAAAGGGTTCAAGCAATTATGTGTTCGTCATCAACGGGAAGACCTAATCGGCTATGACTACGAGCATTTAATAATTAAAGCTATTGGCCGCTTGGTCCTATAGTTGAATGCCGATATTGTTTATTCAGAGTCTTTCATCGGCTATACACTCTTGGTACAAGCATATGGATAGCCCATGGGAGGAATAGAGGAAGAGCCAACAATTATTTCCTAGTAAAGCCGATGGATAAATAGCAATTCTATGCAAAGGGAAATATGACTTGGATTTAACATGCAAGTCGGTAGAGATAAAAAAGGAAGTAGGCGCAGGAAGTGTTAATCGGCTGTTGGAAAGTTGGTCTCATTGGCTCATTTGATGATACGATTGGCAAACGGCACCAGGTCTATCTCGTCTGTGCATCGGCTGCGTATTCTATCATTGCACGTTAGACAGCCGATGCAGAGGATAACAATAAATGGCTGATCAGTATGTTGGAACAATGACGAATCAGGGCTTATCAGTTTTTGTTCAGTCAACCAGACATTTAATGGAGGGAATTATTTCATTACCTATTCACGAGCCGATGCGTCCGTTTTCTGAAGATATCATTCACATTTGCATCGACTGTATCCTCTTGATGCTGGTGGTTGAGAGCATTTTATTGAGAAAAGGAATTATTATTAAAAACAAGATGGGCTTTGTTTGTCCTGTTTCTTCCTCAGCTAATACAGCGGATAAATTTACTGAATGTTAGTTATCGGCTATATAGTACATGGGATGCGAATTTGCTCTATGTTGATCATATTTGGCAAGGAAGCCGGCAGGCTATATCGGTTAGTCAATGAGCTAATGGCTCCTCTTTTTGGACACCTTGCGTAACCAACAAGCTCATCGGCAGCAGATTGCCGATGTATGGACAGCCAATGGAGATCGTGTGCATACACATGGCTTATATGGGGAAGTGCTCGTTTCGCCATCTGCTCGTCTTATCACCGAGCTGGATGTTGTGCCACCATCGCCGACCACTGAGAAGATGACGAAGCCATCGGCCGGAAACGATAGATGACGAGCACTAGAAGAGGTCGATGGGTTGATTTGACGGCGGTATAACCCCATCTGTTGGCTTTTTGAGCAGCCGATGCACTTACCGGCTAGCTCTCAAATTGGTAATAAGAGTTTTATCGGCTGTTGAACAGTTCTTGGAAGATGACCGTGATGTCATGCCAATCGGCCGGAAGCGACATGACATGGTCACGTTGGTGCTACCATCATATGATCCACGCACGTCAAAAGGCCAGAGATGCTCGTGTGCAACTAAGTACTCCGCACGTGATAAGCAAGAATTGATGATCACAAGACTATGATGCGGTCGTCTGCTGCCAATGCTGGTATGATAAAAAAAAACCTTACTTTTTACTGCAAAAATGTTTGGAGATTTTATTTTGTGAAAAAATAAAATAGCTTAGTTCCTCAATGACATGAAATTCCTACCAGAGCCATATGTTGATATATCTTTGAAAACCTTTTTGCATATGCTACTTGTGGTTGCATTGAGTATTGTCAAATTGTTTGTGACCCTTGTGAGATTCGTTTCATGCTTTTAAGATCAAGATCACGGACACTCCACATATACTTGTGCCGACTTCTACACTGGAAGTTGCGCAAAAATATGCTTTTCATCCACACAAAAATACTCTTATCATTTTGACATGACTCTTCATATTGCAAAAAGAATATGGGCTATGCGAAAGAAAAAGAAAAAGTATCCGTGCCCAGAAGCATAGGAAAAGGAAAAAGAGAAAAGAAAAAGAAAGATAGTCCATATCTCAAAATAAAAAATAGAGTCATGTAGAAAAGGGTGCGAGTTCCATCAAGAAAATTCCACACTCATGCACATCTTGATCTGATTGTATGACCTATTTTCTTTATTGGATCCGGTTTTTGACTTTGCAATATATGCGGTACAAGTATGCGTCCTCTTCATTCCCAACCCTAAGCTCCACAAAAAGCCTTATTAGAAATAGGAAAGACAGAGGCGATCTAATGCTTTGGTAAGGAATTATACACATTGAGCGATCTGAGAGAGTCATTTGAGGAGCAAAGTTTTATTCTGATTTTAATTTTTTTCAAAAAAAAACCCAAGTTATTTAGCAGAAGAAGTAAAGTTGGTTTGACTCTTCACATTGGCTTAAATTGTTATACATATCATGGAGAGGATTATCGGCTATAAAAGAGCAACATCAGAAAAGCCGAAGTCTCCTATCCATGAAATGATTGAGCAGATTGAGGCACTGGATTTATAGAGTTTCGAAGCATGAGCCATTCCTACTTCGAAACTGGCGGGCCTGTGTTGACACCGGATTTTGACAAATCCGATGTATAATGAATTATGAAACAATTAGCTCTTTGGGTCAATGTGTAAGTTGACAGTCAACAGCAGTTGCCGATGAAGTCGTGACGACGATCGGAGGGAAAGGCTAATAGGAGCTCGCATGCGAGAGTGTTGAGGTCACGTGGGAAGAAAAAAGAAAGCAAACGTGGCCGGATTGTTTTATTAATGATAGAAGACATGGAGGCCGGTGAGTCTGTAGAATAAAGAAGTTACATGATGGATCAGCATGTGCGTGCAAAGAAGTTGAAGTAAACGGAGATACATGGGTACTGCATATGTCATGGAGATTATGTGCATGCGTGCATACATTGGAGAATTATTAGCGTGCCAGCAAGCCTGACGTCATGAAGAAGACCCCTATGTGGAAAGGAGGAGTCCAGCATTAATCGTGCATGCGGATTAATCGTTCCGTGAACGTGGCGGAGGAAGCTTAATTAGCAAGGATTCTACGTAATAGAAGTTAGAGTCCATTTATCTTAGGATTTCCTTTTAATTTAGATTTTGCTTGTCAGGCAAGTTAGTTCATGTTATAAATATGTACCCCATCCATTGTAAAAGATTTATCACACGATCAACAAACAAATTCTACTTTTTACCTGCAATTTACTTTTCGGCGACTTCGCCACTTTTCTTTTCTTTTCTTTTCGGCGAGTTCTTTCGAGTTGATCAAGGACGCATCACATTCGAGCGACTTGATCTGCTGGTAAGTTTTCGTTTACCGAATAAATCTGAGCTTTAGCTTCCGGGCGCATCGCTGTGACTTCGTTCAGATCTATTCAAAAGTTATCGAGTTTATCTAGGCTTTGACTTCCGGGCGTATCGCTGTCGTCTCGTCTAGATTTATTCACCAATTATCGATATCGGCTAGATTTGTAGGTTTTTCTACGCTTTTTGGCCATTATCACACCTAAAAACATATTAGATCAGCTTTAGGTTTTGCAGTAACACTTTTGTTATCTCAAGAGCCGGTTTAGATCTGTTTTTAGTTTATATCATCTGAGTTACACATTCGTAGCTTAGATTTTGTTACACACATAATCGGCTACTTAAAGCCGGTTTTGTCGTCTAGTGCATCGGCTGATCCTGCCGACGCACTCGTTTATTACACGCTTGCATTTAAATATTCTTTTGTCGTGTATTGTATCGACAAAGCTTTGCCGATACGCCTATCTGAGGGATAATCGGAACTCCAGCCGATACACCTTCGAATTTAATGTTTACTCTGTCTCCGTGTCAATCAACAGGTCAGATTGACTGGCACGCTTGGTCTACTTTCCGTGCTTGGTGAACACTTGCCCTTGGATTCCAGTGTGTTGATTTTTTGCGTCAACATATAGTTTTAGTAGCTTTGCTACCCAGTATCAAGAGCCAAGAGAAACAATGGATAATGAAACGTACACAACTAAAATTAGACTCAGGGTTCAAAACCTGTTAATGGAGGCGGATAATCCTTCCATCGTCAAGCTGATGGGAACACAAGATGGCGCTCGGTTTGTCATATCGAGCATTTAGCATGATGTTCAAGGGCTTTGTGGGAGTTTTATTTCTGTCTTTTGCTCATGTAAATAGGGAGCACAATTTGGCAGCACATGTTTGTACCAAACTAGCCTCTTCTGATGACGTTTATGCTGCTCGGATGAGCTACGTTCCTCTTTGATTGGCAGACGTGATCATCAACAATTGTACTCCAACTTCTGAGTAATATAAGCTCTTGTTATTGCCCTCGGAGAAAAAAGTTGTTGATCATGTATCACTGGGTACTGTCACGAGAATCTCATCATCTTCAGAAGAACAAAGCCTCTGTGCCACTCGAAACAACATTCTTAACATCTCATATATTTCATCCATCCTTGGGTGTGACCTATCCTCTGCATTGAAAGAATGCACCTCATTTTTCACCTCAATCCAGCTCCATCCAGGAACTTTGCTTAATCCCCTATTCTTCATTACCTTCTGAACTGTTGCCCTGTCACTCCACATACCAAGACCAGAAAACATGCTGGAGAGAAGAACAAAGGTGGAGTGCTGTCGAGGTTCTTCCACAAGTAAATAGCTTGCCACATCGCTTGCTAGTTCCATATTCCCATGGATCTTGCAAGCACCTAAAAGGGTCATCCAAACCATGGCATCTGGTCGAAATGGCATAGAATCAATAAGCTCTTTTGCTTTGTCAAGCTGCCCAGCCCTCCCATAGAGGTCAACACCACATGCATAGTGCTCCATTCGAAGAGGAATTCCATACCTAGTTTCCATCGTATTGAGAATTTTTGACCCTTCATCGACAAGACCGGCATGGCTGTAGGCGGTAATCAGGCCAACAAAGGTAACATGATCCAGAGGAACCCGAAGTTCCAGCATTTCAATGAAGAGGTTGGTCACAATCTGTGCCTGTCCATGTTGTGCATAACCAAACATGATAGAATTCCAGGGAACTGAGATACTCTTATCTGCCTCTTCAAAAGACTTTCTTGCATCACCAAGCATTCCACTCTTAGCATACATGAAGATCAGTGAGCTTGAAACAAAGTCATTGGAAGAAAAACCAGATTGAATGACTAAACTGTGTATTTGTCTACCTAGCTGAAGTACAGCAAGGTCTGAGCAGGACCGCAGAGCAGCAGAGAATGCAAACTCGTCTGTTCTAATATTCTCTGACTGCATGCATCTGAAGAATCTCAAAGCATCAGCACTCAAACCATGCTGTGAATATCCAGTTAACATAGAGTTCCAGGAGACTGCGTCCTTAAGCACCAGTGAATTAAAGCACTTAAATGCATCTTCCATCATACAGTTCTCAGTGAACCTAGTGTACATGGAAATCAGAGCATTGCAAACATGTGTGACTCCTTCCAACCCAATCTTCATTACCAAACTATGTATTCCCCTCCCTCGGTGATCGCCACGCCAATGCTCTGAACAAACACTTATGATACTTGTGAAGCTATACATGTCAGGCCGGATTCCACTCTCTTGCATCATCCTGACAAAGAATCTCATTGCCTCTTCATTCATCCCATGGTAAGCATAGGCTCCAAGCATAGAATTCCATGATATCAAATCCTTACTCTCAATTCCATCAAAGACCCTTCTAGAGTCTGCAAGGGCCCCACACTGCGAGTACGCAGTGATTGCTGCATTCGACACAACCAAACCCAACGCTGATCCATACTTCACAATCTTCCCGTGCAACTCTTGCATCAAGAAACACCAGCTCGGACCTTCAACTGCAACAAGCAAAGCGGCGAATGTTGCTTCATCTGGGGCCAGCCCCTCCCTCTCCATCTCAAGAAACAGATCCACCGCTTGTACCAGATCCCCAGACTCCGCGTACCCCGCAATGAGCGCGTTCCAAGAAACGTTATTCCGCGCCGGCATTACGTCGAACACGCGGCGAGCATCACGCAAGCGGCCACATTTCGCGTATACATCGACCAACGCGCTAGCGGGGATGACGTTGTCGGCGAGGCCAGACTTGACCGCGAAAGACTGCAGCTGGGCGCCGAGCGCGGGGCAGCGCGCGGCGGCGGCGGAGCGGAGCGCGGAGCCGAGGGCGAAGGTGCTGGCAGCAAGGCCCCGGGCGTGCATGGCCCGGAGCAGGCGCCATGCGTCCGGGTGCGCGCCGGCGGTGACGTGCGCGGCGAGGAGGGAGTTCCAGGAGACCGCGTCGGGGCGCGGGATCTCGTCGAACACCCGGCGCGCGGCGGCGAGGACGGAGCTGTAGCCGGACCCGGGAGGGGAGGCGGCGGAGTAGGCGATGAGGAGCTGGTTCCAGGGCGTCGGGGAGGAGACGCCGGACTTGAGGAGGGCGGCGTGGGACCTGGCGGCGGCGAGGGCGAGGTTTTGGTGGTGGCGGCGGCGCATGCGCAGCGGCGGCGGTAACTGCGACGCGTGCGCGGGCAATTGCAGAGCGCCGCCGAGTCCTGGGGGGAGAGGTTGAACTCCATAATTTGTCTTGAACGATTAACTCCATAATTTGTCTTTGGCACATTGCCAAGCTACTAAAAAAATTTGAAAGTGCGAAATCCATGTCGTGTAAACTGGCCAGAAATGGAGAAACTGTATTTCTCCTGACCTTGGCGTCGTTAGTTTCGCAAATCTCGGGTACAAGCGGATGCTGCTGCAAAATTTGCAGGGTCCGAAATTCCGTTATTTGCAGATGCTGTTGGAATACTTGCGCAGCGTGAAGTAGATGAATCGGTTATGGCGCAGCAAACACATGTTGCACAGTTCTGGGGAAAAGCATCAAGCCTTGTTACAGCAATGGCAAAGCCAAAGAAATACCCAATCAGGCGCCGAGAGATGAGCCTCTACATAGCATTCTTGAACCTTACATTCATTCTTACTGCATCAATCACGCTGACTCAAGTGATGATACAAGAAATTCAACAGAGCGCTCGCAACAGAACGGCACTGGAATCACACTAACTATACAGCACCTTGTGACTCCATCGGCTTGCGATCACCCAACAATTCGACACGTTTTACGGTTGGAGATGGAATCCACTTCCGTTATATGAAGCCGAACGACTGGCAAACGCACCTCCAGAAAGTTGGCGCCAAAAACGGACCAGCATGCCAGGCTCAAAAGATGTGCCGTCACTGAAAGAACTCCATAATCATAATGGATCAAATCTCTGCAGACGATCACAAACTTGCTTTACGAACATGTAAACCAGGCCAGATCATCGCCAGCAAAGGAGGAACAGCCAGCCAAACTAAAACTACACACATCATACCAGTTTGTTGGTTGGCTTTCCTTATCAAATACTACGGCCCTCTTTGGGAGACCTCCGGCTCTGGCTTCTTCACCACCGTGGAGGGCAAAGAGGAAAGCGATGCGGAGGAGCTACTGGGAGGTGGGGGTGCGAGGTAGGGCCAGCGATGGGAGGACGACGACTGGCGGTGAGGAGCGCGAGGTGATCGGCGGCTGCGGGAGCACGGCAGGACATTGCCGGCTGCAGTGGAGTCTGAGGTGGGGGTGGGGGCAGAGGCGGCCGATGGCAGAAGCTTGCTGCAGGCTGGAGGTGGCCGGGACTCGAGCAAGAGGCAAGTAGGCGCACGGGAGGATGAAAGAAGCGAGAAGAAGCGATAAGGAGGAAAGAGATGGAAGGAAAGAAAAATAAAAGGAGAAGGAAAAAGAGAAAATATAAAAGTAGGATATTATGGTTATTTGACTTTTTTATGTATATTAAACTAGAAGAAGTTGTTTTGTCCAATGTTTTTCAAAATAACTTCAGCTTCATCAGAGAAGCTGCTCCAGAGCCAAAGCTAGAGCTACTTTTGGAGGAGACGCAACCTTTGCCACACGGGCTCTACATCTGCAAGAGAAACACAAAATCTAAATGTGATTTCTTTGCATGGTTACTTCTCAGCAAAATTCTGCAAATAAACTAAAAATTAACTGGGAGTGCAATCTGAATTGTAACCTCTATTATGCAGAACTTGAAGCACCCAACTTTTTCATGGAACACAATTTCTGAAGAGCCTGAGAACGTTTGGAAAAATGTGACAATCCACAAACATGCCAGAAGGGGTCTCTGACAAGGTTAAAAAAAATGCAGCAGTTCACAAACATGCCAGAACCTTTCTTGGAGAAGGTTTGAAAAATGGAACAACTCACAAACATGCCAGAAGCTGTCTTCAAGAAGGTTCAAAAGAATATAACAATTCACAAACATGCCATGCCAAAACACCCCATCATCATGTCTCAACAATTGGTTTGATTAGTGTATCAGGCTGACAAACAATAGTTCAGGGAAAAGGTTGCTATGGCAATGGAAAGAAACAGAAGAGGTTTTCAAATGCAAGAGCTGCCTCACCTTCAAGTCACTCAACTTAGCACAGTACATTTTGACCCTTTCAGGAAATAAAAATAAAAAAAATGACTCCTTGCGAAAACAATATAGTTTGGATCCCTCTAGTCAGTGCCAGCTTCATGGGCACCGAATATGAACATGTCGATGCCAAAGTAACAATATATACACCAATGGATCCAATACCATAGTTTCTTTTGGAGAAAAGACATAATGGGTAATCATAATAGTGTTCGGCTGATCTAGTAAATAGTGTTCGGCTGGCAGAATGAATAGTATTATGTGAGAGGAGATAAGCCAAGACAAGCCGAGACAAGCCGAAATTGGACAAGCCGAACAGCCCCAATTGTCATATGCCAAAAAGTAGGGGGGGGGGGCATATTGTGGTTGAGGTTCTAAGCTAGCGGAGGGGGCAAATAATATTACTGTGGTGAGGTGATGGGTAATGAATAGACAACGTGGGGATGGTGGAATGTGAATATATAATCCCTCGGTCCATCAGCCTATGCTGATTTCTGGTAGGCTTGCAATGAGGGATGGTGTGGACAAAATGAGTAAGGCAAAGAAGAGGAGAAAAGGGGCATAATACTCAATGGAGACAATGGCATCAGCATGTCCACAAAGATTTAGCATGCCTTCTGTCGGGGAAGGACAGTGAATCAATAGTCATCCTCATTTTACCCAACCATGATAAACAACAAAGTGACCATAAGCAGAAATTATACCTTGAGCTTATATGTATAACAGGTGGAAAGCTGGACAGGAGAAAACAACTAAATTTCCTTTAAACAAAAGAAAATCATTAATATATGAAAAATAGTAGGCATAAATCTTCAAATATGAGGTAATAAGCCTTTTCTGGCATACAAGAAAGCACAGTGAAGCACAATCATCAGGAGGCACAGCGCCAGTTCTAGGGCATGCTCCAGGTCCCCAGGATGACCAAGCCCTTGGTGTGAACTCCAAGAAGCTGAGTTCTACTTCTACCTTGGTAATCAGGCAGCTTGCAAAAGTATAGCAGCAAAAACTATTCAGCATCAATGCATGAGTACTAGATCTGTGGTTCTGGAGTTGAAACTCCAAACAGTACTGTAGCAATTGCTATTGAAATAATGCTGTTCAGTTATAAGGTATAAGATGCTGCATTGGATCTTATAACTTATTTAGCCTTTGCCGATTAACATGAGCACTTCAGTTTTTGTTCTCCATCTTTACAGGCTGCTTGATTTTGTAGCTATCTAGTTATTATTTGATAATTAATATTGATGTATTTTTTTAATATGTTACAAGTCTACTAACTCAAAGCATAATCTCTTTAGGCTTGAAATGCTTAGTCGTTTACAGAAAGAACGCACAGAAAACAAAAAACATCAAAAGGGATGCAATAAATCAATATTAAATGACAGTTAACAGAAACATAAGTAATTTGTCAACTCCAGTACTGAGCATGAAACCAAGACCAATCGAATAATTGAGGACAAGGAGAAGACAGTGTCTTTGTACCCAGGTAGAGCAAGGCAGAATCATCCTGCTAATTCACAGCACAGCTTGTCCTGGCTCCATAAGCTTCTAGTACTTGAGGTATCACTTCCTGGTATTTATTGACATACCTCTCCACAAATTTCTTCTCCGAAATAGTCAGATGGCCCATCCTTATTCCCTTCTTGAGGACGCCCTTGGACACCAGAATGTCCAGCACCTTGTACCTCGGCAGCAAGCGCTTCTCGTAGCTGAAGGAAAGAACAGTCGGGGATGATGACACGTACTCAGGGTCCCAGCCAAGCTTCTCAGAGAGGAAGCGCATGAGCTGCCTGACCTTGTCGTCGGACACTGACATGCAGTAGGGGTGCTTGGTGAATGCCCGCCTGATCTGCTCCTCAGTCCACCCCAGGCTGAGGTAATTCTCCATCCTGCGGTCCCATTTCGACTGGTAGATTTTGGCGAACACCCCAAAGGCGTAGGGGAATATGCCAGAGTCCGGGCTCACCCCAAAGTCCTTCATGGCAGCCAAGCCCTCGTCAAAGCGGGTGGACCTGTGCACGAGCGCCTTGGGGTGTGTGACAACGAGCTTGACGAGGACCTCCTCCGTGACGCCGTGGTCGCGGAGCGCCTGGAGCTTGGGGAGCAGCATGACCTCGAGGTTATCATAGATGAGCTCGATGGACTGCTTGACGGCGGCGAGCACGTTTTCGTCGGAGCCGAGGAGGTCCCTGAGGAGGCGTTGGTTGGGGCGGAGGCGGCCGTCGAGCCCCGCGGTGAGGAAGCGGTTGGGGCTGGCGAGGACGAAGCGGCGGACCTCGGCGGGCGAGAGGCCGAGCTCGTGGAGGTAGAAGTCGAACCTGGCGCCGATGGTGGTCGAGGCGAGGAGGGCGGGGAAGGCGGCGACGAGGCGCGCGATGGAGGCGGGGGGCATGCCGAGGGTGTCGCGGAGGAGCGCGAGCACGGCGTGCGCGTTCTTGGTGGAGCGGAGGCGCACGCGCTCGGCGGCCTTGGCGGCGTCGGCCTCCGCGAGGCCGCACGAGTGGCGGAGGAAGTGGACCGTGAGGGAGGCCGGGTCGCGTCCCCTTGCCCCGCGCCTCGCGGAGGTGGCGCCGCCGGCTTCCGCGAGGTCGGAGGGGGCGCGGGAGGCCGGGGCCCCGCCGCCTATGAGGCGTTCGACGAAATGCCCGAAAGGTGAGGAGACGGCGGCGGCTGCATCAGTCCGGCCCTCATGCGAGACGCGGCCGAGGAGCTGCCCGAGGAAGGCGCGGGCCTCGGGGAGGCGCCGGCGAAGCATCTGGTGGCAGCGGGTCGGAGGAGGAGGGGTGGTTTGGCCGGTCCTGTGCTCGCCTCCTCGCCCCCTCGCTCCGGCGGCGCGAAGTGGAGTCGCGTCGCGGGTGGTGGGGATTGGATCTTGGCGTGCGGCAGGGAGGCGGCGCGGTGCCTCCTATTCATCTTCTGGAAGATGTGGATGCTACGTAACAAACAGCCCACCACGGCCCATGATGGCTCCGCCCCATCGCCCCGCCAACTATTCAAAGTATGTGTTTTGAATCCTATAGCATGCATGCAGGTAGACCGTGTCCCCAGGGTTTTAAAATCCGAGCGGTGACCGGTAACCGCCGGCCTCCGGTTCCGGTATACCGGTCCGGTTTGGTCGGTTATCGGTCGGAACCGGATAAATTCAAATTTAAATTCAAACTTCCCAGTTCAACCAGTTCGTACCGGTATACCGGCCGGTTTGGCCGGTATACCGGCCTGTTTGGCTGGTAACCGGTCAAATTCAATTTTTTTCTTTTTTGGTTTAAATTCAAATGCTCGCAAAGTATACTAAATAAATATTTGTATAACATATTTTAGTCTAAACGAACCCTCCAACCCTCTTTTTTACTACTTTTACATTGTATTTGTATACTTTTGTATGCATGCTTTTTTTGTTTAACTTCAAATCCCAGCAAACTATAGTAAATGAACGATTTTTTGAGAAAATTTAACACCATTAGATTAGTCGCATCTTGAAGTATTTTTAGAAATTTTTTGAGAATTTTTCATTTTTTTGAATTCAAATTTAAATTTTGAATTTGGACCTGTTTCATACCGGACCAATCCGGAACCGGTCCGGACCGGTTTGACCGGTCAAACCGGACCGGTTACTGACGGTTTGGTGAACCCTGGTCGTAACCAGTTTGTGCGGATGAGGGCCAGGACAAAGGTAGGTAATCTATGTTAGTATTTTGTTTTCTTCTTAAAATAGTATATTCAACATTTATTTAAACTTAGTTCAACAATTCCAATAAAGTGGTTCAACATTTTATGTAAAATGCTGAAATAGTACATAGAAAATGTTGAGTTCGTATATTCAAAATGTTGTTTTTAAAAAGTAATAAAATATATTCATATTGGATCTTATTTTGTTGTATAAAATCTATATAAGTTCATGATTCAAACGGAATTCAAAACGCATTTATAGTTTGGAAGAAAAATAAGATCAAAGTTTCCGGTTCAAAAGAAATCCATCGAGCAACCCTTCAGCAACAGTCATTCATTCAGGTGGCGACACCTGTTTGCTCCTCTTCCGCAAATCAGATATGCGCTGAACTAGCTTTCCCACGAGCTTTAATCTCATCCATTAGTTCTTTCCGTACGGATCTCAAACATTAAAAAATAGATAACAAATATTCTTAGGAATCGCCGTTCCAAAAGGCATGTCCGGCGGCCTTGACGTGCTGAGAACCGGGCCCGCCAAGGGCGAAATATTTGTTGGGCTTTCGTACCAAGCCCTGTTCACTTTCCTGGCCCAGCTACGGAAAAGGCCCAAATGAACTGGCTTCTCCGTCATGCCGGTAGGTAAGTTTCCAAATCCTTATTTGCGAAATACAGCTCGAACGAGATATTTATATATATATATGCACGCACACTCATCTACGGAAAACGCAAATTCTTTTTTTGAAAATAACAGTTTAATAAATGGCTTGGTTATTCTGAAAACTTAAGAGTAGATACGAGTAAGGTGTATAATTTTGATTTGCCATTAAGTATAGTTGACCGTCAACATATGCAGCTTAAAAAGTCCCTGTTTGGTTCCCTTAACATATCATAGCACACGATTCCCGAAAAAAGAATCTCGCATACATGGAGTACTAAACGAAGTTTATTTGCAAAACTTTTTCACGGATGGATGTATCTTTCCACGACGAATCTAATGACAGTAATTAATCGATGATTGGCTACAGTGATGCTACAGAGCTATAGAGTTAGTTTTACAAATTAACTTTATTTATTTAGTACTTCTAATTATTAGTCAAAATTTTTGTACTGCTAGTACTGCTACCAGGGCCAAAATTCACAAAGCGAGGAGGAGCGGAAGATTCTCTGCAAATCCAGGGCACTCTATTCTCAGAAAAGCAGGACCTCATGTCATCCGGTCCCTTCCCTGACGAGGGACGGCGCGTGCGAGCCTGCGAGAGAGGGCGGCGAGATGCCGCGCCGCCGCCCGCGCCCTGCCGCGCCGCCGAATTTGCCGGACGATGACGACCTCCTCTCCGAGATCCTCCTCCGCCTCCCGCCGCAGCCGTCCTCGCTCCCCCGCGTCTCGCTCGTCTGCAAGCGCTGGCGCCGCCTCGTCACCGAACCCCACTTCCGCCGCCGCTTCCGCGCCCGCCACCAGAATCCCCCCCCCCCCTCATTGGGTTCTTCGAGGACTTTATATGCCACAAGTTCTTCAGATCTGTGATGGACCCGCCGGATCTCATTCCAAGCGAGCGCTTCTGTCCCCCGCTCGGCGACTGCAGGGGCGGCTGTGAGCCCAACCAATGGAGAATCTTCGGGTGCCGCCACGGCCGCGTGCTCCTCTACAACTGGGAGCAGAAGGACATCGTTCTGTGGGATCCCCCCACAGGCGACCACCACCGGGTTGCCGTTCCGCCGGAGTTCGATAACGAAGAGAAGACCATCTTGAACGGCGCGGTGCTCTGCGCTGCTGCCGGCGACCGCAGCCACGTGCATGGCGGTTTCGGCTCCTGCCCCTTCAAGGTGGCCATGGTTGGCATCGCCAGCAACCACGCGCAAGTGTTTGCATGCATTTACTCGTCGGAAACAGGAGAATGGAGCGATCTTGTCTTGGCAGCTGTTCCCTTTGAGGTTGATTGTGTTAGTCATACCGGCACCCTTGTCGGCAATGCCCTGTATTGGATGCCTCTTGGTCATGGGTATGTCATTGTTGAGTTTGATTTGGACAGGCATAGTCTAGCTGTGATCGAGTGGCCTTCCGGTGCAGAAGTTTCAGGTAATGGCTGTTCTCGAATAGTATTGACAGAAGATGGCCGTCTTGGCCTCGCCAATTTGTCAAGCCACAGCCTGCAAATGTGGGAGAGGAAGGTCTGTTCTGATGGTGTTGGCAAATGGGCGCTGCAGAAGTCTGATGAGCTATGGAAGATTCTTGGGCAGAGGTCTCGTGTGGAGTTGATATTGGGCTATACTGATGATATTAATGTGATGTTGCTATGGATTGATTTATATATCTACGTGCTTCGACTTGACTCCATGCAGTTCACAAAACTTTGGAAAAGTAATATGATCTCCCGAAATCATCCCTATGCAGGTATCTATGGTTCAGGTAACTCCTTGCTGTTTATATCTCTTTAAAATAAAACTGCAATTGCTCTCAGTATTTGGTTGCCGAAATACCTTTACCGTGCTACTGAAATGTTAGGCTAACAAATTAAACCTAGTTGTCATATTTCTTTTCTTATTTAAGTCCATGAACTATCATTGTGTCACTATTAATTTTATGGTTGAGCCATAGTTGTCTTCAGTGATAGCTAACTGTTTCGACTAATTTATTATATGTTTAGCTGCAACCATGAAAGCATGATCCTTGGCAAGTTTATTCAATGAATTTAGTAGAAAAGTTATTGCATCTTAAATATGTAAGCGAATCTATGTATGTCTAGTGTTACATATCTTTGCAGCAATTATTGGTGTAGCAGATTTATATAGGCGACCAACTTCTCCCGAGTTACACTGGTTAGACTGTTGAAGTCTAGGGGTCAATGAAACCCCCGTCACCAGTATGGGTTCAAACTTCAAAGGCTGGTACAACCTTCTTAAGGTCAAGATCAAGGGATGTCTCTCCCCATGGTCTAGTCTTTTTTTTTTCAAATTAATATGGGAGTAAACAAACTATAATTTAGGAGTATGCTATAAGTGCTGAGATATATGAGCAATTTTTTAAAAAAATATTGTGTATAAATGAATAAAAGAACTTGTCAGAATTTAGCATTGAACCTTTAAAGATGTTTTAACTTCTGCACCAGATTTCACACAGAATTCTCATAAACTGACCACTTTTCAAGTTCTCATAGGATGTACGTGGCATGGACTGTTAGCCTTTCAATTTGCAATTTTATCATTTTTGGCATAAGGATAAGGTTCACAAATGCTTCAGTGCCCACAGTACCCATAGTCCCTTAGCATGTGTCAGAAAACAAAACAGGGTAGGCTCTATACCGATCAAATAGGATTTCAGCAGTCTTTGGGCACCTCAGTTGTCTTTAGAGATGTCTATGCTGTTTTGAATTTCTGGTGTGATTGTTCTCAGAGCAGTAGAGTCATTTGGGGTGAACTCTGGTGCAAATGCACCAAATGTTGAAAATGGTGAAATTCTTTAAAGAAACGTACTTCAAAGTTTCTAAAAAATTCGGGTATGAATTGCATCAGTTAAAGAACTATGGATGTTCCAATTTTTTAAAATATTTCGAAATTTGAAAGTATGATTTTTGTGAATTTGCAGGGTTTGCAAAATCTTCTGCATGTGCACCAGATATACTCCTGAGTCATATAGGTTTATTTTCGCTACTACTTGGTTGATGGAATTACTTTCATATCATGTTCTTTCAGTGGTAGCTAACAATTTAAAACTCAAATTGTATCACTAATTACTGTTCCAGATAGGTAGATATTTTTCCTTTATTGAGTTTAGTATTATCATTCAACTGTGTGTTCCCTTCGGTTCCAGAGATAGCAAATTATTCGGATTAATTTACTTATCACTGTTAGTAAATATAAATCATGGTGCCAAGCCAACTGCCAATATCGATCGCCAATTTAGAAACAAAAAGCGGAAGTAAACTTTATTATTTTCGATCAGTTGCTACATGCATTAAAGTTTGATGGTGAGAGCAAACAAATAAATCTGACGCGGACCATCTGGAAAAATTGATTCCCTGGTTATTAAAACGACGTTTAAACGTCGTGAAAACGACGTTTTCACGAGAAAACGTTCTTGTGAAATCGACGTTTAAATGTTAAAACGTCCGTTTAAACAATAAAACGTACATCGTTTTGTTAAAATCTACCCTCTATTCGTTTCGTCGTTTTATCGTTTTAATAACCTTGATTGATTCTGTATATCGGTTGGTAATTCTGAATGCTTAAAGGTAGCTGTATGTTGCATTCTTTAATTAATATTATTTTCTTCAACATAATAATTTCATCAGGCAGCCATATTGAACATAAATACATCTTAACATTTTACTTTTTGTGAGTAGTACCACTCCCTTTGTTCTTCTACAAATGACCTCTATAAGGCATTTGGTCAAATATTTTAATATGGGCCATGGATATAATGTAAGTAGAGTAATTCATATTGACCACATGAAATCTACAAAATCAGATCTGTAAATTGTAACTGAAGATGCTTCCGTAGTGCCTTATTTTTAGCTATTTTGACTAACATGTAGAAATTAAATTTAAAATCATGTCTTAAGAGTCTGCAAAATATCAAATATATCAATTGGAATGATCTTTCATATTTGCCATAGCTTTATGACACATGGGCCTGGGAGCTAGATGTCATAGACAGATCCTGATGGCATATCTGGGATTGAGAAAATTTTCAATCGCAAATAAGGAAATGTTCTTGTAAAAAAACAGAGGGAATGTTAATTATCTTTTGTCAAGATATTAGTTCTGCCACAGATAATAAATTATTTTGCAACATAGACAAGAATAATGTGGTTTTGTGTTTTATCTTCCTCAAGGAGAACATTTTGTGGATCTATGCACTATTGCACTTCTGTTTATTTTTGTTCCTATTGTGTGTCAGTGTGTGTCATTTGGATAACGTGTTACTCTATTCCATTATGCATATCACAGGATCAGTTTCTCAGAATAATTTCGGATAACTTGTTTTCAGCTTATAATATAGGTAGTTTGAACTTGTTCATCTCAGTTGCTTGGTATTTTTATGAATTTTTCCTTGCATTTTTGGAGAAGCTATGTTTGGATCTTCCTGAGATATTTTGCCAGAAGCCAGAGTTGTGCTCAATTGCTTCTAGGATATCTGTTGACTCTGAATTTTATCTTCATCTGGAGTGTTTAGTGTTAGCTCTGCCTATGTTGCCTCAACATAGCCCGTCCCAAGAGGCTACTCAAATGGAGATGAAACCCAAGTGCCTGAACCATGAATAGTTGCACTTGTTGGGTTTCAGCTCCACCCTAGCTCAACTTGCTTGAGCTCTGTTGTTTCTTTTTCCCTTTTTTTGTGTGCGATACATACCATTTTAGCTTTTACTATTTTTGCAATATTAAAATAGTATGGCTTAAGAAACAGTGGCAGAGTATTTTTTGATACTTTTCTATGTTGGAAATTACATAATTTGGACCTGAAGTATGATTGTGTCTTGATGCTTCTCCTATGACACTTAAAACTTAGTAATAGTTGATTAACTCATAGATTTCTAAACTTGGTATTTCTAGTTTCTACTTGCTATGTGATTGTTATTCTCGTCTGTCTATGATATTCAAAGTCTTGCAGCTGACGGAGGCATTGAAGTATTAAACATTTAATCTGTACTGAAATATAGAGAGAATCTTTAGAACATGTCTTCAAAATTGTTTTTTTTCTTTTCACTTTAATTTTCTGACTTCACCTAGTAATAAGTTCTTAAATGATTCAACTTTGGATGAAGACTTTGATGTGAGGTTTGGTCGATATGCTGACTTCAAAAGGGCCTTCTGATTTTGCTACTTGCTCTGTTCCCTCATCTCTTGAATGTGCTTCTCGATAAGAGAGCTCAGGGGCATATGTCAGATGTTAAACGTGAAATGAGATGCAGTCTCTCCACTAGCCAAAACAGATTTTCATTGAATTTACTATTGCTGTTTGAATACTTATGAAAAATTGTGCATGACTTCGTGTCTCTCTGACCGTGTAAGACCAGCTTGACTGATGGACTTGTTATACCCTGCAGGTATCTAGAGTTTGCCTTTCGTTTGCTAAGGTGCAGAGATGGGTGCTTAGGTGGCTGGATTCAGGCCATTCCATTTTGTATCTGCTGGGGGTGTAGCCTATGGTATGGTTCCTGTTTAAACTGGTCATCTATGTAGCGCGTGCATGTAAGTTTGAATTGAATTTGTAGCAACTAATTGCTCGACGGGTGTTCTTTTGGTGACCTTTGAGCAATTGACGCCGTGACCTGTCTTCTGTCTTAGCATATTTGAGCCAAGGTCCCTTGTTAATTAAAGTACTAAAGTTGATGAGTTGGTGCCCTTGAGTGTACTAAGTATACTTCCATTCATTTACGTGTAATATGTAAGGCGTGTATCCTTTCCTTACTTTATTTTTCCTTTCAAACCTTTTGTATACTTCCATTCATACTTTATTTTTCCTTTCAAACCTTTTGTATACTTCCATTCATTTACGTGTATGCGTAAGGCGTGTATTCTTTCCTTACCCCCCCCCCCCCCCCCCCCCCCCCCCCCCCCTTCGAACCTTTTGTTAGTTCGATCCACTGTCCAGCGGCCCATCCCAGCCCAGCCCATGCAAAACGCCGAACGAAATGGTCTTTTGGCACAACCGCATCCGCCCATTGATCCATGTGAGTGAAATGGGGTTTGCTAAAAAGAAATGTGAGTGAAATGGGGACTGCTGCTCTTCTGAAAAAGAAAAACCCGCTACATTGCACTCCGGTAGCGCATGCAAAATTTCGAAAGCCATGTGAATGTCAAATTCAGTGGGATGCGCAAGTTGTGTGTCTAATTTTTTTTTGAAGCAAGTGACAGGTGCTTTGCCTTTCAATTAAAAAAGAATAGAAAATTTATGTAGAAAGGTTAGCCAGTCCACTCCGGATGACTAACCTATCCAAGTGTTGCGGCACAGCACAATACTGCAACGAGTCAACGTTGCTAAGCTGGTTAGCCAGCAGCTCTGACTTCTCGAAGCAAACCCCAGAAGACCTTCACCGGACGGACTGGCAAAAGGCCAAGGTCACAAAGGTCATCGTTGCCAAGCTCAAATACAACACAATGTGAAGAGCAGCTCCGACTTCCTAGCGAACCAAGGCCCCGCCCCCAGTGACCGCTAGACCACACCTACAGCAACCCCAGGGATGATGTTATCATTGCCGAGCTACATCCTCCCGACGCAGCAGCTCCGACTTCACGTCACAGGATCAGTCCCCGCACGCTAGACAGCCGCCCAGAGGCGAAGGGCGAACACCGAAGACAACAAACATTGAGGCCATGACTACATCTAGATGCGACGCCTTCAACAAGGACATGACGCCGAAAGCGTCGTCGTTGCACGGCCAAGAAAGGAATGGGTTTCACCCCTGAAGCAAGACGTGAGAGCGGGAGGCAGCAAGACGCCCCCAACGGGGAAAACGGCGCCCACGGGCACCGCCATCGTCAAGGTTTTCACCCAAAAGTTATGTGAATTGGATGTCAAATTCAGTGCGATGTGCGAATTGTGTGTCAAATATCAAAACCTCTAGTCAAATACACACGAAATTTACTTTTGTTGAAATAGGTGGGAAAGACTAGACAAAAATTATGGACTCAAAGGCTAATTTGATGAAAATTTCATGGATTCCATATCACATTATTATTAAGTCAGCCATAAACACACCAATACATTAGATATAATGTCTGCTCAAAAAATACATTAGATATAATGAAAAAAAAAACTTACCACTTACCAGTCTTCATCGCAACCACAAGCAAGCATCTGGTCCGGTGACAAAACCTAAAGCTTCCGGCGAGGCTGAAATGGTGAATTTCGCTGTCGTTGTGTCTTCTTGGAAAAAAAAAAACAATTTCGTTACATTCCACTCCACTCCCTTCCCGGACCTGTGAACGCTCGTGCGAGGGAGGGCGGCGAGATGCCGCGGGGGCACCGCCGCCGCCCGAGCCATGCTGCGGCGGCGACTTTGCCGGACGACGACGACCTCCTCTCCGAGATCCTCCTCCGCCTGCCGCCGCAGCCGTCCTCGCTCCCCCGCGCCTCCCTCGTCTGCAAGCGCTGGCGCCGCCTCGTCACCGAACCCCACTTTCGCCGCCGCTTCCGCGCCCGCCACCGGAGTCCCCCCCTCATCGGGTTCTTCGACGTGGTTGTAGGCCACAACTTCTTCAGTTCCGTAATGGATCCGCCGGATCGCATCCCAGGCGAGCGCTTCTGTCCGCCGCTTGGCGACGGCAGGGGCAGCTGTGAGCCCAAACAATGGAGAATCTTCGGCTGCAGCCACGGCCGCGTGCTCCTCTACAACCGGAAGCAGAAGGAGATCGTTCTATGGGATCCCCCCACTGGCGACCACCGCCGGGTTGCCGTTCCGCCCGAGTTTGATAACGAAGATAAGACCATCTGGAACGGCGCAGTGCTCTGCGCTGCTGCCGGCGACCGCAGCCACGTGCACGGCGGTTTCTGCTCCTGCCCATTCAAGGTGGCCATCGTTGGCGTCGCCAGCAATCACACGCAAGTCTTCGCTTGCATTTACTCATCAGAAACAGGAGAATGGAGCGATCTTGTCTTGGCAGCTGTTCCTTTTGGGGTGCTTTGTGTTATTAATCCCGGCGTCCTTGTCGGCAACACCCTGTATTGGATGCTTTTTGGTCTGGAGTTTGCCATTGTTGAGTTTGATTTGGACAGGCATAGTCTAGCTGTGATCGAGGGGCCATCCGGTGCAAAACTTTTAGGGAATTGCTGTTCTCAAGTCGTATTGACAGAAGGTGGTGGTCTTGGCCTCGCCAATTTGTCATGCCACAGCCTGCAAATGTGGGAGAGGAAGGTCTGTTCTGAAGGTGTTGCCAAATGGGTGCTGCGGAAGTCTGATAAGCTATGGAAGATTCTTGGACAGAGGTCTCGTGTGGAGTTGATATTGGGCTATACTGATGATATTAATGTGATGTTGCTATCGATTGATTCCTATATCTACGTGCTTCAACTTGACTCCCTGCAGTTCAGAAAACTTTGGAAAACTCCTAAGATCTCCCGAAATCATCCCTATGCAAGTATCTATGGTTCAGGTAACTCCTTGTTAATATCACTTTATAATAGAACAAAAGCAATTGCTCACAGTACTTGGTTGCTGAAATTCCTCTACCGTGCTACTGAAATGTTAGGCTAACAAATTAAATGTAGTTGTCATATTTCTTTTCTCATTTAAGGTCCATGAACTTACCACTGTTTCACTATTAGTGTTATGATTTAACCATAGTTGTCTTCAATGATAGCTAACTGATTTAACCATTGGCAAGTTTATTCAACGAATTTAGTAGAAAAGTTTATCTCTTTTTAAATATGTACGCGAATCTATGTATGTCCAGCTATGTTGCATATCTTTCCAGCACTTATAAGTGTAACAGATTAATATAGGCGTCCAACTTCTCCTGAATTACACTGGTTAGACCATTGAAGTCCTGGGGTCAATGAAAACCCCATCACCAGTCCAATTTCGAAGGCTGATACAACCTTCTTAAGGGAAAAATCAGGGGATGTGTCTCCCCCTGGTCTAGTCTCTCTTTTTTTCTGATTAATATAGGTGTAAACTGGCAGTAAACAAAATACAATTTAGGAATATGCTGTAAGTGCTGAGATATATGAGCAATTATAAAACATTTATTGTATACAAATGAATAAAATAACTTGTCTGAATTTAGCATTAAACTTCTAAAGATGTTTTAGCTTCTGCACCAGGTTTCACACAGAATTTGCATAAGTGGCCACTTTTGAAGTTCTCATAGGATGTACGTGGTATGAACTGTGTTTCAATTTGCAAATTTATTGTTTTGGGTATTAAGATAAGGTGCACAAATTCTTCAGTTGCCCACAGTACCCATTGTCCATTAGCGTGTGTCAGAAAACAAAACAGGGTAGTCTCTATAACGATCGAATAGGATTTTAGCAGTCTTTGGGCACCTCAGTTTTAGTCTTTAGATCTCTATGCTGTTTTGAATTTCTGGGGTGATTTTTTTCAGAGCAGTAGTCATATGGGGTCAACAAAGTGCATCAATAGAAGAACTATGGATGTTCCAAATTTTAAAATATTTCGAAATTTGAAAGTGCAATTTTTGTGAATTTGCAGGGTTTGCAAAATATGGTGCATATGCACCAGATACACTCCTGAGTCATATGGTTTTTTTTCGCTACTACTTCGTTGATGGGATTACTTTATATCATGTTCTTTTCAGTGGTACCTAACAATTTAAAATTCAAATTGTACTTAATTTCTGTTCCATATTGGTAGATATTTTTCCTTTGTTGATTTAGTATTATCATTCAACTGTGTGTTTCCTTCAGTTTCAGGGGTAGCATATTGTTTGGATTAATTTGCTTATCATTGTTAGTAAGTATAAATCATGGTGCAAATATTGGCAATTTGGAAACAAAAACAGAAGTAAACTTTATCATTTCTTATCAGTAGCTGCATGCATTAAAGTTCGATGTTGAGAGCAAACATCTGACGCGGGCCACCTGAAATAATTGATTCAGTATATTGGTTAGTAAATCTTAATGCTTAAAGGTAGTTGTATGTTGCGTTCTTTCATTTAATATTGTTTTCTTAATCATAATAATTTCATCTGGGAGCCATATTGAACATAAATAGTTAAATACATGCTAACATTTTGCATCTTGTGAATAGTATCACTCCCTCTGTTCTTCTACGAATGACATTTTATAAAGGTTTTGTTCAAATATTTGAATATGGGCCACGGATATAATATAAGTAGAGTAATTTAAATTGGTCACATGAAATCTGCAATATCTGGTCTATAAATTGTAACTGATGATGCTTCTGTAGTGCTTTATTTTTAGCTATTTTCACTAACATATAGAAATTAATTTCAAAATCTTTTCACAAGAGTCTGCAAAATATCAGTAATATAAACTGGATCGATCTTTCACATTTGCCATTGCTTGTGTCAGTGACTCATGGGCACGGGACCTAGATGTCATAGACTGATCCTGATGGCATATCTGGGATTGAGAAAGTTTTCCAATGACAAATAAGGAAATGTTCTTGTAAAAGAAACTGAGGGAATGCTAATTATCTTTTGTCAAGATATTAGTTCTGCCACAGATAATAAATTACTTTGCATCACTGACAAGAATAATGTGGTGTTGTGTTTTATCTTTCCTCAAGGAGAACATTTTGTGGATCTATGAACCTCTGTTTATTTTTGTTCCTGTTGTGTGTGCCATTTGGATAGTGTGTTACTCTATTTCATTATGCATAAAATAGGATCAGTTTCTCTGAATAATTTCAGATAACTTGTTTTCAGCTTATAATATAGGTAGTTTGTACTTGTTCATCTCAGTTGCTTGGTAAATAATTATACTGTTTTGATGAATTTTTCCTTCCATTTTTGGAGTAGCTATGTGTGGATCTTCCTGAGATCTTTTGCCAGAAGCTAGAGTTGTGCTCAATTGCTTCTAGGTTATCTGTTGACTGTGCATGTTATCTTCATCTGGAGCGTTTGGTGTTACTTCTGCCAATGTTGTCTCAACATAGCCAGTCCCAAGAGGCTACTCAAATGGAGATGAAACCCAAGTGCCTGAACCATGAATAGTTGCACTTGTTGGGTTTCAGCTCTACCCTACCTAAACTTTGCTTGAGCTCTATTGTTTCTTTTTTTGTTCTTTTCCTTTTTTCATTTTTTTTGTGTGTGATACATACCTTTTTAGCTTTTACTATTTTTGCAATATTGAAATAGTTTGGTTTAAGAAACAGTGGCAGAGTTTTTTTAATAGTGTTCTATGTTAGAAATTACATAATTTGGACCTGAAGTATGATTGTGTCTTGATGCTTCTCCTATGACTCATAACTTAAACTTAGTAATAGTTGATTAGATCATAGATTTCTAAGTTATGCATATGAACTAGAAACTTGGTATTTGTAGTTTCTGCTTGCTATGTGATTGTCATCCTGGTCTGTCTACGATATTCAAAGGCTTGCACCTGATGGAGGCATTGAAGTACCAAACACTTAATCTGTACTGAAATGTACAGAAAATCTTTAGAACATGTCAACAAAATTGTTTTTTTTTTCTTTTCAGTTTTAATTTCTTACTTCACCTAGTAATAGTAGTTCTGAAAAATTGTGAATGACTGTTTTGTGACTCTGGAAAACAAGCTCGACTGATGGATCTGTCATCCTGCAGGTATCTAGGGTTTGCCTTTGGTTTGCCAAGGTGCAGAGATGGGTGCTTAGGTGTGCAGCCTATGGCGTGGTCCGTGTTGAAACTGGCCATCTATGTAGCTCGTGGATGCATGTTTGAATTGCATTTGTAGTAACTAATGGCTCGACGATGCGAACGCCGGGTGTTCTTTTGGTGACCTTTGAGCTATCTTCTGTCTAGCATATTTGAGCCAAGCTCCCTTGTTAATTAAAGTACTTAAGTTGATGGTTGGTGCTCTTCAGGAGACTAAGTATACTTCTATTCATATACGTTTTTTTTAGATACTTCTATTCATATACGTGCTACCTATGTGTAAAGCGTGTATTCTTTTCTTTTCTTTTCTTTTCTTTTTTTTTTCCTTCTGAAACCTGCTGCAGTATTTCTAGTTTGATCCACTGTCCAGCGGCCCAGGCCATGCAAAACACCGAACGAAATGGGAAATGCCGAAATGGGTTTTGGGGCTTTTGGCACAACCTCATCCATGTGAGTGAAATGGCGAGCGCGTGCCTACCTCTTCTGAAAAACAACGAGAGAAAAACCGCTACACTCCACTCCAGAGTCCAGTCCAGTCTCTGTCAGAAAAAAAAATGCTTGACCCTGTGTTTGTTGGGCTTCGCGAGTTCGACTCTCAAAATTGACTTCGTAAAATTGATACTCTCCTCGTTAACGTCTTAATTTCTTTGACATTTTCATTAGTTTAATGTTTTTTACTTCTTTTTTCCAACTAAAAACTTAAGGAATTGACTAATTTGCCCCTAGAATATATCGGTTGCCTTGATTAGGCAATCACGCGCGGCAGTTCGGCATCTCGTCGTATGCGCCGTCGATCCCGTCCGGCAGCCGGCCAGAGCATCATCGACACCTCCGGCAGCCCGCCGATTGCTGCGTCATCGATCCCGGCTAGCAGCACGCCGTCTGTGTCGTCGTCGATCCCGTGCCGCCGGTCTGCAACTCTGCCATCCACTGCCGCGGCCGCTCGGCAACGACGTAGCCTTCGTCAGAGGCCTTCTTCGGTTATGCTAGTGTGAACTCAATTTCTGTGAGCTTTCAATAAGCTTGCATATGAACTCAATAGTCTCAATGAGAGGACGAGCTGTGCACGGCGTGCGGCAGCTCCCAAGCCATTAACTGTCTCACTGGCAGAGCGCGCGAGAGCCGCGGCCAGCTGTAGGGGCAAATTAGTCAGTTTCTAAGACTTTTTATTGGGAAAAGGAAATATAAATCATTAAAACAATAAAAATGTCAAAGATATCAAGATGTTAACGAGAATAGTAGAGGGAGACATATCTGGTGCAATCACGGAACTGGTGAAATCACCGTGCAATCCGACTAAAAAGGTATTCCAAAAATTCTGAAAAAAATCATAAATGTACATCTCGGTCTACCCCATCTACATATAAAATTTCATGGTCAAATTCAACTTACTCTAGCAGTTACAAAAAACAAATTTGGGCTGCATTTAAACGTTACTGATTGTCAGAAAATTTGTCTTTTTTGTAACTGCAAGTGTAAGGCCATGTTTAGTTCCCTTCAAAATTCCAAAACTTTACAAGATTCCCCATCACATCGAATGTTTCAACGCATGCATGAAGTATTAAATGTAGCTAAATAAAATAACTAATTACACAGTTAGATTGTAATTTGCGAGACGAATCTTTTGAGCCTAGTTAACCCATGACGGGACAATAATTATCAAATACAAACGAAAAGTGCTACAGTGTTTTATACCCAAATCTTTACGCAACTAAACAAGGCCTAAGATGAATTTGATCATGGAAATTTATATGTAGATGGGGTAGACCGAGATGTACATTCATGATTTTTTTTAGAATTTTTTGAAAATCTTTTTAATCGGATTGCACGGTGATTTCACCAGTTTCGTGATTGCACCAGATATCTCTCCATATTAGAGTGTCAAAAATCGAAATTTCTCCGCGTGAGGGGGCCGAGGGCGGCGATGAGATGACGCGGCGCCGCCGCAGCCCCCGCCCCCGCCCTGCCGCGGCGGTGGCTTTGCCGGACGACGACGACATCCTCCTCCGCCTCCCGCCGCAGCCCTCCTCGCTCCCCCGCGCCTCCCTCGTCTGCAAGCGCTGGCGCCGCCTCGTCACCGACCCCCACTTCCGCCGCAGCTTCCGCGCCCGCCACCGGAGCGCCCCCCCCCCCCCCCCCCCCCCCCCTCCTCATCGGCGTCTTCGAGGACCACAAGGGCTACCCCTTCTTCAGGTCCGTCATGGATCCGCCGGATCTCATCCCGCAAGAGCGCTTCCGTCCGCGGATCGGCGATGTCAACAGCGCCGGCTCCCGGCTCCGAGCCCGACAAATGGAACATCTACGGCTGTCGCCACGGTTGCATGCTCCTCCACAACAAGACGCGGAAGGAGATCGTTCTGTGGGATCCCCTCACAGGCGACCGCCGTGTGGCTGCCGTTCCGCCAGAGTTCGACAACGAAGAGAGGGTTATCTGGAACGGCGCGGTTGTCTGCGCTGCTGCCGGCGACCCCAGCCACGTGCACTGCGGTTTCGGCTCCTGCCCCTTCGAGGTGGCCTTGGTAGGCGTTACCAGGAACCACACACAAGTGTTCGTCTGCATTTACTCGTCGGAAATAGGAACATGGAGCGATCTTGTTGCAGCAGCTACTCCCTTTACGGTTTATTGTGTTAGTGATCCGGGCACCCTTGTCGGCAATGCTCTATTTTGGTTTCCTGTTGGTCTAGGGTATGGCATTCTTGAGTTTAATTTGGACAGGCATAGTCTAGATGTGATCGAGTGGCCTTCCAGTATAGCTCTTTCAGGCTCACGTTCCACCTTGCTGGCACAACATGGCGGTCTTGGCCTCGCCATTCTGTCATACCATAGCCTCCAAATGTGGGAGAGGAAGGTCTGCTCTGAAGGTGTTACTGAGTGGGTGCTGCAGAAGACTCATAATCTGTGCAAGATTCATGGGAGGAAGTCTGGGTCAGCGGCAGTATTAGGGTATGCTGAAGATGCTAATGTGATGTTGCTATGGACCATTTATGGTGTTTACATGCTCCAACTTGACTCCCTGCAGTCCAAAAAACTCTGGGAAACTTATATCCTCTACCGACATCACCCGTACGCAAGTATCTATGATTCAGGTAATTCCTTGTTTACATTTCCTTTGAATAATACAATCCAATTGCTTTCAGTAGTTGGTTGCTGCAATACATGTATCGTGCTACTGAAAATATTGGTTGATGACTTAAATCTAGTTGTTGTTGTTTGTTCTCTTTGTTAGATCTATGAACTTATCACTGTATCAGTGTCGCTTCTCATTTATCATTGAACCATAGTTATCTTCAGAGATAGCATACTGTTTTAGCTAATCTCTTCTATGCACAGCCGTAAACCATGAGGAACATGAATAGTGGAAATTTCATTGGATGAATATAGTAGAAAAGTTTATTACTCCCTCCGTTCCAAAATGTAGGTCGTTTTGACTTTTCTAGGTCATATGTTATATAGTTGCATAGCGAACACTATGAATCTAGAAAAACCAAAATGACCCCACATTTTGAAATGGAGGGAGTGTTTTTCAAATATGTGAACTGAAGTATTCACATACCTGTAGGTCTATTATATATCTTCCAACATTTAGGTGTGTAATAGATTAATAGGTGTAAACTGGCAGTAAATGTAATAGAAGTTTTAGACTTTGAATCATATCACATCTAAACATAATAAAAAATGTTGTTTATCTTATTTATTTTGCTATTAATAGCAAGCCTCAAAGTTGGTAGTATATATCATTCTTTATAATTAAATAGTAACTGCTTTATATTTTGTCAAGGACTATAAGTTATGAGATAAGGAAAGGATTTCGAAATATTTAACTTGTGTTTTCTAGGTTACATTTAACTTATGTTAAACGAAACAAAACAATTAAACTTAAGTTAGCATTCAACTTTAGAGAAAGGTTTTGAAACTTCTACAACAGTTTTTTACAATTTTTTTTATCAAGTAGCCACTTTTCGCAGATATGCTCTGACTATTAGTCTTAGATGTGCAAATCCAAAATTTTCTATTATCTTACATGTTATAATTCTCAATGAATCAGTACAATTTGCTTCTGTCATCTGCATGTTACATAACTTTTGGTATTAGGAAAGGCTTCACGCATCCTTCTGTTACCCATATGCTGTTGGCATGTGTCAGGAAATAGGCAGCTTCGTGGGTGTTCTAACAGGATTTCAGCAGTTCTTTGGGCACTTCAGTTTTAGATCTCTTTGATGTTTGGTATTTTTTATGTGGTTGTTTTCAAAGTAGTAGGGTCATGGCCTGCTTGCTAGGGCTATTACTTGGTAGTGAAAACTGCTTACACTGTACCTTGTTTCTAATTATTTACACTAGAATAGAAATTAGTGGTTAAACCATGTCTTAGAGATACTTCTCTCAATGAATTAGTTTGCACCACAGAGAAGAAATTATTGATTTTGGGTTTTTTCCCCTTATGGACAGCATTTTATAAATCAATGAAATTCTAGTTCACCCTTAAGGCCTCAACTACCAGGTAGATGAGCCTACTGTTTGAGGAATTTACATTGCATTTTGGCAGTAGATATTGGCCTTCCATTTGGGGAACCGAAATCTACAATTTTTGCTCACCTGAATGTGTATTTTGTGTTTATCTAGTCTATGTGACATGGTGTCGCGTTTTGTTTATGATTCCAAATTAAGATAGATTTTTTCCCCAATAAATCAACTTCTCATATATGCTGCTGGATAGGATATGGATCCCCATGCAGGTGAGAGAGCTCAGTGGCATATGTGAGATGTTTGTGAAATTGGGATGTACTAGCAGTGAAAACAGTTTCCCTTAGTTGAACTGACATGCTGCGCATGAAAAAAAATGTGAAGATTGTGGCTGTAAAACTAGGCTGACTGATGGAACTGTTGCCTTGCAGGTATCCAGGGTTAGCTGGTTGCAATGGTGTAGAGATGGTTCGCTAGTGTATCCAGTTGCGTTGTGGCTTATGATATGATATATATGGTCCCTGTGGAAATCGACCCTTTACTGTAGCACACACTTAAAAGTGAAGTGAATTTGTAGGAGTTAACTGCTTGGTTTACAAACACCCAGTGCTCTTTCGGTGACCTCCGTAGCAGTTGTTGGCAATTGATGCTCTGAATTTATGCAATGACATTTAGTGGTTAAGTTGCATATGCCTTCTGAGAACATTAAGGCCAAGCTTCATGTTGAAGTTGACAAGTTGGTGCTCTTGACAATCTCTTGATCCTGTCTCCATGAATTTGTTATAAGTGTACTAGGGTAGTATTTTTATTTTGGCTGTTTTCTGTTGAGACCTGTTCAACTTTAATGTTTAATCTGCTGGGGTCAGGCTGAATCTTCCGAGTTCTGTTGTTTCAATGCTAACCGTCTGCTGACACTTCTGGACATTCACCTCTTCTTGACGTGCATACGTAAAAAAACATATGCATTATCCACTAAAAACAGAGTGTATGAGCTCAAAAGATAGCTACCAAGTATGGTTGCTGTCTTGATCCTTCTATAAATTTTAATACTGTTCTCCAATTCATAAAAGTGTTTATAATGTATATATCGGATGTTTGTACTTGCGATGTTTTTCTGCCCATTTTCTTATGATACTTTTAAAGCTTAACTGGAGCTGCTAACGAGCTGAAGTTTTAGCTTGTTTTGTTAATGAGCTGAGCGGTGCCAATTTGTTAGCATAACGAGCCAGATCGAGCCGGGCCTGGCTCGTTATCCAGCCCAGCCTGAGGCTAGTACTTGGTTGATGAATGACTTTATGTCATGCCCTTTTCACTGTTACGTAACCTTTTAAATTCAAATTGTACCGTTTGTTTCTTTATGGTAGATTTGCTTTACTTTGATTTTTTAGTATTACTATCAACTGTATGGTTGCTTTCAGAGGTACCAAATTGTTTGGATTAATTTACTTAACGTTGGCGATTCATATTAAATATGATAACAAGAACAAAGTAAAGCTTATATTTTCCATCTCTGCCTTCATGTATAAAACTTTGATGTTGGCAGCAAACACACCAAAATTTGAAGTTGCATGCATTCATTCATTTTCTTCAACGTAATAATTCCTTCATTTTTGCAGTAGAGATGGTGTAAGGAATATGGCCCCATCTAGACCATTGTTTGTGATTTTGGTGATTGAGTGACAACATAATCAATGGGACTAATAAGTTTGTAAGATCACATTTGTAAGAATTTTTAGGTCCCATGGATATAATCCAATACATCTAATTCATCATCAAGATGCAATGTTCAATCCATCGTCGAGATGCCATGTCCAATCCACCATCAAGAAATCGAGTCCAATCTGTCGCAGAGGTGCCAAAAGATCGCCGTGACGAATTGGACGAAAAGGATGCAAAATCTGCAGCACCAGATAAACCGACGTTGCACCATCGGTGCATCTGATGGTTGTCGGAAGAACCGACGCTAAAGCATCGGTGCAAGTCTGGGCACCAAATGGAATCAAGTGAAAACAGTTCTTAGGCACCGGTTTAACCGACGGGTCATTCAGTGACATCGGTGCAATCAACGTACTATTGTCCAGAGACTGTGTCAAGTGCACAACAGCCAAGCCTTCAGCACCGGTTTAACCGATGCCCCATCAGAGCAAACGTCGGAGTAATGACATCAGCAAGGAATGATCAAGTGCAATGGCTACGAGAAGATCCTGTACCACCGGAAGAACCGACGCTCAAGCATCGGTTTAACCATTGGTCCCAGAAGTTGCTGCACCCGTGTCAGAGAAGCCAACGGCTACTTCAGAGCTCAGTGTGACCGGAAGAACCGATGCCGTAGCACCGAAAGTTCCGACGCCTATGCAGAAAAGTGCCCAACGGCTCCAAACGGCTAGTTCAAGTTTGAGGCATATATATATGTGTTCCCCCGGCCATTTTGGAGTTGCTGGAGACCAGAGAGAGCTCATACACATTGAAGAACACCTCCAAGCCAATCCAAGTGCATATTGATCAAATCCTTAGGCTTAGCACAAGCTTTGTGAGTGTTAGTGCTAGGATTAGCTCTTTAGAGAGTGTGAGAGCAAAGTGTTGTGTCTTGTGGCTGGTTCTAGAGTGAACCAACAAGTATTTCGGTGTGCCGGCCCTTTGGAGCATTTGGTGGCTTGCCGGCACGTCATCGACCCTCCGGCTTGGTGTGGAGCGGCGTCGACAACATTGTGCGGGGGACGGAGACCCCTCCTTCGCGGGCAAGCTCCCTTAGTGGATAGCGGGATCAAGATGACCGTGATTGTGTTCACAGAAGAGACTTGATTGCCGGGAAGCGATACTCTTCGTGAGTGCTTCAACAACGTGGATGTAGGGGCGTCTTTGTGGCAATCCAAACCACGGGATAAATCTTTGTGTCGAGAGTTTTCTTCCTCTCATCCCTCCTATTTAAGCTTCCGTATTTCATATTGCAACTTGTGTGTCTTTACTTTCTTAGTGTAGTATCTTGTTAGGATTGGCTATATGTTACAAAACTCTTTTTAGGATGAGGGTTGCACACTAAAAAAACCATAGTTGCACATCTAGATAGATTATTTTAGTTTAAATTTTTTGTGCAAACTAGTTGGAGCCATAGGTTAAGGTTTTAGAGAGCCTAATTCACTCCCTCTCCCTCTTAAGCTAGAGCACCCAATCACTTTCAGATGGGTTGTCCAATCCTCGGATCTTTTGCCAAAAGCAAACCTGCGGACTTATTCACCTCTTCCTGAAGGGCACCTTGCAGCATCGCTGCAAACTGAGAGCACATTTGGTGGTGTTTTAGCTCCGGGCTCCGCATGTCACTCTGGCACCGGTGAAGCTAAACGGTCATGCCGAAGGAGCCCGGCTACACTGAAGAAGCTGCTTCTGAGCATCTGCGCAGGAGCTGGCCGAGCTGCTTTGGGGCGGCATTGGCGAAGCCGCAGGGCGCAGGAAGTAGCTCCGCGCTTCCAGCTCCGGCTCCGCACGCGCGCTTCTCGGCGAAACCCTCCCAAACACCCCCTGAATCTTGAGAAATGGCCACGCCACGCTCTGCAGGTTCTCAGACGGTCAGGTCTTCGATCCCCAGGAGCGCATCGGGAGACTGGACGAATCTGTCGCATTGATGGAAACTGTCAGAACGAGTAGAATCTTGAACCACCGAATCATTCACCACCCCTTCTGAATCACGGGGTGGTGGCATGGTAACAGGCTATCAGTGTCAGGAGTCTTGGATGCTTCGCTTCATAGGATCCGTCTGTCAGGGGGGACACAAATCACTTTGCCGGCTGTGTGAAGTGAATGGCAGCAGCTGCACTGATTCCAACGACTATTTTCAGACCTTAAACCAAATGCTAAACAAGTACAGACGAAGCTGCCTAATCACAGACGAAGCTGCCTAATCGATCAACATGTGTAAACATCTCCACATGTTGGAGACATTTTTTTATTTTAATCATTTTTAATCTAATATTTTATAAATAACCCATATCGATTTAAATTTTCGAAAACTAGCTCTTTTGGTCGCGCCAAATTACATGGCGTGACTCCCTGAAAGGTCACGCCACATGCTTTGGCGTGACCAAACTGCCACATTGGCACACGCGCGATGCGGCGGATGACGTGGCAAGGCGGAGTCGCGCCACATGCTTTTGGCGCGACTGAGTCGCGCCATGCGCCGTGGCGCGACTCAACCGAATATAGGCCCACTCGCCAGCCGTCATCTTCCTCATGCCCCCTTTCTTATTTCCTCCACTCCCGCACATGAACCGACCTCCATGGCGCTGCCCCTCCCCCTCGTCCTCTAGATCCACTCCATCCTCCTCCCGATTTGAAGAGGAAACGAAGGGAAATCGATCCTTGAAGGTAACTCTTCCATTCTAACCGATTGGTTTTCCTCCATTTCGATGATTTCTTAGGGTTTGAGTTGGCTAGAGTTTATATAGAGTTTGAGTTGAAATGGGTAATTTAGTACGAATCGGGTAGGATTAGTTGTGTTGTGCCGTGCAATTGAGCGATGGTGTCACTTTTGTACCGTGAAAAAATTGTTGCATGTATCAATTTGAATGTGTTATTGGTCTCTTGTATTTGAATGTGTAGATGGATCGATTAGTTTGTTTATTCTCTGGTGGGACGGTCAATGAAAATGGAGAGTTTGCAAGGATGAGGCAACAAGTAGTCAGATTCGATATGACACCATCATTTGATGATATAATAGGTCGAGTGAATTCCTTATTCAAAGTAGAAAATGTGCGAATGGAGTTAAGACTATGTGGTAGGTTTGATGCCGGAAAGGGAAGGTGTCACTATGTGTTGATGCCAATTGGTTGCGAGAATGATTGGTTGTTTTACAAAAAGTTGGTAAGTGGTTCGCAAGTTGGTTGTGCAGAGGTAGTGGTTGATGTGGATACTCGTAGTATGGATGTGCCCAGTCAAGGTGGTGATGAGTACCCCCATTGAGCACCTAACTCAAGAAGCCATATTACCGGATAACGATTCCGATGCCCCGGAGGAAGATGAAAATAGTGGTAATGATCTTTCTCATGACTCAAATGATGATGAAAGTGATGACGAAGTTGGATATGACACATGTCGTGTAAACAATGATTTCGATGAAGGCGGCTTTGAGAATGAGGAGGTCGATGAAGATGACATTTCCCAAAACTCGGAAGAAAATGAGGATGGTGAAGGCGACAATGATATGTTATTTCCAGGAAATCAAGGGACACATCTTGGGCAAACAACACCTCATGCAACTCCATTCGTGGGACCAACACCGATGGCAGATGAAATGTTGGAAGAGGTAGTTAGAGAAGATAGATCGACCCTTTTTGGCATGCGCATACCCCAATTTACTTCAGTTGAGTTGAGGCAGTTGAAGGCTGTGCATGTGGATGTTCCAACAGTCCCTATTTTCCATTCTATTCCGAGGGAGGGCTATTGTGATTCAGGTCTACGTTTTGCTTCTGTTGAGCCCGATAGTGGGGAGCAGTTGATAGAAAAGGGAATGATATTTGATAGCCTTGAGGAACTTAATTTTTTCTTGAGGGACTACTCTGTGAGGCACCATAGACCGTATGATGTGGTGCATTCCTCGGCTAAATTAAGGTACACGGTTCAGTGCCAGCAGGGGTGTCCTTGGAAGGTTTGGTCACGTCATGTCGCTGATGATAGGGTGAAATGGAGGATCACTAATGTTAAACAACCTCACACATGTGGGACATCTGAGGTTTCTCAAGAGCGCTCTCAATGTACCGCATGCTACATCGGAAGACGGATTGCCGCAATGGTTCATGCGGACCCTGATGTATCTGTAGCGGCTATTATTGAAGCTATTCATGGTTTTACAAATTATCGGGTAAAACATGGAAAGGCTTGGAGGGCTAAGCAGGATGCTATAGCAATGTTGTGGGGCGACTGGAAGGAGGCGTATGGAAGGGTACCAAAAATATTAAATGCAATTGCACACTTCAACCCGGGGACAAAGTGGTGCATTCATAGCACAGGCAGGCAAGAGATGCACAAGGGTTCCATGAGGCCCGTAATGAAACGTGCATATTGGTGCTTCCCACAATGTGTAGAGGCATTCAAGCATTGCAAACCTGTTATAAGTGTGGATGGCACGTTTCTTACCGGGAAGTACCGCGGGGCATTGTTGATTGCAACAGGCATGGATGGTGAGGATCGTTTGATCCTGCTAGCATTTTCTTTGGTTGAGGGTGAAAACAACGACAGCTGGTCATGGTTCTTGCATTTGGTTCGTAGAGATGTTGTTGGACATGATCATAAGGTGTGCATTATCTCGGCCCGGCATCAAGGAATTCTTAATGCAGTTGAGGACCACAATGGAAGGCTACCATCCAATTGTGCATAGGTGGTGTATGAGACACTTCGCAGCTAATATATGGCAAAGGCAAAAGAGCAAGAAAGTTATAAAGCAGCTAAAGTTGTTATGCGCATCAAAGACGGAGAAGACATTTGCTATTAGACTCACAAAACTAAAAGGTATGATGAACGAAGAAGCAACCGAGTGGTTAGAGGACCAAATGGAAAACAAGAGTAAGTGGGCTCTTGCCTTTGATGATGGTTGTAGATATGGTATATGTAACACAAATATATCAGAAGTGTTGAACAAAGTTCTTAAAGGGGTACGTGCTATGCCTGTTTCAGCCATTGTGGAGTACACGTTCTGCAAGGTGAATTCATACTTTGTGCATAGATGGGAGAAAGCAAACCAGCAAATAGCTTCTAGGCCAAACCAAGATCTATGGGGAAAAGGTGCCATGAAGCTGCTAACCAAAGCAGGCAAGGCACCAGCAGGCATGTTAGCTGAGTTGTTTGATCCGACCACGTATGTGTATTCAGTTAGGACAGCAACCGCGTTGACCGTTGGAGGAGAGATGACCGGTGGCCGCATCTACAAAGTGGACCTCACGAGCACCACTTGCACATGTTGTGTTCCACAGTTGTTGCACGTACCATGCTCCCATATGATTGCTGCATGCCGCATTAGAGGCATGTCCCACCTTTCATCGGCATACATATCACCGTTATATTCTAAGAGTATTGTATTGAAGACATGGGAATCTAGGTTTGAACCGATTCTTGATCCCTCACATTGGCTTGAGTACAATGGCCCTGAGTATATTCCAGATCATAGCAAGCTGAAAGATAAGGTTGGAAGGAGGAAGAAAAAATGGCTCCGTAATTTGATGGATCAGATTAGTGGTTACGGTGATGATATTTATGGTTATGGTGACTTTAACCAAGGTAGTTCGAAGGTTCGATGTAGCATTTGCCATAAAGAGGGTCACCGAATGGAAAAGCACAAGCAGGGCCCGAAAAATTTGCCCAAGAACAAGAGAAAAAGAGTGTGTAGAAATAACATGTCATTGGTAAGGAAATCGCTATAAAAAATTTGATGTTGTGATTTGAGTCGTACCATATTATTTTATTGTTCATTGCATGCTATTCCTATATTTTCATCTAATGGGTGCATACTAATAATGGAGTATGCAGGATGTTGCGGTCACGCAAACGTAAAATTTGGTACGCACCGTATGCAGGATGTTGCAGTCACGCATTGTCCATATCGGGGAGGCCCTCCTTGACTAGCCACGCCAACGGGAGGAATCCAGCCCGTTTTAGGTATGGTGCGTACCTATCGTCCCACCGCAGAGGCTTGTGAAGGCGGGGGCGTAGAGGCTTCAAAACCTACAAAAATATCAATGAACTTTATAATAAACTAAAATCAAATTAATGACTTGACAAAAATAAAAACGAACACAAGTTCACCTGCGTACGCTCTTCTTGTATCTTGCCACGGTGTCGCTCATCGTAATGCATCTCCAGGAGAGGGTAGCGCGGGTGGTGTGCCATCTACATACAAAAAGTAATATATAATAAGCAATCCCTTTGTTTTGTCAGACTTGTACTATGAACACTGGTTCATGAATGTAGCTGCATGTTGTGATCATGGTTCATGAATGTTTCAAAGGTTCACACTCATGACTCATCCCTGGCCCTTTCAAAGTTCCAAAGCATAGCAATGGCCTAGGGATAAAATAGGTTTAGGCATAGTAGGCTAGACTCATTGAGGGAAAAATGAGCACTGGAAAATTGAGATGGAAAATTGAGAAAAATAAGGTTTAGCCATAGTAGCAACTACCAACATTCTGATAATTTATTAGCAAGTAGTAGGTATAAGCAAGCATGAGCACTGGAAATTTGAGATGGAATAACTAGAATCCTCTTACTCACCTCTGTAATCGAGGGAACCAGGGGCAGATCTGGATCCAGCGGCACGAATGGCCCTGGCGGAGGCGGCAATGGCGGCGGCCGGTGGCGGCTGGTGCTCCGCAATGGCAGTGGTAGGGGGCGGGCCATGCAGGGCCCCGGCGGCCGGTCCGTAGGGGGCGCGCGGTGTAGCGAAAATGGCCTCTCATGCCATATTTCAATATAATGTTTTGGTGATTGATATAGACAACACAACGCTTGGACTAATATAATTGTTAAGATGACCATTCTCAGGCTTTTAGGTTCAAGTGATGACAAAGAGAAGATAGGCGTAGCTAGGCTCGAAGGGCCGCCCCTACGGTGGTTCCGTTAACCGATTAGCGGACGGCGGTCGAGGGGGAGCCGCCCCTCGCGGGTCCAAAGGACAGAGAATTGAAGAGACCGTGAAGAAATCAAGTCAAAACGAACAAGATAGAGACAATTTGCTATCACCGGTTAAACCGACGTTAGGCAAATTGTACTCATCGGTGCATTGGACCCAGAAGCTGAGGCTAGGGTTTTGCGCCGGTTAAACCGATGATGCCTGAAGACAACTCGTCAGTGCAATGACTTGAAGTGAAGACAGACCTAGAGGCACCGGTTAAACCGACGATAAAGAAAAAGTGAGCGTCGGTGCAGTTGTACAGAGACTCCATTTTTCGGGGGGGGGGGGGGGTTCTGAACTTGCACGCACCGGTTAAACCGACGTTGAATTCAAGAGGGTCGGTCGATTGATCAAGTAGCCGTTGGAAGACTGTAACGGCTAGTAGAAGGGAAAGTACACTCACCGGTTAATCCGGTGTTGGCAAAACTGGAGCGTCGGTTTAACCGACGATAAGAATTTTTGTCAGCCTTTCCCAACGGCTCTTTTGGGGTGTGTGGGCTATATATACCCCCAAGGCCGGGTCATTTGAGTTTGCTGGAGTTGCTGAAGCTTACTACACTTGAAGAATATCTCCAACCACCTTAGAGATTCATTGTACGTCATATAGCCTTAAGCACACTTGTAAGAGTGCTTAGTACTTGTTTAGGCTTAGTTCTTGAGAGAACAAGCTTGAGTGAAAGTCTTGCTGCGGCAAACATCTTGTGTACTCGTCGTGTGACCCTCCGACTTGGTGTGGAGAGGCAACGACACTTTGTGCGGGGAAGGAGACCCCTCTTGGTGAGAAGCTCCGATAGTGAAGACGGTGCCGTGGGTGACACTTCGAAAGAGACGGTGGCGGTGACATTGTCTTTGTGACTTGGGGTCACTTAGCCTTTACTTGTCGGGAGCCTTGGTGGCGAACGCAAGATGGTGATCAAGCGAAGAGACTCGGCATCACACTTATTCTTGTTGGACAAGTGGCCGTGGACGTAGGGAGGGACTTAGTGTCCTAACCGAACCACGTTAAATCGTGTGTCTTGGTGTCTTCACGGGAGTTTACATATTCTCCCCCTCACCTCTTTACTTACCGTATTACGTTTCCGCATTTACTCTATCTTGCGTGCCTTTACTTTCCTAGTTAGTTTGATTAGGATTGGCTATAGGTTGCAAGTCTTTTAGGGGTAAGTAAAGAGTAGCATAGATAAACCTTAGTCATAACTAGCATGCGTAGGACGTGTTATGTTTATCTTATGCAAATAGATTGAGCCCTATGATAGAAAGCGATTAGCGACCCTATTCACCCCCCTCTAGGGTCGGACACCCTGGTGATCCTTACACGCGGGTGCAGGACGCCGGGGGCCGGTCGCCAGGCCGCGGGTGGAGGGCGGCTGCAGGGCGGGCGGCAACGCCGGCCGCGGGCAGGGGAGCTTGCTGTAGTGCTCCGGCGGCCGCAGGTGGCGAGCGGCTGGGTGGGTCGCGGTCGGCGGTCGACCGGGTCCCCGGGTGAGGCTCCTGGACACAAGATACAAGATAGGGAAGTGAGGAATTGGACTAGGGTTTCTCGGTGGGCCGAGTCAAAATCGGCTGAGTCGCGCCACGGCGCATGGCGCGACTTAGTCACGCCAAAGCATGTGGCGCGACTCCGCCTTGCCACGTCATCCACCGCATCGCGTGTGTGCCAGCGTGCAGCTTGGTCACGCCAAAGCATGTGGCGTGACCCTTCAGGGAGTCACGACACGTAACTTGGCGCGACCAAAAGGGCTAGTTTTCGAAAATTTAGATCGGTACGGTTATTTATAAAATATTAGATTAAAAAGGATTAAAATAAAAAAATTCTGTTGGAGACTGGGAGCAACATGGAGGTGGCCGGCCGGCCCTGCTCGTGACGGCGACAGGAGCATGGACGGTCAGGCGAGGTGATGAGCAGAGAATCCCCCCTACCCAAGACAAAGGCAAAATTTGCCCTGAGACACCGTTGGAATGCGAGCTTTGCCAAAAGCCACTAAACAATCGCATCTATGCTGAAAGACATCGTTCAACTGGACCCATTTGCTGAAAGACATCAACAACAATATCTTAATTGATTTAATAGCAGAGCAACAATAAATGACAATTCTACCCCCGCTGCCTTATCTTCTCTTCCTCGGTAGAACCATCCCAAGCGCTGCTCGCGAACAGCAGGGCTTCACCTTGAAGCTGTCGTCAGTCTTGAGGTTCGGGAGCGTGAGATTGGGAGGATACTACTTGCTTAGCTCCGGGGCCGGCAGCGGCGAGGCGTACTTCTTGGGCGAGGACGACGGCACACCGCGCGAGACTTGAACAGCACACAGAGCTCCCCGTCCCTCTCTCGGCAGTGGCGTTGGCGTGCGGGAGGAGGTCGCCGGCGCAGAGTCCCGAGAAGGCGAGCGCGTCCGCAGACACGCCCGCGGTGAGGAGGTGCGCCGCCGTGATAGCACCCGCAGCACCGCCCGCCGTGGTGAGGTGGAACGGCGTGGTGCCGTTTGTGGGCGAGGCGTGCGCCGCTTCCACCGGGCTCCTGTAGAGCGCGCGACCATGGCCGGTGTGTGTAGCTCAAGGTGTAGCCGGGCCCCATCGCGGAGAGGTCGAGGCGCGTGAGGAGAGCGGCCACAGGGATGAGGGCCTCGCGGTCGAGGCACACCAGCCACGGGAATCAGAGGAGCGGCTAGAGAATGTTCTGCCGGAGGAGGAAGAGGTGTGTGGGAGAGGATAAGGCAGTGGGGGCACAACAGTCATTTCATGTTGCTATGCAATTAAATTAATTAAGTTATTGCTGGTGGTGTCTCCCAGCCAATTGTGACGACCCGAAAAATTCACCAAATAAATCACGCGTTAATTTTTTTTTTCAAAACTCTTTTCCTATCGTTGAGCTCAAAATCCTCCTAAAACCCAGAACCCTAATTCCCGGAATCGTTCTCTGTCCCGAGCACCTGAATTCCAACACCTGATTTCCTTTCGACGTGTTCATCATTTCTTTTTCGCCGACCGTACCTCGCTCTCTCTCTTTTTCCTCACCGACGTCCCGTCCCGCGTCGCCCAGCGGCCTGTCGTCCACACGCGACCGCCGACCGCATTTAGCGCCGGCTGCACGCGCCTTTGGCTCCCCGGCCGCGCTCGCCTCCCCCTGGCCCGCGCACCCTCTGCCCACGACGTCCGCGTCGCGCCAAGGAGCCCGGCCCCGCCACCAACCCCTCGCCGCAATCGCCGCCGGCGCGCACTCACTCCCCTTTCCCCCTTCCTTTTTTCCCCATTTTATTTCCCTTTTCCCTATTTTTTTTCTTTTCTTTTTCTCCATTTCTTTTCCCCTTCTTTTTCCCTTTTCCATTTTTCTCCTCCCTCTTTCCTTTTTTTTCTTTTCATTCTTTTCTCTCCCCTCTCTCCCTTCCTCCCCTCCTCCTCTGCTCCGCTCCCACGCGCGCCTCCTGGCCGTGCACTCCGCCCTGCCCAGCTGCGCGCGTGCCCTGCCCCGCTCCCCCTCGCGCGCACGCGCACGCTCGGCCGCAGCCCGCTTGGCGCACCGCCCCGGCTGCGCGCGCGTGCACCAGCTCGGCGCCGCCCGCCCGCGCGCCCCGAACGCCCGCTCGCCGCCTGGCCACGCCCGCGCGCCGCCCCGGCCCCAGCTCGTTCGCCCTGCTGTGCGAGCCGCTGTGCGCGCACGCGCGCACCATGCCCCGGCACACCGAGCCGAGCGCGCGCGCCTGCCACGCCGCCTGGCCTGGCCCCTGCTCTGCGCCCGCGCCACGCCTCGGCTCACCGCCGCCGCGCGGCGCCCGGAGCACCGAGCTGACTGCGCCACGCCGCGGACGCCTGCCAGCGCCGGCCTTGCTCCTCGCCACGCTCGCGCGCACGCCGCGACTCCAGCCGTGCCAAGCCGCCGCCCACGCGCACGCCTGCACGCGCCTGCTCCCACCGCACGCTGCGCACCCACGCGGCCGCCATCACCGCCGCGCCGCTCGCCGAGCCGCGTTCCACCCTCGCCGCTCGCGCCGATGCTCTGTGCCGCATAGCACCCCTGGGGCCCTCCACGTGCACGCGCTCCTCCTGCACATCGTGCCACTGCCCGAGCCGTCTTCTCGCCCCTGCCTCGCCGCCTGCGCCGCCGCCGCGTCGCGACGCCGGGCGCCATTAAAGCGCCCCGCGCCGCTCGCCGGCCTCCTCACCGACCCGCACCGCCCCACCGCCTCGCGCGCCCTATAAAGGGGCCCCCAGCGCCGCCCCTCCGCTCCAGAACCGCCTCCGCCGTAGCGCGCCTCCTCCCGAGCCGTAGCAGTGCTGCTGCTCCACCCACCACCGCCTGCTCCCGTGGCTGGCCCGCTCCAACGCCTCCTTGCTCGTGTCCGGAGCCGAGGTAGGACCCTCTTGGCCCCCTCTTGCCCTCCTCCTTCCCCTGGCCACCCCCGAACTCCACAGCAGTGCCACCATGGCCGCCACCGCTCCCCGCCGCCCGCCCTCGCGGCTGGGCCGCCTCGGACTACCCCGGTCCAAGCCACGGCCAAGGATCAACCCTTCGATCCCCCTGCTCCGTTTTCCCCCTCCATCCGTCCGCGATTGGGGCCCAAGCTGCCGGATTGGCCGCCGCCGACGCCCTTGGGCCGCCTCCTCTGTTTCCCGTGGAGGAGGGAGGAAGGGGATGGCAACTTTGCCAAAAACCCCTCCCCCTTTCCTCTATTCTTTAAAGGGACCTTCCACCTTTTTGCCATCTTACAAAAGAAACCCTGCCCTTTATTCTATTTCAAAATAAACCCTTCCCTATATAAAAAAATAATTCTAAATAAACCCTTGACTCTTCCAGAATAGTTCAGATGTTTCCAAAAATTACAACCAGGCCCCTACCTTCTCAAGATTAATTACAACTAGGCCCCTGACCCCTTAACCGACCCCCGAACCTTTACAAAACCTATCATTTCATGTAACAAACGACCTCTGATCAACCCGAAACTTTACCATGCCTCTCATAACCAAGTCTGGGCCATGCCATTAGGAGACCACTTGAAAATATTACTCCGTACCCCATATTTTATGTGTTCCCGATTCGAGCTCAACGATAAACTTTTATTTTCTGTGTGTTGATTGTGTGCTTGTTTGTGTACGCTGTAGACCACGGAGTGAACGAAGGAGAGCCCGTCAACGAGCAGTACTGTGAGCAGGAGAACGAGGACCAGTTCTGCGACCCCGAGCCCGAAGGACAGGACTTCCCCGAAGGCTTCGAAGACGGCAAGTTCAATCCCATCCTTTGATGCATGTTTCTGTCCTAGTTTTTATAAACACAACCCAAAGGCCTGATTTATAAAAATTGCATATGTTTTGCTTGCATGAAAAACACGGTTGGATAGCCACCCCTTGATTTGTGATGACCATTCCTTGACCACCTAGATTAATGTCTGATTTTGCTTGGACGTTAATCGATATTAGAATGCTTAGGACCTTGCTCATAATACGATATATTTTTTTAAAGAAAATGTGTGTGTGTGGGAAGGGATAAAATGTGGATTTTCGAAAGATGAGTATGGACGGGATGGACGGCATTTCTGTGTGAATTGCCGATTGGTGTGCTTATGCCTGTGTGGCAGGGCAAAGAAGGGAGACATCCATCTTGTCGTATCTAAGGACCGAGTTGGTGTGTCATCTCACCTAACTCCACTATCGTGCAAACCACTCGACCGTTGAATGGGCAACGGCGTAGAATAAATCCCACTAGTTGGTGTGATAGCCATCAGTGTGACTTATACCCCGGTTATACCTCAGAGTTGGGTCGATGACCCCTTGGTGAATCCCGTGATGGTTAGTCAGACTTAGCTAAGGTGGGTAATGGCTATGTTGGGATCTACACCGACACGACGGTGTTCGAGTTGTGGTATCCTACTTGTGGGTAAAGTTGCACACCTCTGCAGAGTTAAGAATCTATTCGAATAGTCCGTGCCCACGGTATTGGGCGAGTTACGGTGTGGTCACATAACTAGTGTTTCATTGGGTGGGCTGGTGTGAGTTGTTTTGAAATTATGTCCGGCAGTTGTGCCGTGTGCTACGACGGACGGGGAGTCCGGTAGCAGTTTTAAGATTTGAACTCCGTGCTTCTACAAAAACTGATTTCAAAAGGTTTTCTGTTAAATAAACCCCTGCATAAAATATCGTTTTTCTGCAAATCAAACCGCAACCTTATCCTTGATTTACCTATGCATGTTATTCTGATATAACCCCTCCGTGGGTGAGGTTGGACTTGCTGAGTACAGTTGTACTCACCCCATTCTTACTTTTTACAGAAGAAGACCCAGACTTCGTGCCAGACGACGCTGAGTAGGGTTATCGTTCTACACCCAACCTTGCCTGTGGTACCGGCCTTGTCGAGATGCCTCCGCTGTCGCAATACTCTGAGCCCGTGCTAGACCCCATGTGGTTTGCGGTCTGGTGTTATGTTGTAGCTTGGTTAATTATTATCATTATCTGTATCGAGTATCCTCCAAGGTTTGTACGGTTTTGAACCATCTGATGTAATAAATGTGGCATCAGCCTCCTGGGACTGGTGTTTTGTATCACATTTAAGTCTTTTCTTATGAGGGGACGCTTCACCAATGCACTCGATTGAATGATGTCTTTGAGCATAGATGTGATTTTGTAGTGGTTTGTAGCAAAGTCTACATTCTAATGGTGTCCCTGGACAAATTTGGCCCAAGACAAACTACTCGTATATGGGTGGTGGGGAGGTGTGACAGGCTGCCCACTCCCGAATCCAGCTGAAGTCGCCCTCCACATGTGAGTGGTTTTACTTTTAAGTAGTAGTTTTTTAGTGCTGCTTCCAAAACCTTGAGTCCTTGACCACCTCTTGTGGGACTAGAGAAAGAAATTATTGGAAATATTCCGTGGGATATTCTACGCGCATTGTGTGTGCGTGCATATGTCAAATGGAGGCCGAATATACCAGATCAATAGAAAAGAAAACAAAGGAATGAAGGAAGAGGGTATGGGTGTCACCACTGTTCATTGGGGGACTAGATAGAGGCTCCGGTAGGGATGCAAGTGGGTACCCTTTGATATTTTTGATATTGTTATTTTAGTTCATTTTTTCTCCCAAACTAATTACATAGCATGTCATTTTAGCTCATTTTATCAAATTTTGGGTTAGACCCAATAACCCAAAAAAGTGGGACTTGCATCCCTATGCGCAGGACTCATTTGGTTTTTTAAGTAGTTCTCACATCGAATGTTCGGATGTCAATTGCAATGTTCGGATGCCAACTTAATATAAAATTAATTGCATAAATTGCAATTAGAGCTCCAGACGAATTTATTAAGTATAATTAATGCAATATTAGAGGATGGTTACTGTAGCAATTAATAGTCAAATTATGGACTAATTAGACTTAATATATTCATATCGTGATTAAGTCACGACTTATAAAATTAATTTTGTAATAAATTTATATTTAGTGCTTCTAATTGATGTCTAAACATGTGATGTGACGGGACTTAAACTAAAAAAACCAAACATGGCCTCACTGGGTCCACTGTTGTCCCCAGACCATGTGAATAGAAGCAACAAGCGTCCCTCGTGTCTGCAGGGAGCACGCAGCGCGACACCGAGTGGGAGATGCGTGTATGGCAGGGCCACCGCAGCTCACTATCTCGTGCGTGCCCATGTCAACACTCGAGCGATACGGCCCGCTCGGTGCGGCTTTGGCTCCGGCTCCGCCAACAGCTCTGCAGGAGTCTCACCAAACGCACTGCTTCATGAAGCGCTTCTGCGGAAGATTTTAGGAGAGCTAGAGCCTTTATTTTTTGTGGGTGAAGCAAAAAAAAGAAAAGAAATGTAACTCAGTCCGATCCAGCTCTGGCTTTGCCCGGGTGCCAAGCGCTATCAAATGGACTCTAAATTCTATGGTTAGTGGCACTTGTGGACTCAACCTATAGCAGTAGGATCCCAGATAATTAGGCCTCCTCCAGCGGTTGCAGTTGGCACTGGGGAAAATCGTCAGATGAGAAGCAATAGAAAAAAGAAAAATCAGGTGCATGCAGTTCTTGATTCTCAGCCTGCTCTCTCAGCTCCTCGGCAGTCGAGCCAATGACTAGCGGCGAAACAATGCACTGTTTAACGATTAAAAAATTGTTTTAGCCGGCGATGTCGCCTGCCGTTGGAAGAGGCCTTACGAGCGAGTCTGCTCCGTGGCACTGTAGGGGATCCATCTGCTAACATGCGGATTCGAGTGCAGTGGTGTCCACACGTCAGCGAGAAAGAGTCACTCTGCAATGCCGTGGAGGAACTGCTTCCGGCAATCACAGCTCCACGTCCGTTGCGTCGGTCCTCCAGCTTGGCACCGATGCCGTCGGAGCGGCACGGCACGGCACGGCACGGCACGGCAGAACGAGGTCCGGAGCCCCAGCCCCAAGCAAAGCCAAAGCCAAGGCCAGCTAGCTAGCTACGGACCGAGCTGAGCAGGAGGGAGCGCTCCAGCCTCGTCCAGCGACGCGGAGCGCGACCCGCGCGTGGTGGCCGGCCACGAACCCGCACGGCGCCACCGACAACCAACCTGTCCGCCGGCCGCAGCCCGGCGCCGCGCGGGCCCCGCCCCTCGTCCCCTCCCCCAGCTGCACGCAACGCAATAACCCACGCGTCGCCACCCTCCCTTCTTCCTTGGTCTCTTCGCTCCCAGTCCTCCCCCCCACCGTTCCGAAGCTTCCACGCCTCGCCTCGCCTCTCCAGGCTCCCCCGCGCGCGCTCCGAGGCCAGATCCGCGCCGCCGCTCTGCTCGAGGGCGGCGGAGGCCGGCGCGGGGAGGCGGCAGGCGAGGTAGCTTCCGGCCGGGTAGGCGGGCGGGCTAGCGAGCTAGCTAGCTACCTGAGCTGTGGTTGCGATGGCGGTGGAGAAGACGGCGCCGGGCGCGGCCGCGGCCGCGGGGGCGGGGAGGACCGTGCTGGTCACTGGCGGGGCGGGCTACATCGGCAGCCACGCCGTGCTGCAGCTCCTCCTCGCGGGCTTCCGCGCCGTCGTCGTCGACAACCTCAACAACTCCTCCGAGCTCGCCGTCCGCCGCGTCGCCGCGCTCGCCGGGGACCACTCCCGCAACCTATCCTTCCACAAGGTGAGTCAGGACCCACTGCCGCCGCCGCTGCTCGTCTCCCCGTTTTGGATCTCCACCCCCGTGCCGCGCAATGTGGCCCCGCCTAGATCGATCTCCGCGGCGTCCTCGAGGGGCTGAATTGCTCGTGGCACATGGGATGCACTCCTCGTATTTTTCGTTTTGGGGATTACCTCTGAGTGACAACGCTGCGGTGCTAACTTGGCAACCGTCTTTTGTGCTGGTTTTGTGTCGTGTCATTTGGGCATGCCACATTCCGATTTCCATGGCTTTTGGTATTCCAGTCTAGCTCTAGTCACTGCTGGGCTTATTTGGGGAATCGGTCGAGACGCTGTCACATTTGCCGTACATAGACAAAAATTTGGTTTCGCATGGATTACTGACGATTGGAATTTCATTTGGTGCTAGACAAAATTTGGTTTCGCATGGATTACTGACTATTGGAATTTCATTTGGTGCTACATTGTAATATTGTTTTCCCATAACGACGTTTTGGTGGCTTTGCTAGGGGACCTCGCATTTGGATCTGCATTCTCAGTTTTTTTTTCTTTTGTATTGTTGATGTGCTTTTCTTGATATATATGGTAAGGTCGTTTTCAATTTACCTTTTCTTAGAGCCCGCCAGTTATTGATGCTGGTTATTGATACTTGGTGATGTGAAAATGTTATTAATTATTGATAGAAAGCAGTTTTATTTCATGAAGTTCTTGAACTTGTCCGATTGCCTGATGTTTCAGACCAAAATCGGTGAGATTTCTGTTCAAAGGCATTTATTAGCTGCAATTGATCAGTTGAATCCGACTGTGTGTGGTGTGTTCCTGTAAACCATTGATGACCGGTTTCATTCTATTTGGGTTCTTTTAGCTCCAGCTGTCAAACTTTGCAGTTGAATTCAGCTGGGTGGTTGAAGAGCAATGATTCACCTTTGCAAATGTCCAGTTGGGCACTGCATGTTAGCTTGAATTATTTGACCAACTCATTTAATTGCTCCTTGCCTGCATTGTTAGGTTTGTACAATTGGCACTAGATTGAGGGTGGGTTGCGGTTGATTTGCCGTCCACATTGGGACGATGGTAGTGGTTGGCTAATTTAAACAAGATGACAGCTAGCCATTTACTACTTGTTTCTCTTTTCTTAAAATAAATAAACTATGTTGTTTGTTGTTTGGCTGACGTTAGTATTTGAGTAGTCCCCTATATTGATGCATTAAGTTTTTTTTCCCTGGAGCATTCATGTAATATATTTTACCAATTCACTTTTAAGAAAGAAATGTTTGACTTGATTTCTGGCAATAAGCAATAATAAGTTATTGTATTTTCTAGTTCCTGTTGCTATTCGTGTACATATATTATGATAATGCTAAATAAGTAAAATGCTAAATAAGTAAAATGTGGAAGGAGGCTGTGCTGCTGGGGTCACCAACACAATTCAGACCTAAACAACTAAAAAGAGGGGTGCACGAGAGATTTGAAGTATTCGAACTTATGACTTATTGGTGGACTTGGTTGCGTTAAGCTTCCATCATGGCTGCTGAAGATCTGGGTTAATAGAAGAACCAGAGCTTTAGCAGACAACCTAAAGTAAACTTTGTGAATATTAGTGTAAAATTAGTGATTCTATATTCTTAATAAGGAACAAGAGTAATGTGAATTCAATTCTAACTAAATGACACTAGCAGAGACTTGCTCCTTATTTCTTGTAGTGGTTTTTTACTTTAATGTCATGAACTTTCTTTTGATGCTTTGGAACACTTTCCATATTTTACTACTTTGTTCTATTCCCCATATCCTGGCAGTTGGTATTGGGTGCAATGTGAAAACTGGAACCTTGATGATTTGGTGTATTTGCTGTCCTGTAAAACTTCATCTGTTCACCAGTTTATGCTTGGAGCTTTGGAAAAAGTCTACATCACCCCCTCACCTATAGGTGGTGGACTACATAACCCCCCAAACTATGAAACGGTCTATATCACTCCCTGAACTTTCCAAAACTGGTCAAATTACCCCCTAAAGCAGTTTTAAAAAATCGTAATAAATCACAAAAAATCATAAAATGAAAAATCCAATTGTGTTAGACTCCAAATGAGTAGATCTACACAGTGAACATATAATATGGTATGCTTTAGTATATTTTTTTGCTGTAGCTTTAAATCTATGCTTTTCTTCATAACTGTAAAAAATGTACTAAAGCATACCATATTATATGTTCATAGTGTAGATCTACTCATTTGGAGTCCAACACAATTGAATTTTTCATTTTATGATTTTTCTGTGATTTACTATGATTTTTCGAAACTGCTTTAGGGGGTAATTTGATCGGTTTTGAAAAGTTCAGGAGGTGATATAGACCGTTTCATAGGTTGGGGGGTTATGTATTCTACCCCCATAGGTTGGGGGGTGATATAGATTTTTTCCATTTATTTTTTATGTACCAAGTATTTTTGTCCATCAGACTTTTAGTAATTCTATTACTGTGGTTGCATAGTGAGCATTTCATGGCGCATTTGGTGCTTTAGTGAATTTTTTGCAGCCCCGTGAATTAGTCATTAAATAGAACTCAGATTGCTTGGAGGACGAGGAACATACTTCGACTTGCTTCCAGAGCAATGTCTACTTTTATGTTTTGTTTGTTACAAGTAGGGTGTCCCTACCTATCCAGAGAAGAGTATGCTTGATTACTTGAAAAATATCACCCCTGTTGTTATCTATTAACCTAATAATGAGTAAGGGTTAGGAGTATATTTGCTTATTCACGCTTTTGCTACACCATTTTAGCTCTGATGCAGTCTAGCAACTGCATGAGTATTTAGCTGCTTTGATCAATTTTTATACAGGCAGAGCCTCCACTCTTCTGATCTAGTTTTCTTGTTGCTACAGGATGGCATTTGGTGTTTTACCGTTTTGCTACGTAAAAATTTCACTGACATGAATGCGACATTCCAACAGTTACTACCTTTTTTTGATTCTACAGATCGATCTCCGTGACAAGGGAGCACTGGAAATGGTTTTTGCTTCAACAAGGTACAATTTCCACCTTTTCAGCTGTTCGGCTGTACTGACTCTGTTCCATTTTCAAATCATTATCAATTCCTTTCTTTTTTGCAAATTTCTATCCAGCATGTTCTTTATTGTTAGACAATTTGCTCTTCAGATTTGATGCTGTCGTCCACTTCGCTGGGCTAAAAGCTGTGGGTGAAAGTGTACAGAAGCCATTGCTATATTATGACAACAATGTCATTGGGACAGTAAATCTTCTAGAAGTTATGTCTGCTCACGGTTGCAAGAAGGTATTTACCATTTTGCACATTATATTTCTGCTGGAACCACCATTTTAAATTGCTCTCTTTTTTCTGAATTTGTCTGCAGATGTATGCTAGGTTTTTACTTTGATTTAAATGTAGATTACTTATTAGGTCATTTTTATTTACTTTTATTTTAATTCTGTTGTAACCTATGCATTGAAGAGTACTACTTAAGCTTGTATGTGATTTTCACATGCTTGGGTTGGATGATTGTTTTTTAATTATCATGCCAATAAATTAGATATTCCATTATGCAGGCTTGCAGTTGCTGATGCACCTTAGTAGCTCATATTATTACTGAGGTGTGCTCTGTGCTGTGCCCAACTGTAGTTACTCTGAATATTTTTCTTTTTTGCGGGTAGTTACTCTGAATATGAGGTGGCCAGATGCCAGTGCGGGCGCTTCTTTGCACTCATTGGGCATAAGTTTCTTTATTCAAGTGAACATCACAGTTATTTCCCATTGTGCAATAAAATCTGTTGGCGTTTCTAGCATTACTACTTTTCTTGTTTGTCGCTATTCTAATCTATTCATCAAATTCATCACTGGATGTGGAATGTTATCAATTAATAATGACCTTACTTGCACCATCTTATCTATTGCAATTAATTGATTGTATTAACTGTATATTTGCACCTTTTTGTTTTAAAATCCATTTGATCATTAAGGCTTTGGACCGACAAATTGATTTTTCATCAGTCTCTGACACTGACATGCTGCATCTCCTTTCTTTTGTTTTAAAATGTTTTAGTTGGTGTTCTCATCATCAGCTGCAGTTTATGGATCACCCAAGAACTCACCCTGCACAGAAGAGTTTCCTCTGACTCCAAACAATCCATACGGCAAAACGAAGGTCTGCTGCCCTTTTTTCTTTCAATGTGAAATCCTGCTAAAGTTTGTGAGCTCTTAAGTTGACTGAAAAAAAAATCTAATAATTCCAGCTTGTTGTTGAGGATATTTGCCGTGACATCTACCGTTCAGATCCTGAATGGAAGATCATTTTACTAAGGTACTTCAATCCGGTTGGTGCACATCCTAGTGGATACCTTGGTGAAGACCCATGTGGAATTCCCAACAATCTTATGCCCTACGTTCAGCAAGTTGCTGTTGGAAGGAGGCCAGCTCTGACAGTTTTAGGAAATGACTATGCAACAAGAGATGGGACTGGGGTAATTAGATTGCATATGACATGCTCAATTACTTTTTTTTGCATGCCATTCAATTTGATTAATAAGTTGTATTTCACGATTGGTATTCTTACCTTATTTTGCTAATGCCTAGTTTTATAGATGTGCACCAGATAAACTGCCTTTATTTTTGTTTAGGGTATGTGCTGCTGCCAATGAAGCTTGAAATTTTATATTGGAGAAAGCATTGATCAGCTGTGGCAGCTGATTGCAGCTGTGTGCCTATCTTTCTAATTGTAGTTTCTAACAAAACTTTACTCAACTTTTGTCTTAACTTATTAATCTCTAATAAATTTACAACAACTAACAAAGAGTCATAAGACCTGAGGGAAGTCACACCTTCCTTACAAACTTGACTAGATCTCGGTTCATACAACTTGCTCCTAGTGGCTTGACCCACTTTTGGCTGAACTTGATCTTCAACAGACAGAATGATGATTTCTCATACCTTTTCCTTCATATATCATTGCATAGTTTTCACCTTTTTCTTTGCCTTCTTAGATACCCTGCTGTTTATATCTTTGTATATTTTTCTCTGCACTTTGTGGAATTGTTCTCCCACTTGTTTCGTATATATAATAAACTAGAGTTGGGTTTTTTTCTGCTACTGTATTTCCCTTAAAATGGAACGAAGATTCCTTCCTTTGACGTTCCCTTCTATCATCTCTACTATGTGCCATACCACTTGAATTCTGAAACAATATGTATCCTACAACTTTCACTTGAATTCCGGAATAATATATAAACTAAAAATTTTCCCTTAGAAATAGCCTGGTTAAAATTTTGGAAGATGTTCTAACAATATAACATACAATATTCATGTGCTTCTTACTTCAGTCAATCCAAATTACTTCTTTTTTCTTCTTCTTTTTTACATTTGTCTAGAGTTAATGATTTTAGAATAAGTTATTTAGGTATGTCATTGTGACAACTGTAGTTTGCATTCAATATAGAATCATCACACTAGTAATCAGACTATTGTTTCTTTTGCTTCTTTTGCAGGTCCGAGATTACATCCATGTGGTTGACCTTGCTGATGGACATATTGCTGCATTGCAGAAGCTTTTTGAGAACTCTAGCATAGGTTAACTCCCGAAATTAAATAATTGTTGAATTTCTTTCCATCATTGCTTGCATATTTATTCTTACGTGGTAACACTTTTGTCCGCTGTATTTTCTTTAAACAAACATTTTTTTGTTTCCCTAGGCTTGTCAAACACAAAGTACACTTGCACATGGCACATCAATACATACTGTTTGGATAGAGTTTTTTTTTTTACAAAACACAGGAGGAATGCCCATTTTATGTAACTTGCCTTTGTTCACTAAACCCACTTTTGGGATACATGGATGTCGACGGCTCTGTGCATAATTTCTATTTGCTTCTTGGGCACGGGGTCATTGAGTTATTTGGTTTTTTGTACCTTTGAATCTTATTTTCAAATTTGAGTCTACTTGCAGGGTGTGAAGCATACAACCTTGGAACTGGAAGAGGTACATCGGTGCTGGAGATTGTTAAAGCATTCGAGAAGGCTTCTGGGAAGGTATGCCAGATTAAACAATATAGGTGTTGTGTGATTATTGCCACCTTGCAATGGAGCTTATACTGCCTTGATAAGCTTATAAGTACATATTTTTGCTCATCTGTAGAAAATTCCTCTGATTTTTGGTGCAAGACGCCCTGGTGATGCAGAGATACTGTTTTCAGTGACTGCTAAAGCAGAAAGGGAGCTTAACTGGAAGTAAGTCAATCGACAATATATGGCGTATCATTAGGACAAAAATGGGTTTATTGTGTTTATGTGATTGACATTGTCTGTTTTTTCCTCTAGAGCGAAATACGGCATTGATGAAATGTGTCGCGACCAGTGGAACTGGGCTAGCAAGAACCCCTATGGTTATGGATCTCCTGATTCCACCAAGCAGAATGGCCACCAAAAAAATGGATCTGTTGATTCCCCCAGGCAGAATGGTCACCACACAAATGGGTCAGTTGGCTCACCCAGGCGGAACGGACACTCTGGGCATGGGTCAGCTGACTCACCCAGGCGGAACAGCCACTATGCGTATGGATCATCTGACTCCAGGCAGAATGGCAATGGCCGCCTGCAATGAGCCGAGTCAGTCTGGCCTGTGAGCCCCCTGTACATTCTGTATCGCGAACCCACCATCCGAGATTGATGTGTATCAATCGGTTGGCATACAGTATAGAGTCGATGGCAGCAGAATTCCAGTTTGTTGTGGGTAAACCTATTATTTCCTACGTTGGTATTTATTCTTTCCTTCTTTCAAACGTGTAGGAATGTGGTCATAGTGTATCGGCTGATTCTATTCGTTGCTGCTAATTGAGCTGCACTGCGCTTTATGAAGTTTGATTGCTTACTGTTTAACGGGAAAAATGCAGCTGAGACAAACAGCTGTGTAGGGTTATTCTTATTATTTTTGTATCTGTGATACGTGTGATTTTTTTTTGACGCCTCTCATTTGGGTACAGTTGTAGTATCTGGTCATACATGTACATGCACACCCACCTTACACACGCACACCTCACTCACCATTATACACTACAAAATGTCCTACAATTACACTCAGAATCGAAGACCGTGTTCTTCTCGAAATCACCGGATGACTCCGTAGGCAACGGGCACGTCGCACTCCTTTTGTGGCTCCACGCGTGAGAGGCTACAGATTTAAACAAGGGAACACTGTTCCCGGGTGCGAACCCGCGCCGAGCAGCGCTCGAACGCGGGCGGCAGGCACTCCACCGAGCAGCCTTGCCAACGCGCTATGCGAACTAGCCTTTGTCGTTGCCACAGGATGAATACCTTTTGCACCCCAAATCAGATCCTTTTTTTCTCATGTGAATGTACTTCCTCCGTCCGGAATGCAACTCTCCTGAGGAGTCAAACAATTTTAAATTTGACAGAAATTATACAAAATAGTATTAATATTTATATTATAAAATAAATATCATCAGATTAATAATGTAATATATTTTTATACTAGATCTATTAGGAGATATAAATGTTAATAATTTTTTTATAAATTTTGTTAAATTTTGTCAGAAATGAAGATTTTCTTTGCAAATTTTTCTGATTGTGAACATTAGACTCTGGGTTCATTTTGGTAAAAGTTTGAATTTTTTCGGTGAAGGCAAAACAGCCAAAACCATCCCTGATATATGAGGCTAGGCTCAATTTGGTCCCTAAACTATGAAAGCGTCCAATTTAGTCCCTGATACATGAAGCTAGCTGTCAAGGCACCTATCGGCTACTAGGTAGCCGACATCTTACGTGGATGCCTGCGTAGCAGTGTCGAGGTCAACTTGACCGTAGTCACCGGCTATAATCGGCACCGAGAGGTCCTGGCAGCTCTGCAACAGCTGGTAGGATCCATTCAGTCTAACTGGGCTGTCGGGTCATAGGAACGCCGACCCAAATAGGCCTGTTAGCTCTTAGCTAGCCGACGGGCACCTATCGGCTATCCAAAAGCCGACAGGTCTATGTCGGCTAGCTAAGAGCGGACAGGCCCCCCGGCCCCTCTACTTCTCTCCCTATATATATGCGTCACCAGCACATTGCTACTATCTTCACCATGAGAATTTGGGTCGAGCAGTAATGTCTAGAGGAGGATTATCTAGCGGAAAGAGTTTCGGCATTGGGAGAGGAAAGGAAGGGACCTCCGATAGTATGGGAGGGGTCTATTGGTCCTGAATATTTTTCGAAAGCATTGTTTGAGTTTCCATTTAAGAGCAAAAGAGATTTCACCAATGAAAAACCTCTTAGAGGATACGATAACCGCAAAGAGGAGTGGCCAAAATGCATGCATAATAAGGACTGCTTAGTGCAGATGTGCGGTAGTGGAACGGATGGAGGTCGTCGTTTGAAGTCGTCGTTTCTTCAAATGCCCTCGAGCATGGATAATTAGTATGAATACTGGTCTGTTCAATACGTTTGTCTTGCTTTCTGTCGTAACTTACATGATATTTCTATTTTAGTCTTCCGATGTCTTCCGATGCTTCCGAGAACTGTTAGGTGGGTTGATCCGCCTCGAATTGATCCGCATCAGGAGTACATTGAATACTTGCAGACGCGTATCTTTGGTCTTGAAAGGGAAGTGAGCCATGCGAATACGGTCGACGAAGACGACGAGTAAAGCAACAGTGCCAGTTCACCGAAGGGACTGTGCAATATTCCATATTGCAACTACCCCTGTCACAAGAACAAGGGGGCCGCCACCGCCACCACCACATGCAATGGGCCGATATTATGGAGAAAGTTCAACGCAATTTGCTAAGTGGGGCCACTACTAGGAGTGGCTTATCCTGCTACATCCATGTGTTTGTTGCTGCATTTAATTACCTAAGGCATATTAGGTTTAGTCCAGGCTCATTTTCCTTGTTCAGTAGAGGTCCTCACATGCCAAATCATGTGTTATGCATGTTAAATTTGTAATGCACTGCTTTGTTAATCATTGTACCAATTCATGTATAGTCTAATTTGTCCAGTACGCCTGCACGACATGGACAGGTCGCATCCGTATGAAAAGACTATACTCTGCAAAGGGTTCGGGTGTGAGAGTAATAATGCATGCCGCAGTGCAATGTCTTTTCCCAGCAATATCTAACTTGTAATAAGTGGTCTGCACTCTATCATGTGAAGGGCTAGTAAGTGTTGTATGTTGTTTGGCCCCATCTTTTATTGTTCGTATATAGCATCGAATGCTGGCATACTTCTCATCAAGGAAAAACTCAGGAATGTGAGTCATGGAGGAGTTATTTTCACATGGAAAGCTGTGTTAGTCTGAAAAGGCTATACCATGGAAAGGCGAGCCATCGAGCTGTCACATCGGTCTAAAAGGTTGTACCGTGGAAGGGCGAACCATCAGGATGTCAAGACTGTGCTATGGAAGGGTGTGCCATCGAGTTATCATGTCTTCCTAAAAAGGCTTCAACTAGCCTAGAAGTACATGATAATGTTGATTCATTCATTAAATTCCCGCCTCGTATTACAAATTACAAATGCTGGTTAGGTCATGAAAACCTCGCAGCGGGCCATTGCATAGCTACTACTATGGTACATCGCTCATGCCTATTCTCTAAACGGCAATTTAAAACAACAAATTGTAGTGGCATGTGCATGGAACACGGTAATCTCGTGCTCGAACTAGACCTAACATGCCTTAGGTAATGTGAAATGCCAGGATTACTTGGTGATACATCACTGAGTGCACTGGGGATACTTGCCCATTTTGATTGCCTCGGGCCCCGCCTCCTTCCACTAGTGGAAATCGTAGCTTCGGTGATGAACGAGTTTCATCACTATAAAGCCCAAATTTGTCACGAAGGAAGCTACGTGATGAATTAATGATGAATTTCAATTCATTATAGAAGTTACATCAAGTCTGCTCTACCGTGACGAATGGCCCATAAACGTCACAGAACTGTTTCTTCCTGTGACAAAGGAACTTTCATCACCGAACCATTTCCGCTTCTGCGGCGTGTTGCAAAAACGTCACCGGACGTCCGAATCCACGTGTCCCCATCCATGCTGGCAGGTAATGTGACTTGCCGTCAACGTCATTAGGTGACGTGCTGGCAAAATGTTTCGCCGGTGGACTGACACGCGGCGAGCTAGCAAAAGACTAGGTGTCCACACGTCAGAAGCTTCCAGTTCGACCACGTGTCGCCTCCAGACCGTGACACGTGACATCTTCCAGTTTGTCCATGTGTGTTGAGTATTTTAATGATACAGATTAATCCGCAAGCGCACGGATACCGTCGTAGATTTCACCCGTGAGTATTCAAGGGTATCGTATCCACAGAGAATGTGTGTGCACTAACTCCTAACTCAGTCGGTCCAAGGACACACCAAGATAGGTGGCAAGACTAGAGAGGATTCCTGCGGTAGCACTAAAGATGAGTTAAAGATCGATCTCTCGGGTAAGACTCGCTTCGGGCACCGGCTTACCTCTGAAATGGTCAGGAGACTCCGGCCAACGGCTCTACGCTATATCCGAACGTGGAGGACTACTAAGGACCAACAGTGCTGTCACCACCTACGGCCTACCTCACAGACCGTGGGATATAAGGCAAATGAAGGTAAACCTTAGCATAGACACCACGCCTACGCTACTGATTACTACTGCAGTCTAACTATGTCTGATATCCCGTACCAAACTACAACACTCCATACAAATACGGAGCGACGAACCCGCAAGTAAGAGAACTGATCTCACCCACACGAAAATACTATGCAATACAAGAATCATAAATACTAACTTTCTCATACCAGAGGAAGCCAACATCTGTAGAGGTACAAGTTGGAGACGAGCGCCGACAGGCCGGCGCCCCTCTAAACTCTCACCCTCCTGCTACTCTAAGCACTAGCCTAGGCAGCGCCTCGCCTTTGCAATGGAGCTCTACATCTCTTGTGTGGTGTGTTCAATGGGGGGCTCTCCTCCTCCTTATGTAGCCTCTCCAAAGGTGGATCCGCGATTAGACTCGTGAGGTGGTACTATGCACGTCCGGGATAGATGTAGGGGACCTGTGGGAGACTGCTGGAGAAACTTGGGCCCGATTGAGCCCAGTAAGGGGTCGGGCGACCCAAGGGGTCGGCCGAGCCCAAATGGCACTCCCCTGGGCCTTCCTTCCTCTGGACAGCTGATAGGTGGGCCCTGGTCTTGATCCTTGGGTGCATCTTGCTTGTCGTGCCCATTTCCTATGGTTTGTGGGCCCTTCTTGTAAATGTAACGCAGGACTGGATCATCTGTGCATTTCTTCTGCGTTCACTTGTGTTTTCCTTTGCATTTCAACTGTGGGTGCTTGCAGACCATGATTCACCAAAACTCATGGAACTTGATTAGATATAAGCCCTACAACTAAGTTGGTGACGAAATGTAATGAAATGCTGCAGGAGTTGACGGCTGATTTTAGGACTTAACAGCCGTCAACAACGTGCAACATTTTTGTTAGGGTGCATGCCCCAATAAGGTAGTGACATGTGGCATACACATGTCCCTTTTCTGAGCGGCCCCATGTCACCTCCATGTTCTGACATGTGTTGTCTGCATACTTAGTGCACCTAAGCTAGGGTTAGGGTTAACCCTTGGGAGCGCCCCCTTTTGCTTTTATAGACCCTGGGCACCCCCTAGGTGGGCTCCTCTTGGGCCCCACCTTGGGCGCCCTCTTTTGGGCCTGAGAGGCCCATTAGTGCACCTAAGCCCAGTCTAATTCGGATCTCATCCTTATCAGGCTTCTTTCCCTTAAGTGTGTGACCCTAAGGGCTCACATGCGAATAGACATGGCCCGAGTACTCTTACTCGGCCCAATAGTAGACAGCGGCCTCTAGCAAGACATGTCAACTCCTATACGCACGCAAAGATCATAGGGTCAGTTGGATCCATGCCACTACAATTTCACGAAGTTGGATTTTATGTTGAAATCCATGCCATTGAGTGGCATGATTTTCAACGTGAATCGAATTTTCCCAAGATCATATCAGACGAGCCGTCACAATGTCATATACATGTTGTTCCTTTTGCCTCACGATATTTGGTCTTGCTCTAAGCTGACCTCTCTTTCTCGATGCAGTGATTCAGATCCTTGGTTAACACTTAACCTCAGCATGGCCATGCACTTCTTGATCTGACTCACTCGAGGGGCCTAGAGATATCTCTCTTAGATAGAGAAGGGCAAATCCCATCTCGTCTGACCATGTGTCATAGCATGCTTCTTGGCAAACCCGAAAACCACCTTTATAACTACCCAGCTACGGAGTAGCGTTTGATGGCTCCTAAGTAAGTCAGTTCACATCTTGAGTACATGCGACAATCTCAGGTTTAAGGACACAACATACATATTGTGTAATGAGAAATCACCATCTCTCATGTTGGGTCAGTTCAGACTCGTGTCCTACATGAGTCCACATTATTAGTTTGATATCTCTATGTCCATGACCTGTGAAACATAGTCATCAGCTAATACATGTGCTAGTCTAATATTCATGTGTGTCTTTGCATGAACTCCGACTAGGAACATCTTTAGAATAACCATACAAGTAAAGAGTTTCACAAACAATTCACATAATCGTTAATCAATACAAGTTGACTTTCATGGATATTCAATGAACACTTTATTAATCATGAATACAATGAAATATGATCATCTCTATGATTGCCTCTAGGGCATATTTCCTACAGTCTCCCACTTGCACTAGAGTCAATCTAGAGTGTATCTTATACCCATTGCTCTTGTGTGCGCCTCATGTTTGGGTTGCGGAAGAGGTTTTGTCAATGGATCTAAAACATTTAAATCCGTGTGTATTTTGCTTATCTTGATCTCACCCCGATCGATGAACTCTTGAATGAGATGAAATCGCCGCATAACGTGTTTGCTCTTCTGGTGATTCCTTGGCTCCTTGGCCTGTGCAATGGCTCCACTGTTGTCACAGTAGAGATCCAGTGGGCCAGAGGCATTAGGGAACACACCAAGCTCAATAAGAAACTTCCTTATCCAAACACCTTCCTTCGCAGCTTCTGAAGCTGTGATGTACTCGGCTTCTGTCGTAGAATCGGCCACCGTCTCTAAATCCTAAACCCTAAACCCTAAACCCTAAACCCTAAACCCTAAACTCTTCCAGCTAACAGAACCACCATTTATTGTGAACACGTAACCTGATTGGGACTTTGAATCATCTTTGTCAGTTTGAAATCTAGCGTCGGTGTAACCCGTTACAACGAGCTCTTCCTCACCTCCATAGATCAAAAACACATTCTTAGTTCTTCTTAAGTACTTAAGAATGTTCTTCACAGCTGTCCAGTGACTCTCACCCGGATCAGACTGGTATCTGCTTGTAACGCTTAGAGTATAAGAAACATCTGGACAGGTACTTATCGTTGCATACATAATAGATCCAATTGCCGAAGCATATGGAACTTTGCTCATGCGATCCCGCTCATCAGTTGTCGTAGGACACTGAGTCTTGATGAGATGTATGCCATGTGACATAGGCAAGAACCCTTTCTTTGCCTCTTCCATGTTGAACTGTTTCAATACTTTGTCAGTATAAGTATTTTGGCTTAATCCTATAAGCCTTTTTGATCTATCTCTATAGATCTTGATGCCCAGAATGTATGCTGCTTCGCCTAAATCCTTCATCGAAAAACTATTTTTCAGTGAAGTTTTTACAGACTCAAGCATAGGAATGTCATTTCCAATCAGCAATATGTCATCCACATATAGGATTAGAAATGCAACAGAGCTCCCACTTTCCTTCTTATAAACACAAGCTTCTTCTTCATTTTTAATGAAGCCAAACCCTTTGACTACTTCATCAAAATGAATGTTCCAACTCCGAGATGCTTACTTCAATCCATAAATGGATTTCCGAAGCTTGCATATTTTTCCAGCATTGGTCGGATCGACAAAACCCTCGGGCTGCATCATATACATGTCCTCGGTCAGATTTTCATTCAGAAAAGCTGTCTTGACATCCATCTGCTATATTTCATAATCGAAATATATAGCAACAGCTAGAATAATCCGAACAGATTTAAGCATCGCTACGGGCGAGAACGTCTCATCGTAGTCAACTCCTTGAACTTGTCGAAAACCTTTTTGTCGGTGTCCTGACCCGGCGGTCCGGATCCCAACTAGTAAATGCTGCGTGTTTCCTCGTCCCAGATGTTGATGCAAGAGGCAACACAATAATGCACGTGTTTATCCTAGTTCCGGCCACGGGGCCGTATGTCCAGCAAGGGGGTGTGAGAGGGCACTGTATTATCTTGCACCGGTGGTACCTGTAGTAGGGTGATACAGGCGTGGTGAGAGAGGGAGGGAAGCTCCCAGGTCTCTGCTAGAGGAGAAGTCGATTGAGGCGAGTGCCAGTATCTAGTGCCGAGCGTCGTGTTCGCGTGATGATGATTGCGACGTCCGAGGTGACGACCCCCCTTAAAGGAAGCCCGTCTCCTCCTTTTATAGTCACAAGGAGGGGCGGTGTACATGAGTAGGGGATCGTGGAAGTCGTCGTTTTCCTCCGAATCGCGAGGGTGCAGTGGTCGAATACTGTAGGAAGTACAATGTGGGGCATGGCGTCGGGCGTGGCAGTTGTCCTGGATATCGTCCTTGGTCTTGCGGAGATCGCGTCGGCGTCCTGCCAGCCCCGGCAGGCGACGTGGTCATTGCTGTGGGGTGTACATTCCTCCAGATGTGGCGTGGTGGCGCTTCGTGGGCCCTGCAAGTCAGGGTCTTGCATATATATGTGCACCAGCGGTGATGAGGTGCGTTGCGGTCCCAGACCCCTCTGGACGTAGTGCTGGCGTGTGCACTAAGGATGTCCGGGGGTCACATGGAGGTCCGGGCCTTCGGCTGCTAGTGCTGAGTGTCCCTCCTTGAGGGGCACGTGGCGACGCCGGACCCCTTCCCGAGCGGGAGGTGGGCCCGGGGCCATACGTGTGGTGAGGTGGAGTCCGGACAGCCGGAGTTGGCAGAATAGTAACGGAAACTGTGCCGAGCACATCTCGTCCTGCGTTGCAGGTTCCCACAGTGCCGCCACAGTGTACGAGATGGCGGAGCGGTGGCCGGAGTTGGCGGACGGGACTCCGGTCACAGCCACTGTGGGAAATGGCGGCCTGACGCCGTCTGTCCTGGGCGTTGTGGAGGAGTGGTTGGCATTCAATGCCTCTGTACGACGGGCGGGTGAGCGGCAGGGATGTTTGTCTTCTTCGTCAAGGGGTGGCCTCGAGCGAGGCGGAGATGATTCGCCCTGCTCGAGGGTAGGTTCGCTACCCTCGAGCGAGGCGGAGATGTTTTGCCCGCTCGAGGGTAGATTCGCTACCCTCGAGCGAGGCGGAGACGCGGGGCGCAGTTGAGGGCCCCGATGGGAGCCCTCGAGCGAGGCGGAGATCGCCTCGTGGGTCCGAGGGGGTCACAGATGGGCCGCATGCTGGGCTTCTTTGAGTTCTTTCCCTCCTTCCAGATTGGAAAGAGGCCGTGGGCCTTCGTGGGCTCAGTTGCCTAACATGTGTTTGCGTTTTTTAGGGTGATCTTAGTACCCCGATTAGGGTGCCCCTAATCGTGGTACCCGACACTTTTGCAACAAGTCGAGCTTTATGGATGTGAACATTTCCATCCATATCCTTCTTCTTCTTATAGATCCATTTGCACTCTATGGTTTTTACACCATCAGGTGGGTCAATCAAGTTCCAAACTTGATTTTCTTTCATGGATTCTATTTCGGATTTCATGGCTTCTTGCCATTTCACGGAGTCAGGGTCTACCATCGCTTCTGCATAAGTCGCAGGCTCATCACTGTCCAACAATAGTAATTCCCGCGCTTGGCGGAGTCTTGCCGACTTTTGTGGTTGTGACGGTGCTTCCTTTGCCATAGGCGTCTCAACTTGTTCAGCTACATTAGCGTCACTTGTAGAGTCAGAACCTATTGGCTCATCTCGAACTTCTTCGAGTTGCACCGTTCTTCCACTTTTTTCTCCTTTGAGAAACTCTCTCTCTAGGAAAACTCCGTTCCGTGCGACAAACACTCTGCCCTCAGATCGATTGTAGAAGTAGTACCCTAAAGTTTCCTTTGGGTATCCCACGAAAATGCACTTATCCGATTTAGGTGCAAGCTTGTCAGACTGCAGACGTTTGACAAATGCTTCACAGCCCCAAATTTTCAGAAAAGACAAATGGGACTCTTTCCAGTCCATATCTCATATTGTGTCTTAACTACGGATTTAGACGGTACCCTGTTTAATGTGAAAGCTGCTGTTTCTAGAGTGTAACCCCAAAACGATAACGGTAGGTCCGATTGGCTCATTATTGATCGAACCATGTCCAACAGAGTTCGATTACGTCGCTCAGACACACCGTTTCTCTAAGGTGTTCCAGGCAGCGTAAGTTGTGGAACAATTCCGCAATTCTTTAGATGACTGCTAAACTCGTGGCTCAGATATTCGCCTCCACGATCAGATCGTAAAGCTTTAATTTTCTTGCCACACTGATTTTCAACTTCACTCTGAAATTCTTTGAACTTTTCAAAAGTTTCAGACTTATGCTTCATCAAGTAGACATAGACATATCTACTCAAGTTATCAGTAAAAGTTATGAAGTATTGGAATCCACCTCTAGCAGTCGAGCTCATTGGTCCACATACATCAGTATATATGAGTTCCAGTAAGTCCGATGCTCTCTCTGGAAAACCTATGAATGGCGTCTTGGTCATCTTGCCTAGCAAACAAGCTTTGCATGTCTCATATGACTCAAAATCAAATGAAGTTAGAATTCCATCCGATGGAGCCTCTTCATGCGTTTCTCGCTTATATGACTGAGACGACAATGCCACATGTAGGTAGGATTCAAATCAGCAAGCCGAGGCCTTTTAGCATTAATATTACAGATAGGTGAATCATTAAGATTTAAAACAAATAGCCCATTCACAATGGACGCAAAAGCCACAAACATATTATTCTTAGAGATAGCACAACCATTGTTTTCACTCGCAAAAGAATAACCATCCTTCATCAAACATGAAGGAGACAGAATGTTTCGACTCAAACTAGGAACAAAATAACAATTACTAAGCTCCAAGACAAATCCTGACGGTAGGTGAAGTTGCATCGTCCCGACGGCCACAGCAGCAACTCTTGCATTATTGCCGACGCGGAAGTCACCTTCTCCTCTTCCAACGCTTCTACTCTTTGTTAGTCCCTGCATCGAATTGCATATGTGAGCAACTGATCCGGTATCAAATACCCAAGAATTAACACAAGAGTCAGCGAGAAATATTTCTGTAATATGAATAACAAGCGTACCTGAGGTGGAAGAACGGTGTCCCTTCTCGTGATAATGAGGCGAGGTACAGCTTGCAATTCCTCTTCCAGTGTCCCTTCTCGTGATAATGAGAGCACTCATTATCTGCAGCTGGTCCAAGTTTAGTCTTGGGTGCAGGGTTTGGCTTAGGGTTCGCAACCTTAGCCTTGCCCTTCTTCTTCCAAGAAGAATCTTTCTTCTTGAAAGCAGGCATGTTCTGGATAGCCATCACATGGCCGCCGCTTGTGCTCTTCTTGATGTCACTATCTACTGTCTTGAGCATGCCACACAGTTCAGTCAGGCCCTTTTCAGCCTCATGCATATGGTAGTTTGAGATGAAGTTCCCATAGCTTGGTGGTAAAGAGGCGAGAATAAAATCAGTGGCCAACTCTTGGCCAAGTGGGAAGCCCAGCTTCTCCAACCTCTGTGTGTAACCAACCATCTTTATTACATGCGGACCGACTGCAGCGCCTTTTGCCAGCTTGCTCTCGACAAAGGCCTTCGGCACATTGAACCTTTCAGTCCTAACATGAGTTTGAAACATGTCCTGAAGCGCCACAATCATATCGTGTGCCTCATGGTTTGTCTCGAACTGCATCTATATGTCAGGTTCCATGCAAGCGAGCATAAGACAGCTTACTTCAAAGTTGTTGTCACAAGCCTTTCTGTAAGCAGTCTTTTCCTCAGCAGGTGCATCATCAGCAGGCTCTTCTGGTAATGGGGTATCCAGAACATCTTTCTTTTTCTCTGCCCTGAGAACAATTCTCAGGTTGCGGATCCAATCTGCATAGTTAGTCCCATTCAGTTTGTCCTTCTCAAGGACCGAATGCAATGAAAAAAATTGGGTGTTGTTGCGGACCATGATCTACAACAAAATAATAATGCAAAATACTAAGACAAACATATTCATGATGGAGTAAATAACATTAAACATTTAACAGAATTTACTCCTACTAAAATCAATATCCCTCTTTTGATTCTTAGTGATTCAAGACCCACAACTATTAAGTCAACTAGTGAGCTTTAGCATCACCACTAGAAGACAAGATAGATCGGTAAGCAACTCCTTGCTAATCATATCTCATATGACTCTTGTTGTTGGGTGACATCTCTATGTCTCGGCTCCCAACCTTTATGCCCCAAGGTCCTTAACCATTAAGATAACCTTGTCAAGCTGACCAACTCTTATGCGCGTAAGTATCCAATACGAACTTGTCTAGTCAAGGAAAATTGATGGTGCCCTAATTTCGTAGACCCACTACTAATCGTACATGACTTGGGACATTGCAAGGTTTAGTTGGTAGGGCATGATAACTTAAAATTTGTGAGGGATCGGTCGTTCTACTTCTATCGTATGCTGAAAACTCATTATCGCATATTGAAGTAAAACGATAAGAACGGCAAGCACATAGTTGTGAATCAGTACAACCCATGTTCTTATGGTGATCTCCATCTCCATAGAACCTGTTCACCATGTTGATCTCCATCTCCATGTTTCATGTGCACCATCCTCCATGTGATGAAGCCTCCAAGAACTAGAACTCGCTATTACACCTAATAGCTAGTAAATAAAATTACATTCATGACTTGGATCATCACAGGTTGGCGCGCAGGTGTAAGCATCTAGGCCCTCTAGGTATGTTTCGGTGATTAATGCCAACCATTATTGTGACTAATGAGTTTGTGCAGCTTAATGAAACATTATTGCTCATTTGGTCATATGTTAAAGAGACCCCTCAATTTCATTATTCAAAAAGGCGATCTCGGTTTTCAACTTAAGTATATATCAAGACTAAGGATCTTTATAGTCCTAAGTGTCGTAAGGTTGAGAAGGACACTTAGGTTAGTATAGGTTTTATAGTTTTGTAGAGGTCGCACTATAAAGAGGGGTTAAGGCTAAGTAACTTGAGCATGGACATGGTCAATCAAAAATGGATGCACACTATGGTCACTCAGGTTCTAAAGAAGTTCAAATAAGTGGTTTTCAACTTATATCTCAAGAATATTTGGATTTCATTCAAGACTCAAATCAGAAAAGGCAAAATCAGAAGAAGTCTATACACCGGTTTAACCGACGACTCCATTTTTCTATACGTCGGTTAAACGCAGTTAGCAGAGTCTGGACAAGTACTTACACCGGTTAAACCGACGATATGAAAATTAATGTCGGTGCAGTTGTCCAGAAGGTTGGTTTTCCAGGGTGTTTCAAGGTTATATACACCGGTTAAACCGACGACATTTGAAATTAGCGTCGGTGCAATTGTCCAGTGAGTTGGTTTTTCCAGAGATTTCAGAAGTTATACTCACCGGTTAAACCGACGATGGATTTGAGTTAACATCGGTGCAGTTGTCCAGAGAGTTGGTTGTTCAGTTGATCACTGGCCAACTGCACTCACCGGTTAAACCGATGATACGTCGGTAAATCTGCCCAAGTTGTAACGGCTAGTTTTCCAAATGGGCAGTTGACATTCATTGGTTAAACCGACGTTGGCTATTGGAGGTTCGTCGGATTAACCGGCATTAAGTACTTTTCTGGCAGCTTTTCTCCAACGGCTCTATTCGTGTGAGCTGCCTATATATACCCCTCCAATGGGTCATTTTCATCTCTCTTGACACCAGGCAACATTCATACACCATACTATTGTTGAGAGCCACCTTGAGCTTCATCTTCCACACATTTGTTCATTCAATCATTCAAGAAGCAAGACTAAGGACTTGAGTAGAGAGAAGCTTGTGTGCATCCGTTCTTGGTGATAAGTTCTTGCTCAAGTGAAGGCCCTAGCTTGTTACTCTTGGTGATTGGCAGCACCTAGGCGATCTTGGTGATTGAAGGTGTTTCTTCCGGAGCTTGCCAAGGATTGTGGGAGCCCGAAGAAGTTTGTACGTGGCTTGAGCTCCATCACGCCGGGATGGTGAATGGAGACTCTTAGTGAGCGCCCAAGTCTCGGTGACATGGGAGGTGACAAGACTCTTAGTGAGTGTCACAACGTGGATTAGGGGTATGTGCCAACACATCGACACCACGGGAAAAAATCCGGTTGTCTCTTGTCCACTCTTTCATTTCAAGCACTTACTTTCATGCAATTATTCATGTGCTTGACCTTAGAGATCATAACTTAGCTCTACCTTGCTTAGTTTCATATCTTGTTGTCTCTTTGATAGCTTGTGTAGTTTGTTTAGTTAGCCGGTTGGTGAATTGAGCCTTACTAGCATTGCATAGGTTAAGGTTGCTTTAATTATTTTAGAAATTTGAAAAAGGCACAATTCACCCCCCCCTCTTGGTCCATTGATCCTTATAATTGGTATTAGAGCCTCGTTGCTCATTTGGATCATTAGGCTTTACCGCCTAGAGCTATGGCCAAGATGGGTGGTTCGCCGCCTCACTTCGAGGGTAAGAACTTTGCCTATTGGAAAGTTCGCATGGCCGCATACCTTGATGCGATTGCCCCCGAAGTGTGGTTAGAAACAAAGACCGGGTTCACCGCAACTCCCACCTCGGAACAACTCAAGTGGAATGCAAAGGCTAGAAATGCAATTTTCGAAGCCATTAGTGAGGAAGTCTTTGCTAGAGTAAATGGCATGGACTTAGCAAGTGATATTTAGAAAGAGCTAATTGATATTCATGAAGGCTCCACAAAAGTTCGTGAACAAAAATATCACTTGTTTAGAGCTAAGTATGATTCCTTTAAGATGCTAGCTCATGGAAATTGCAATGATATGTATTCTCGCTTGAATGTCATTGTCAAGGACATTAATGCTCTTGAAGTCTCTAAAATTGACAGTGGCTCCATCAACCGCAAGATTCTCATGCTCCTTCCGAAGCCCAAGTATAACATCATCAATGCTATGCTTCAAAAGGAGAATCTTGATACGACGGAAGTGGGAGAGCTTGTGGGCGAAATTCACGCTCATGAAATGGGTATCCTTGGTATGTCCGAAGAGCTACAAGCAAGTCAATCGCTCTCAAAACCAAGGCAAACAAGCCCCGCAAGCTCAAGATGATCAAGCAAGAATCAAGCTCAAGCAATGAAGAAGAAGACCATCATGAAAGCTCATCCGATGATGAAGATGGAGAACTTGCTCCCAAGATGAGAAAGTTCACACGCTTGAGTGACAAGATAAACAAGAAGGGTTACAACTTTGACCCTAAAAGAAGAATGTTCCGGCCAAGGGAAGATGTCAAGTACAAAACATGCTACAATTGTGGAGAAAAATGTCACATCTCTCCCGATTGCCCCAAGCCGGACAAGAGAAAGAAGGACAACAAGAGCAAACATCGCCATGACTCAAGCGATGATGATGAAGATGAAAAGAAAAACAAGAGCAAGAAGCTTGGGAAGAAGAAGGGCCATGACAAGAAGACTAAGCTCTTCCCAAAGAAGAAAGACCACACCAAGAGAAGCTTCTTGGTGGAAAAACAAGAATGGGTGACCGATGTCTCATCAAGCGAAGATTCAAGTGATGAAGAAGACATCGTCACCATCGCTCTCACAAATGAAGAACCATCACTCTTCAACAATGCTCGTGACTATGGCAAGAGAGGTCTTGGTTCATTTTCGGAGCCAAATCAAGGCACTACTCCTTCTCCGGAGATCAAGACTAGCTTCGTCAAGGAAGTTGGTTCATATTGCCAACATTGCCAAGTCACCGGGCACCACACTAGGGAGTGCACCTTACCATTACGCCCTCTTTCCACTTTACCAAAGAAATACTCATCAATGTTTCAAAATAAACATTTTCTTTTGAGTAAAGTGAAGGGCAAGATGAATGCCAAATTCATTGGCAAAATCACTAAGTAGTCAAAGAAGAAGCTCCCCAAGCAACTTTAGGTCCCAAAAGCTCTTGTCACACATGTGCAAGGCCCAAAGCTTGTTTGGGTTCCAAAAACTCAAAAGTGAATTCTCATGTGTGTAGGTGAACTACAAAGCCGGTGGAAAATATTGGGTACTTGATAGCGGTTGCTCTCAACACATGACCGGCAATGATAGTATGTTCACCTCTCTTGAAGACCCCGGCGACCATGAACATGTCACCTATGGTGATAACTCAAGGGGGAAAGTCTTAGGTTTGGGTAGAATAGCAATTTCAAAAGATTTATCTATTTCTAATGTCTTGTTTGTAGAAGCACTAAGTTTTAATCTTATTTCAATTGCTCAATTATGTGATCTTGGACTAACGTGTACCTTTGACAAGAATGGTGTTGTAGTGACTCTTGAAAAAGACAAGTCATTGGTATTCACAGGGTTTAGGCATGGCGACATTTACTTGGTGGATTTCTCTTCAAAGCAAACAAGCTCCATGACATGCCTCTTCACCAAGTTGTCTCTTGGGTGGTTTTGGCATAGAAGAATTGCTCATATTGGCATGAGCAACCTCAAGAAAGCCCACAAGAGAGGAATGATCACCGGCTTGAAGGATGTCACATTTGACAAGAACAAACTATGTAAAGCATGTCAAGCCGGAAAGCAAGTTGCAACACATCATCCTATCAAGACGATGTTGTCTACCTCCAAGCCGCTCGAGCTACTTCACATGGATCTCTTTGGTCCAACTACATACAAGAGCATTGGTGGTAATCTCTATTGCCTAGTAATCGTTGATGATTTTTCACGCTATACTTGGGTCATGTTTCTAGGCGATAAGGGTGAAACTCCGGAAGTCTTCAAGACATTTGCAAGAAGAGCTCAAAGGGAGTACAACTCCCCAATTGTGAAGATCCGGAGTGACAACGGCACCGAGTTCAAAAATATGAAGATTGAAGAATGGTGCGATGAAGAGGGCATCAAGCATGAGTTCTCCGCCACCTACACGCCTCAACAAAATGGAGTGGTGGAAAGAAAGAACAAGACACTAATCACTCTAGCAAGAGCAATGTTGGATGATTATGGTACGTCCGAGAAGTTTTGGGCGGAAGCAATCAATACGGCTTGCCATGCATCCAACCGAGTGTATCCCCACCGACTCCTCAAGAAAACTCCATATGAGCTCATCACCGGGAAGAAACCAAATATATCCTACTTTCGAGTCTTTGGTTGCAAATGCTTCATTTATAAGAAGAAAAGGCTCGGTAAGTTTGAAAGTAGATGTGATGAAGGATTCTTTCTTGGTTATGCATCAAACTCCAAAGCATATAGAGTATTCAATCAAACCTCCGGGTTAGTTGAAGAAACATGTGATGTGGAGTTTTATGAATCTAATGGCTCCCAAGAGGAGGTTGTTGGCTATGACAATGTAGGTGATGAGGAGATTAATGAAGCTTTGAAGAAGATGTCCATTGGGGATATCAAGCCGGAAGAGGTGCATGAAGGCAATGATCAAGGGGGAGGACCTTCCTCATCTACACCAAGCACCTCCACGGCACCCCAAGTGGATGAAGATCAAGGAAAAGATGATCCACAATCTCAAGAAAATGTGCCAACACCAACACCCCAAGTCCAAGAACAAGAAGAGCAAAATGTTCCACGACAAGTACAAGTCACTCTTGATCCACCCCAACAAACATCCACGCATGTACCGCTAGTGAAGCATGGCCGTATCACCAAGGATCATCCAATTGATCAAATCATTGGTAGTCCTTCCAAGGGAGTAAGAATCGCTCTAATCATGCTTTATTTTGCGAACATTACTCGTTTGTTTCTTGTATTGAACCCACTAGCATAGAGGAAGCGCTTGAGGACTCGGATTGGGTGATGACTATGCAAGAAGAATTGAACAACTTCACCCGCAATGAAGTTTGGGTCCTCGAAGCTCCTTCGAAGAACAAGAACATCATCGGCACCAAGTGGATCTTCCGAAACAAGCAAGATGAACATGGGGTGGTGATACGCAATAAAGCAAGACTTGTGGCAAAAGGGTTCTCTCAAGTCGAAGGTTTGGATTTTGGTGAAACTTTTACTCCGGTCGCAAGACTTGAAGCTATCCACATCCTTCTTGTTTACTCTTCACATCATAATATCAAGTTATATCAAATGGATGTGAAAAGTGCATTCTTAAATGGCGTTATTAACGAACTTGTTTATGTTGACCAACCTCCCGGGTTTGAAGATTCAAGGAATCCTAACCATGTTTATAGGTTGCACAAGGCACTCTATGGGCTCAAACAAGCTCCAATGGCTTGGTATGAGAGGCTTCGTGACTTCCTAATCATGCAAGGCTTCAAGATTGGGAGGGTGGACACCACATTGTTCACAAAAGACGTCAATGGGGATCTTTTCATTTGTCAAATTTATGTTGACGATATTATCTTTGGCTCAACTAATGATTTACTAAGTCATGAGTTTGCTACCATGATGTCTAGGGAATTTGAGATGTCCATGATTGGCGAATTGACCTTCTTCCTTGGTTTTCAAGTCAAACAATTGAAGGAAGGGACATTCATTCATCAAGAAAAGTACACTAAAGATATCTTGAAGAAGTTCAAGATGGATGAATGCAAGCCGATCAAGACACCCATGGCAACAAATGGGCATCTCAACTTGGATGTGGACGGTAAACCGGTTGATCAATCCCTCTATCGTTCTATGATAGGGTCTTTGCTTTACCTTACCGCATCTAGGCCCGATATAATGTTTAGTGTGTGCTTGTGTGCCCGCTTTCAAGCAAACCCAAAGGAATCACACCTCTCGACTGTGAATAGGATCCTTCCGTATCTCAAGCACACCCCAAGCATAGGCTTGTGGTACCCCAAAGGCGCTAGCTTAGATTTCTTGGGATACTCGGATTCGGATTTTGCCGGAAGCCGTGTGGATCGCAAGAGTACCTCCGGGGGTTGCCACTTGCTTGGGCGTTCTCTAGTTTCTTGGTCGAGTAAGAAGCAAAATTCTGTGGCTTTGTCCACCACGGAAGCGTAGTCTATAGCGGCCGGTGCATGTTGTGCCCAAATCCTATATATGAAGCAAACCCTTTTGGACTTTGGTGTGAAACTAGATAGGATACCACTCCTTTGTGACAATGAAAGTGCCGTAAAAATTGCCAAAAATCTGGTTCAACACTCTCGCACAAAGCACATTGATATTCGCCATCACTTCTTGCGTGATCACGAAGCTAAAAGAGACATATCTCTTCAAGGTGTGAGATCCGAGGAGCAATTGGCGGATATATTCACAAAACCATTAGACGAGAGTACTTTTGTTAGGCTAATGAATGAGCTTAATGTATTAGATGCGGCAAACGTCATGTAAGTTGCCATGTCATATAGAAAAATGCATGCATATAGGACACTTGTCTAACCATGGTAAGATAGTGATGAGCAAGGGTCTAGCTAGAGGTGGTGGTTCACTTGTTTTCCTCTAGGCTTGTGGAAAGGCTCATCATGAAGAAGCTTCCCGTGGGTTCAAACTTGACAAGTAGAACTTAAATTCTTGTTATGCATTCCTTGTCATATAGATGTGCACTTCATGTTTATCTTTCTTTCGCATGTAGTTATAGCTTGCACCATCATTGCATGCGTAAGGGTCACAAAGGAGATCACTTGATGAAAATGAGACTTGTTTCATATACAAGATCTTAATTCATGAAAAATGAAAAGAGCAAAGTGTTAGGTGCGTTATTGCCTAGTGAGTCATGTCATGATGAGTTTGAAGCTCTCTATCTTCAATATTCCTATGACAAGGCTCATACATTTTATTTGGCGCTTTGTCTCGCTTTGCGGCTTTTCCTTATATTCGAAAAGAAAAACTATTAAGCTAGTGTGCTATCCTAAGTATTTTGAGGGGTAAGTCACCTATGCAAGTCCATTAACTTGAGTTTGGTTGAATTTTATAAGTTTATTGGACTTAGCATAGAAGAGTGAGCTGAGTGAAGGTTTTTCGGGTTCACCGGTTAAACCGACGCTTAAAGGATTTAACCCATCGGTTTAACTCGCGTTACTAAGTTTCTGCCTCAGTTCAGTCAAATCCAGGCGTTCAACCGGCGTATGCAAATGTCAGATCATCGGATCAACCGGTGAACATAACACTGATCTGACTGCGTTAGAACTGCGTTAGAACTATCCCCCACGGCTTTTGAAACCTCCAACTTCTTTTGTTCAAAGTGAGACCATGAGGGGTAACAACATACGCCGGGGAATGGACTCCATAACATATCCACTGATGGCAAATATGAATAATATAGGTGATGTAACGACCAAAGATTTTGGTGATTGGGTGCAAACCTTTGGTGTAAGGGTTTCTTCTTGAATCTTCTTCTATTATTCACTTCTGTTGTACCTTTTCCAATGAATGTTGAAACATCACCTTTGTGTTGAATTTGAGCATCTCTTTTTGGCACCCATGCTAAATTCCTCTCTTTTAGCTCTTGTGTACTTAGCTTCTGCAACTTCTGCTTTTGCCATCTTGATAAATCGAGCTGGCATCTCGGCCATGATGTCGATACAAATTATGGCAAATCCCCCTCGGCTTTTGAAACCTCCAACTTCTTTTGTTCAGATTTTGCATTAGAACTATCAGAGGTTGATTGCTTCGTATCTTTAGCTTTAGCAGCCGAAGATTCTAACATCTTGATCGGCTTTTCTTCATTTGAATTTAGATCTGTACTTTTATCTTTGCGGCCATCTTTCTTGACACGGTACACTTGCCTTACCACTTTTCTCTTTTCTCGTTGAACTCCAGACCTTTTCTTTTGATCAAAACAGTCTCTAGAAAAATGATTCAAACACTAGACTTTTTGGAGCTGCATATTGTACATGATGTGGTCTGAGATGTGATGGAGGATGTGTCTTCGGACCATACCAATCCCTTGGAAAATATGAACAGAAATCAGCGCGATGATATCCGTGTGATGTTGGCATTGGTGGCCCAGAAAAAGAATATGGAGCTGCTGCATGAAATCCATTCCTTTGCCAATTCCAGTCTTCAAACTTTCGTTTCTGATGTGACCTTAACTCTTTTATATCATTTAGCTGATAAGAATTCTTTGCTTTATTCTCCCTTTGATACTTAGCCAAAAGTTCTTTGAAAGTGAGCTTTGGCTATTTATTTTTATGCTTGACACGGCCTTCACCTATACCAGCCCTATAAGCATTCTCTGTTTTCTCTTGATAGACATAATTCAAAGGAGAATCCTTAGCCGATGTTCGCTGCTTAATGAGATTAATCGGCCTTTGCTTTAATGGGAGAGATTTTGCTTGCCCCCCAGTGTTTTCTGGAGTTGTAACCACCTTGTTGTCCTCTATAATATCTCCAATTTGTAATTCATGGACAATGACCTTATCTTCACTTGAAGGCTTCATATCTCTCTGTTGGGCCTCTGAAACTTGAGCTTTGAGTAAATCGGCTAATCGTGGCCAATTTGAAACCTCTTTGCCATTAAGACCAATTAATTCCGATTGGTTCATTTGTTGAGCTTCAGAAAATCTCAATCGTCCTTCATCAATGACTGATTGGATCACTCGACGAAGCACATTGCAATTAGAAGTATCAAATGAATTATGCCACATGCAATGTGTAAGCTCTTGGTTATGAGGTGATAACATAACTTGGTGATCAATAATTCTAATAAAATTGTTTCCCAGCAAGACATCCAAAATATGGCCACACATGGTCAAATCAAAGGTGTATTTAGCTTTCTTTAGCCAATTCTTTTGTGGAGACAGCTTTAAAGCTGAGTAAACGAATGGTTTAAATTTCTCATCAATCCATTCGGCTATACATTTGCTTGTGTCTCTTTTGCCTAATGCCTTAGAACTGCTTATCATTTTAGCATTGGCATTTGGAATGTTCTCTAATTTCATATTCAGATAATCACAAGCAAACAACCTAGACATTGACCGTAAGAACAATGAAGGTGAAAAATTCAACTCACCAAGCAAATTACTATCCTCAATCAATCTCATGATACTATCCATAGATGTAACAAGTGTAAATTCATGACCAGACTGGGAAATAGGTAAATTGCTTGCAAGTTGTACCTTATTTATTGTGTCGGAGAAACTTGAAATTCCTTCAATATAAACTGGAAGCTCTGGTTTTACCAATTCGGAAGCTCCAATTCTTGAATCAGCTACAACAATCATCGAAAGATTAGTCTCCAATGTCTCCTCCTTATTGGACAAATCAAGTGTAGTCTTCTTGTTGCGTTTGTCCTGCTTCTGCATAGATAAATCCTCTTCTCTTGATGTAGGAGACTCGGAGAGAGTATTGCTTTGTTCGGCTTTTGGATCAACTGAATAGTTTATGGCCGAATCATTTTTCCTTCCTTGACAGCATCATTAGTAACCAATGATCCAGCTAATACTTTCCTCTATGTATCTTCAAAAATGAACTTATCTACATGCAATTGCCCCCCAATGCTTTTAGATTCACTCGGCAAAGTACAAGTGTTGCCGAAATTTTGTAATTGTGCTGGAGGTAAAAAGCATGCAACACTAGTCTGTACAGGTGTATGCAAGGTTGCTGAATTTTTGTTAACTCGGCTTGGGTTAAAAGTAACACTTGAAGCCAAATTATAAGTATTCACATTTGTATATGATGCCGGAATGGTAGATGCAACCTCCACTCCAACAGTACCTTGCGCAACATATGAGGGCTGAGAATAATTGGCCAAATGGCCAAAACTAGCATGACCAATTTTGTCATTCATCGGCATGTTTTGTGGTGAAACCACATACTGTGATTGCATTGCCGATGAATAATAGATGGAACATTTGTTTGATTATATTCAAAATTGCTAGCATTCAATGCTCCATAAAAATTGGTTGACTTCCCCATGTTAGTTTGGCCATCACAAATGCTCATCGGCATGTGAGCTTGCCCAGTTCCCCATGTTAGTTTGGGTGTATGTTGCTGTCGTGGGCAGCCAGCAGGCTGCCACCGAGATGGCAGGCGGAGCCAGCCCAAGGGCCCACGTGGAATAGTACCGCGTGAACAGTAACCGTCAAATTAGATTAGATGGATTTGGTTTGTTAGGAAAGGAATGAGATAGATTGATTAGGTTAGGATATTACTTAGGGGTCAAGTAAACCTTGCTTACAGGTCAAGTAACCCTCTCTATATAATGAGAGGAGATGTATCAATCTAAGAAAAGAAAGGAACAATGAAGAAACAATTCTAGCCTCCCTCAATCTCTCAAGCTCTTGGCAAAGCATAAGGCCTAGTTACCCCAAAATATCCATCTATATAATGTTATGTAGATGGATATTTTGGGGTAACTAGGCCTTATGCTTTGCCAAGAGCTTGAGAGATTGAGGGAGACTAGAATTGTTTCTTCATTGTTCCTTTCTTTTCTTAGATTGATACATCTCCTCTCATTATATAGAGAGGGTTACTTGACCTGTAAGCAAGGCTTACTTGACCCCTAAGTAATATCCTAACCTAATCAATCTATCTTATTCCTTTCCTAACAAACCAAATCCATCTAATCTAATTTGACGGGTATTGTTCACACGGTACTATTCCACGTTGGCCCTTGGGCTGGCTCCGCCTGCCATCTCGGTGGCAGCCTGCTGGCTGCCCATGACAGTTGCATGTTGCTAGAAATATTGAAATTGAAAGCATGCATATTTGACGCAGGCATTTGCATAGAATAATTTGCATATGTAGAAATGCCATAAGTCAATGGAATAGGCTCACTGATTGGTCTAGCAACACCAACATGAGAATTCATGGTATTCGCAAAATAATTATTTGGCATATGTGACATATTTGCGAATTGTACCTCGGACCCCTTTAGTAATATTGCGGTATAATGTACTGATAACCTTCCATGTATGATCAGCAAGTCTTAGTGCTTCAATTGTCTTGTGATAGATAAGCCCAATTACTTCTTCTAAAACAATGAGTGACAAGCAAATTCCTGTTCCATTGCTCTTGGACGTTCAGTCAGCAGGCAAAATAAAATGCAATCGGCAAGCAGCCGATGCAATTGCAAAGAATTGATCGAATCCCACCAAGCGTGCCAAAACATGTGTTGACGCAAAAAATCAACACACTGGAATCTGAAAGCACCGTTCACCAAGTTTCAAAACTCAAACCAAGCGTGCCAGTCAATTTGACCTGTAAATTGACAAGAAATTGAAAATCATTAAATCTGAGAGCATATTGGCTGATTTTCCGAATATCTCTCACACAACGTATCGGCAATCATTATTGCCGATGCAGGAAACGATAAGATATAATTAATGTGGATACAAGATAGGCGAGTGTATCAGTAGGTCTAGCCAATACAGAAGGCAACAAATCGGCTTGGACAGCTGATTACACGTGTGTAACAGTATAAAAGCTACGAACGTGTAACTTAAATAAAGCTACTTGATAATACTTGAAACAGATCTAAATCGGCTCTATAATATTATGATGATATTACGAAGATCACAGCCGATTGCACATGTTTCAAGTCAGATAAATCTGATAAAGGCTAAAAATATAGAAAAAACCTATAAATGTAACAAATATTAGCAAATTGTGAATAAATCTAGACAAGAAAATAGTGATGCGCCAGAAGTCAAAGCCTAGATGAATTCGATAACTTTTGAATAGATTTGAACGAAACGACAGCGATACGCCCGGAAGCTAAAGCTCAGATTTACTCGATAAACTAAAACTCACCAGCAAATCGAGTCGCTCGAATGTGAGACATCCTCTATCAACTTGAAACAACTCACGAAAAAGAAAATAGCGAAGTCGCCGACTAGAAAGTAAATTGCAAGAGAATTATAAAGTTTTGTTTATTGGATGTGTATCAACCTTTTACAATAGCTAGGGGATGAATATTTATACCCTAAAACCTACAAAGCACCAAACTTGCTGAACAAGAAATATCTAAGCAAAAGGAAATATTAAGATACACGGACTATATTTTTCTTCTTCTAGAATCCTTATCTACGAAGCTTCCTCTGTTCTGTCCAGGAAAGATTGATCTACATGTATGATTTACCGGACTCCTTCCTCGCAATGTATTCGTGTCGCACATAAGGGAAGTCAACGCCCACAACATTGCCTTCCTTAATTCAATCATCTTTGCCTCCACGTGTGGTCTTCTTCCTTAATACCAATTTAGCCTTTCTTTATTTACTTCAGCCACCTACGCACGCATGCGCAGCTTCTTCACCCCACAGATCCATTGGCCTCCATACCTTCTATCAACAATTATAAAATAATCCGGCCAAGATGCTAATCATATTGGATAAACGAGTGCTCCTCATGTGATGTGACCAGTACATATGTGCATGCAAATCTTATTAGCCTTCTCTTTTTGCCTTCACGTGTGAACTCCATATACTTGCATGCTACTAGCTCTATCGGCAGCTGCCAATGCATATCAGCTTCCATGTTGATACTCTATCAAAATAGACCAACAGTCGATTGCTTCACTATTCAGATTACATCAGATTTACCAAAATCTGGTGTCAACACTATCCTAATTGCAAGGGCTAAAGACGATGGCCAGATAGAAGTTATACCACACCTAATACAAAATGGACTATCTATACTCCAATACACGGACGATATAGTCCTGTTTTTTAGTCATGACCTGCCAAAAGCTACAAATATGAAATTGTTGCTAAGCTTGTGTGAACAATTGTCAGGTTTAAAGATTAACTTCTATAAGAGTGAATTATTTTGCTTCGGTAAGGCCAAGGAGCATGAGGCAGAATATTCTCAATTGTTTGGGTGTGATGTTGGTAAATTTGCCTTTCGCTACCTAGGCCTACACATGCATTACAGAAAATTGAGTAACAGTGATTGGAAAACCATAGAACAAAGGATTGAGAAAAAACTAAGTGGTTGGAAAGCCAAAATGTTAACGGTTGGCGGTCATCTGGTGTTGATCAACTCGGTTTTGTCGAGCTTACCTATGTTCATGTTGTCTTTCTTTGAAATATCAAAAGGGGTGCTAGAGAAAATCGAGTCCATGAGATTGCGTTTCTTTTGGCAAAACGACCAGCATAAGAAGAAGTATAGGCTAGTGAAAAGGAAATTGATTTGTCAACCGAAAACACAAGGAGGTCTAGGGGTTCAGGATTTGGAGATACAAAATAAATGCTTGCTAAGTAAGTGGGTTGTTAAGTTGTGTAATGAAGATGGGATGTGGCAAGAATTGCTGCGTAATAAATATCTCACAAATAGAACCTTAAGTGGTTGCGAGAAAAAATCAATGGATTCTCACTTTTGGAAAGGCCTTATGAATGTTAAGGGCACCGTGTTGTCCTATGGGACATTTAAAATTGGTGGTGGTACCCAAACACGGTTTTGGGAAGATAAGTGGCTAGGACCTATCACACTAAAAGAGAAATTCTCAGCTTTGTTCAACATAGTTAGAAGAAAACATGATACTGTAGCTCAAGTTTGCAATTCATCTCCCCTCAATATTTCATTTAGAAGGAATTTGACGGGAAACAACTTGAGAAATTGGAACAGAATTGTTGCTTGTTTACTAGAGTTCAACATACAGGACGGGCGGGATCAACTTATTTGGTCCTTACATTCAACTGGGTAATATTAGGTTAGGTCGTTATATGCTATTCTAGTAAATATTGGTGTTCAGGTGTCACAGGAAATTTGGAAGTCTAAAATTCTAGGTAGAATTAAAGTTTTCCTATGGTATTTAAAGAGGTGTAGTTTTAACTAAGGACAATTTAGCTAAACGCAATTGGCATGGTGATAAGAATTGCTGCTTCGGTCACTTACCTGAAACTATACACCACTTTGTTTTTCGAGTGCTCCTATGCTAGATTAATGTGGCGAGCTGTTCAAGTATCTTTTGGCATAAACATTCCTGCAAACAAAGATGAGTTGTTTAGTCAGTGGCTAAGGCCAAATGGTTCTAAAACGAACACTTTATTGCTAGTAGCAACAGCGGCACTAATTTGGGCTATTTGGTTGACAAGAAATGAGGTTATTTTTGATGCAGCGTCAGGATGAGCACAAGGACATGTTGGTCCAGGGGGTGTCAACACCTTAAAGTATCTGCTTTGGAATTCTTCGGTTCTAGGAGCTAGTTATCTAGTAGATGGATTGGTCTAGTTTGATCGTTTTTTTATCTTTTCTTGTTTGTCAACCCAGGCCCAGTCCTGAGTTTCCGGGGGCCCGGGGCGGGACATAAACTAGGGGGCCTTAAATAATTATAATAATAAATAAATAAATAATATAAAAATAAACAGTACCACTTCTCTTATAGGCGTCTTCTCTGCTAATATTCCTCCACAGGTACTTATAGTCAAAGCCAGCTCATCGGATTTTTTTTAAAGTGCTCGTATTAGTTCTAAAAAAATTATCAAAGGTTTGTCTTTGTCATTCAATAAACACATCCGTTTGGTTCCTCTTGTTCGTTTTCTCACTGCCAGATGGATATTTTCTACTCCTAGATGACATGGTAGTGCTTTATGCTGAAATTTAAGATAAACAAGGTAGTAATGAATGTCAATAATTTAGGGGAAAATAGGAACATATACACTAATAATGTCTCTGAATATAATACCTCGTAACTCCTAAAGTCCTGATTTGCTAATTGCCGCACAAGAGTTTTGATTAATTGGGTTGTTGGCTGAACCATATCCCTCTCTACTCGCTGATAGCTGCGGCATGTGGTAAATTTAAGAGAAAAAAAATGAGACAAGACTGATAAGTAAGTACCAGTTGATCGGTGATGCATTGAACTTATGTCTTGCCTCTTGCGTGCATGCGTCCTGGCCTCCTGTCGCCCGTCGGCCGGCCGTTGTCTTGCGTGTGGTGCCGTCGAACTGATGGCGACGTGCGGTGCCATGGCTTCCGTCGCGGAAGGTCACTAACGGCGGCGGCGCGCGCGGCGTGATGGCGGACTCCGGCGGCGTGTGCGCAGAGAAAAAACGATTGGAATTCTGGAACTCCCGGTCTGCGAAACCTGTGAAACGCTAAAACCTAGACGCACTCGTGTATGTGACTGCCTAGATGCCTAATACCTATACTCTACATGTACGTGTACATGGGGAAGGGGCCCCTTGGAATCTGGGGCCCGGGGCGGCCGCCCCTCTCCGCCCCCCTCAGGGCCTGGCCAACTTGCTTGTAAGTCGTAGTGTTTTACAATTTTTTCGTGGTGCTGTGAGTTGAACTCTGTAATAATTGGTCTGATTTTACTTCGGTAGATGAAGCCGGATTTTTTTTTATCTCAAAAAAAACAAAAATGTAAAAATGTATCTTTACTCAATTTGGTCCTCAGGGCCACCTAAATGAATGAAATTCAGCTGGGATCCCCCCCCCACCCCCACGTTGACCCTTCAAAAAAACCGTGTGCCTCGAATAAGCTATTCAGTAAGTCATCCAGTCTCTGAGACACTGCTATATTATAATGGAGATCAACTTGCCCTTTTTCCTATTTGTCTCAGATTCTTCTTTTTTACTACTACCGATTACTTAATGTGCAATGATCTTAATATAATAACCAAAAGTCCACTACCTGTGCTCAAAACAAAGTCCACTACTTGTGTAGTTAAGTCGTGTTGGTTGTTCTAACTAGCCTCTATAGAGTATTTGGACAAGTGTGGCCAAAGGGCCGGTATCAGAGCAAATAGTATGGTTCAGTTTGGACATTGATGGAGTAATATTTAAAAATTAAAATGGCAACTGGAATAAATATTTCAAAAGTATTCTCGTGGTGGATGGATATATTAATACAGCTACAAGTAATTTTGCATTCAGGACCAAAAATGATTTTGCCAATGGGAAACGTCCCGATTGACTAAGAAGCACTCACGTCAACGTCAAAGTCGTCGAGGGACCTCTTCCTCCCTCGTCTCATTCGGCGACCGACAGAAGAGAGCTCCAAAGAGACAAGTCTTTGAAGTGAGCACGCAGAATCTTGCTGGGCTAACAAACAAAAGCACCACCCAAATCTCAGTTAAGCAGTCGCCCCAGCTCGACGGCGGGCAGCTACGGCGCAGGCTCCATTGGTGCATCGTCTTCCTGTTCGCCGTCGGCAGCGTTGTCCCGAGGTAATCAACTACCTTTTAGAAACCTATCCAGCATAAAAATTTCGCACTTCTCGACAGGAGGAAGAGAGTGAGGGAGAGGGGAGGGGGATTTAGAGCACGTTCAGGGGAAAATCAATTGCCAGTAATAGAGACCAGTAATATATAGAAAGTTAGAAATAAAAAGTAAAGTGAACCGTGCTATTTAGATTTTTGCACTTTGAATGAATTTTCATATTTGCAGTTTTGGGTCAAATAAAAGCTCTAAAAGACGACCCTTTGCTTGCGCCCATGCATTTAATCATAACTAATTTACTGTTTTTTGTACTTCAATGAATTTTCAGGTTTTGCATTTTCAGCGGTGGAGCGAACAATGGTTAGAGGGCTTTTGAACCTCTGGAAGAAATGGGAGATCCAAATCCTGGTGCTCCTTAGTTTCACACTGCAATTTGTTCTGCTTGCTTTTGCAGGAACCCGTCGCCGCAAAGGCTCCGCTCTCTTCAGGATCCACCTCTGGCTGGCATACCTCATGGCTGACTCCACTGCTATTTACACTCTCGGTCACCTCTCCATCCGCGCCAGATCAAGTGAGAAACAGCTCGTCACATTCTGGGCGCCATTGCTCCTCCTGCACCTCGGTGGCCCTGACACAATCACTGCATATGCCTTCGAGGACAATCAGCTCTGGCTGCGTCACCTTCTTACTCTCGCTGTGCAGATCGCGGGGGCAGCTTATGTCTTGTACCCATCCATTGATAGCCAGAAGACCTGGGCGCTCAAGCGTGCGAATATGGAGAGCATCAGGAGCTCTCTTGATATATCAGATGACAGTACTCGTCGCCAACCGTATGAGGGACGGGTTGGAACAACTGAATTGGATGCAGAGGAGGTCCTGCTTGGAGCTCACTATGTGTTCAACGCTTGCAAGAGTCTATTCACCGATGACCTGATTACGTCTGAATCTGAACAAGATGCTATTGCCGAAGGTATAAGGCTCAATGGCAGCAAGTACAAGTTCGAGTTGATTGAGATGCAGCTATCTTTGATGTATGACATCCTATACACAAAGGCAGCGGTTATCTACACTTGGTATGGCTCCTGCATCCGTGTTATCTCACCGGTAGCCACTCTGGCCTCCTTCTTGCTGTTCCAACTGAACTCTAGAGGTGCTTATTACAGCAGACCTGATGTCATTGTCACTTGGGTTCTGTTGTTGGGGGCATTTGTCCTGGAGATCACATCACTGGTTAGGGCTATAGGCTCTTCTTGGACATGCTCCTTGTTGCATGCTCGGAAATGGGATTGGATTCGTGCCAAAGTTCAGTGCCTTCGCCGTCTAGTCCAGGCAGCGAGTAGTAGAAGGTGGCTGGACTCTGTTGGGCAGTATAACTTGTTGGATTTCTGCACCTGCGACAAGACCGACCTAAGGAGCAGAATCACCAAGAAGGTGGGACTGAAGAGGTGGTGGAACAAGCTCCATTATTCAAGCACCACAGAGATTTCAGACAGTGTCAGGGACTTGCTGCTGGAGGAGATACCAAGAAGACAACTGGGGGATATGAGGAATGCACGGGGCAGGTGGACACTTCAGCAAATAAGGTACCCAGAGGGCAGCTTGTATGATGAAATCAGCTGGAGCGTCAACGACACCGACTTCGACCAAAGCATCCTCATCTGGCATGTTGCCACCGATGTGTACCTCTGCTGCCGCCAGCCAGTCGCAGATGTCGTCCAAGAGGCGGCGGATGAGCACCTAGCCAAGGCAGTCAAGGCGCTCTCCGACTACATGCTCTTCCTCTATGTTGTCCAACCCCACATGCTACCCGGCCCGGTACGGGACACCCGCTATGATAACAACTGCGACGGTTTAGTCACATTTTGGGAGCAACACTCAAGTGACCCAGACATGGACTCCACACTCACACCAAGGGAAAACCTTGCCAAATTGCTTTACCGGGAGTATCACGATAGAATCGATAGTGATGGTAGTAGTGCATCCGTTTCTGTTCAAATGGAAGATAATAATCCCCATGGTCTCGCGTACATCGATGCAGCTGGGCTCACCGGGACGCTCCTCAGCAGAAACTCAGGCATACCTGACGTGCTGAAAATGATCGCCGGAGTCTGGATCGAGATGATGTGCTACGCTGCTCGCCACTGCGGCGAGGTTTCCCATGCCAAGCAGCTGAGCAGCGGCGGCGAGTTGGTCACCGCACTGGGGCTCCTAGTGGAGTACACTGCAAGGTATGACTTCCATCCTCATGGTTCGGACCATGGTGCGCAAGCCGATACACTTGCTATGCAGAATGGTGAACCTAGTGGAATGGCAGCGGATGAGGTGTCCATTGATCTGGACAACATCAATGCAGGCTCTGGAGGTGAGATACGTGATGAGGCGGATAATGACATGACGGCGAGTAGTGGTGCCACAAACGAGATTGTCGAGGAGGATCATCCATAGGCACTATTGTGGTACTGTTGTATCAATGTTCATCACTTTGCTTGATGTGGTAATTGAGCGATAATACGCTTGGATGCATGTGCTAACAGGTTCCACAACGAGTGGTGTTTCATTTATTAACTGTAAGGATAACAAGATTATGTAGGGAAACGGGTAGGCTACGCTAGCATCACTACCGCATATACCCAAAATACTTGCGAGTAGAAGATCAATCTGTTGGTCCAATCTGCTGACTTATGCACACAGTTAGTCCCGATGGTGATTCCAGCCGGTAGGGACATGTCGTATACATAATAGAGAAAGAACACAAACTAATCTTTTGTCACATGCCGCGCAATCAACTCGCTCCAGTTTTAACCCCTTATGACCAATTGATCTAATCAAACCGTGCAAAAGTAATAGATCCAATCTACTACAACAACATATCACCTATATGCAAATGATCCAGACCAAAAAACTACGCAAGATGGCTCTGGTACCACTGTAGGGAAACGGGTAGGATACGCTAGCATCACTACCGCATATACCCAAGATACTTGCGAGTAGAAGATCATAGATCGTTACCACTAGACGCGCAGCGCAGCGGAAGAAGTCGCGCGTCGATGTAGAGGAAGTAGTCGATCACGTCCCACGAACCGAGCTCCTCGTACTTGATCCCAGCAGCTGATCAGCGCAGCAGTCGCAGCAACGCCTCCACGGAGTCCACACGTACGGGGATGAAACGCCGGGCGTCGGTGTGCTAGCACTGCACGCACGGCATGGGCGGCGGCCGAGAGAGAGAGGGAGGGGCGGCGGCTAGGAGGTGGCGCAGCTCTTAGGTTATCGCCCCCCTAGCCCCTCCCTCGTATATAGGGCGTACTAATGGGCTTCTATCTCATAGGCCCATTAGTAACCCTAATTCCTCTTGGATCAATATCCTCTTGGCCTTTAAACAGTATTGTGATGATGGGCTCTTGGGTATATCACCAACAATCTCCCACTTGCACTAGAGACAATCATACAGGCAAGCTTTCCAACATTCCAAACCCCTTAAGTGTGTGACCCGTTAGGTTCATATGTAGGTGGTCGTGATCGGAAATCATTTCCGAATCACAAGTCAATAGCGGCACCTAGCAGGGCATAGTGACTCACAAATACACATAAAGATCATATCGGCCGAACCATAGATATACTTATACACCGATCCCTTTGCCACACGATACCAGTCAAGCTCAAAGCGAGATGCGTGCCACCTTTGTGATAGCTCGACCATTCTCTCGATCTAATAGTGGATTCTATTCATAACTAACCTTTAGTCATTATGATTAACTCTTTAATCACTTTGGCATGGCCATGCACTTTCAAATCCAACTATCTCGAGGGGCCCAGAGATATCTCTCCCGTTATCTAGGAGGGGCAAATTCCATCTTGATCCGCTCACATCCCATTCCATGTTTCATGACACACCTGTAAGCTACTTTTGTAACTAACCAGTCACGGAGTAGCGTTTAGCAGCCCCAAGATGCACCACTACACACAGTGAGAAATAATGGCAATCTCAGGTCTAAGGATCCAGTAGGTATAACACTCAAGAACAACTGATGGCACATACAAAATAACAATCCCAACATTGTCTTGGAGTGGGTCAATCCAACACCATGTTCACCAACATGTGTCCACATCATTAATCCGATATCTCCATATCCATGATCCGTGAAACATTATCATCAATTAATGCATGTGCTAGTCTCAACGTCGTTATTGTCCCACACAACGACATAAACTAGGGATAATTTAGAATCATATCATTGTCAACAAAGAGTTTCACGAACAAGTCATGTACTTGATAATCAATGTAAAAATAATCATCCATGGAACAAATAACAATTATTTATCATTACATAAACATACTCATGACACAAAAATCTCCCACGCACACTAGAATCACTGATGTAAGTATCTAATACTCATAGATCTCATGTGCGCCTCATGCTTTGGTTGTGGGAGAGGCTTCGTCAACAGATCAGCAACGTTTGAATCCGTGTGCACCTTGCAAACCTTCACATCACCTCTCTCAACAAAGTTACGGATGAGGTGATACTTCCGTAGTATATGTCTGGACTTCTTAGTTGTTCTAGGCTCCTTTGCTAGTGCAACGGCACCACTATTATCACAATAGAGGTCCACTGGACTGGACGCACTAGGAACAACACCCAAGTCAGAAACAAACTTTCTGATCCAAACAACTTCTTTTGCAGCTTCGGAAGCTGCAATATACTCGGCCTCTGTTGTCGAATCAGCCACTGTATCTTGCTTGGAACTCTTCCAGCTCACTGCCCCACCATTGAGGCAGAAAACAAAACCGTATTGCGATTTGGAGTCATCTTTATCTGTTTGAAAACTAGCATCGGTGTAACCCTTTACAAGGAGCTCATCTTCGCCTCCAAATATTAGGAACATATCCTTAGTTCTTCTCAAGTACTTAAGGATATTCTTTACAATTGTCCAGTGAGTTTCACCGAAATCTGACTGATACCTGCTCGTAACACTTAGAGCAAAGGAAACATCTGGGCGCGTGCAAAGCATAGCATACATGATCGACCCTATGGCTGAAGCATAAGGAATCGTACTCATCCTCTTTTGCTCATCGGGTGTCGTAGCACACTGACTCTTGCTTAGAGCAATGCCATGTGACATTGGCAAGAAACCTTTCTTGGAATCTTGCATATTGAACCGATTCAATATCTTGTCAATGTACGTGTCTTGGCTTAATCCAATTAGCCTTTTTGATCTATCTCTATAGATCCTAATACCCAGAATGTAAGCCGCCTCTCCTAAATCCTTCATCGAAAAACTCCTTTTCAATGAGGTTTTAACAGCTTCAAGCATTGGAATATCATTTCCGATCAATAATATGTCATCCACATATAGGACCAGAAACACAAGTGCGCTCCCACTAGCCTTTTTGTAAACACAAGGCTCATATTCATTCTTGATGAAACCAAACCCTTTGACTACATCAAAACGAATATTCCAACTCCGAGATGCTTGCTTCAATCCATAGATGGACCTCTGAAGCTTACATATTTTCCCAGCATTTTTAGGATCGACAAAACCTTCAGGCTGTGTCATATACACATCCTCACTTAGATGTCCATTAAGAAAAGCGGTTTTGACATCCATTTGCCATATCTCATAGTCATAATATGCGGCAATTGCTAGGAGAATCCGAACAGACTTTAGCATTGCGACGGGCGAAAAGGTTTTCTCATAGTCAACACCTTGAATTTGTCGGAAACCTTTCGCCACCAATCGTGCCTTATAGATGTGAACATTTCCATCCATGTCTAATTTTTTCTTAAAAATCCACTTACAGTCGACAGGTCTTACACTGTCAATCTGATCGACCAAGTTCCAAACTTGATTATCATGCATGGATTTTAACTCGGATTCCATGGCTTCAAGCCATTTGTCGGAGTCGGGTCCCATCATTGCTTCTTTGTAAGTCAAGGGCTCATCATTTTCCATCAATAATACGTGGCGCTCCTCCGTATTAAGGAGGTTGAGCTTGCCAGTAGCGCGACGTGCCCTTATAGACCTTCGTGGGGCTGGTGCCTCAACTACGGGTTGTGCAACATCTTGCACATCCCGTGGATCTTCAGTGGGTGCTGAAACAGTTTCGGGTGTTTCCTGAATTTCTTCAAGTTGCACCTTGCTCCCACTAAATCTTTTTGAGAGAAACTCCTTTTCTAAGAAAACACCATTGCGAGCGACAAACACTTTGCCTTCCGCCTTATTGTAAAAATAATATCCTTTGGTTTCCCTAGGATACCCCACAAAGAAGCATTTGTCTGACTTTGGAGTGACCTTATCTGACATCAAACGTTTGACATAAGCCTCACACCCCCAAACTTTGAGAAAAGATAATCCGGGACTGTTCCCAGTCCATATCTCATATGGTATTTTCTCAATAGACTTACTTGGAACCCTATTCAGTGTGAACGCAACAGTTTCAAGAGCATAACCCCAAAATGACAATGGAAGATCAGCTTGGCTCATCATGGACCTAACCATGTCCAACAAGGTTCGGTTCCTCCGTTCGGATACCCCATTCCATTGAGGCGTTCCGGGCGGAGTTAGCTGCGGAATAATTCCACATTGCTTCAAATGATCACCAAATTCAAGGCTCAAATATTCTCCTCCACGATCAGATCGCAGAAATTTAATTGTCTTGCCTAATTGATTTTGTACTTCATTCTGAAATTCTTTGAACTTTTCAAACGATTCAGACTTGTGCCTCATTAAGTAGATATAGCCATATCTACTAAAGTCATCAGTGAAAGTAATGAAGTACTGAAACCACCTCTGGCTATTGAGCTCATTGGTCCACATACATCGGTATGTACAAGTCCCAACAAGTCACTCGCCCTCTCACTCTGACCAGTGAAAGGCGCTTTGGTCATCTTTCTAAGCAAACAAGACTCACATGTGTCAAATGATTCAAAATCAAATGAGCTTAACAATCCATCTTTATGGAGTTATTCAATGCGCTTCTCATTTATATGACCTAAGCGACAATGCCAAATAAAAGTGGGATTCAAATCATTTGGTCTAAGCCTCTTAGTATTAATGTTACAAACAGATTTATCCTCAAGATCAAGAACATATAATCCATTCACCAATGGACAATGAGCATAAAAAATACCATTGCAAAAGATAGAACAACGTTTGTTCTCTATTACAATTTTAAAATCACCAACTTCTTCCAAATATGAAGAAGAAATAATGTTCTTTCTCAAAGCAGGAATGCAATAACAATTATTTAATTCCAAAACTAATTCAGAGGGTAGAGACAAGTGGTAGGTGCCGACCGCCAACACCGCAACCTTTGCGCCATTGCCGACACGAACGTCCAACTCGCCTCTTGCAAATCTTCTAGTCTCACTTAGACCCTGCAACGATTTGCAAGTGTGAATCATCGATCCAGTATCAAATACCCATGATTCACTGGAAGATAATGCAATATTAATTTCTATAACATTTATACCTGAAGTGGAAGTCTCATTTCCCTTCTTCTTCTTCTTTTCTTCCAAGTACTTGCCGTTCCTAGACCAATGTCCCTTTTCATGACAGTGGAAGCATTCATCATCAGAAGTAGGGCCAGATTTGGCCTTAGGTGCTGGCTTTAGCTTAGAGCCCGAGGACTCACCACTGGAACTCTTTTCCTTGCCTTTACCTTTGGGATTAGGAGGCGTCCAACGCTTCCTCTTTTTGTTCCCCTTCTGAATCATCATCACATGATTGGGATTCTTCTTAATGCTCTCCTCTGCTGTCTTTAGCATCCCATGCAACTCACTCAATGTTTTATCCAAGCCATTCATCTGAAAGTTCTTGATAAAAGGCTCATAGCTCGACGGGAGCGACTGGAGAATAACATCAGTAGCCAAGTCTTGGTGAAGTTCAGAACCAAGTCTGTCCAAAGTCTCAATGTAACCAATCATTTTGATCACATGAGGACTGACCGGGCTACCTTCTGCCAGCTTGCACGCAAACAAGGACTTTGAGATATTGAACCTCTCAGTCCTGGCTTGGTTCTGAAACATCCCACGCAGCCCCTCGATCATGGTATGAGCATCCGTATGCTCATACTGCTTCTGCAGAACAGGGGACATGGTGGCGAGCATCAGACAGCTGACATCAAGTGAGTCATTGCAGTGCTTCTCATAAGCTCTGCGATCAGCAGCAGTTGCATTGTCAGGGAGATCATCAGGATATGGCTGCTCAAGAACATACTTCTTTTTCTCTTGCCTGAGAACAATTCTCAGGTTGCGGTACCAATCAATAAAGTTTGTTCCATTCAACTTTTCTTTCTCAAGAACAGAACACAAATTGAAAGCGGAATTATTACTGGCAGACATGATCTACAACATTAAAGTAAAGCAAGATTTCAGCACTAAGTTTATGTAAAGACTTTCATTAACTGATTTAACAAAAGACAACCTACTATATCAAAGTCATCTTCCCTCTAATGACATATAGTGGTTCAAGATCCATAATCACTAAAATTCTAGTGAGCTTTGCTGATACAGGTAAGTAACAAACTACTAATCACATCTCTATGCCCAAAACTGTTTTGATAGCTTTGCTGAGTAAACCAATACTATGCTTGTGAATGTCCGACATCCACCCTATACAAAAGTGATAGCTGAGGGTACTCTACTTTGGTAAACCTACCACACAACGATCAAAATTTATAGGTGCAGCTATTGGTAAAAGGCATAAAAAACTCAACCTTTTCTGAGGGAAGCTATTCTATCAAAATTAAAGCATCCACCATATGTAAAAGCATGAAAGAATAGTATGACAGGAAAATAAACATCACAGGCATATAATCATATTATATTATGAATAGTATGGCCTCTTGCATCACAATGGGCTCCATCGCCATGGCTCCAAGGTGACCTCCATTGTCATCCGTCCTGTCTTGTGGTGATCATCATCGCCATCATGATTGAAGCCTCCATGAAAAGATACTAAGCTACTATATCTAAAAGCTAGTGAAATAATTACTTGAGGATTCAAACATCACAAGTCGACACGCAGGTCGTTATACAATAATGGTGCAACCTCAACCCGGTTGTGTAAACTTGCGACACGCAGGCCGCACAAATCATCACATACATCATCACATGACATTGAGGCCATACCATCCACATCACACCCTGCAAAAACAAGTTAGGCGTACGACGTGTTCTACCAAAGTAGCGCTTAGGAAGCCGCTACAGCGAGAAAGCAACGGTGGCCCCCCGCGGGTCTCAGGGCAGCGCCCTGAAAACCTCACGGAATTACACAGATCGCATCTATGGAATCCCTATGAAAATCTCATCAGAGTGATCGCATCACCTCAAATCCGAGCCATTCATAATGCCTCAATTTTCACTAGGTCAATCACATTGACCATGCAAACTTTGTACTTGAGAAGACTGCATCTACACATGACCTCGATCTGTTGGTCCAATCTGCTGACTTATGCACACAGTTAGTCCCGATGGTGATTCCAGCCGGTAGGGACATGTCGTATACATAATAGAGAAAGAACACAAACTAATCTTTTGTCACATGCCGCGCAATCAACTCGCTCCAGTTTTAACCCCTTATGACCAATTGATCTAATCAAACCGTGCAAAAGTAATAGATCCAATCTACTACAACAACATATCACCTATATGCAAATGATCCAGACCAAAAAACTACGCAAGATGGCTCTGGTACCACTGTAGGGAAACGGGTAGGATACGCTAGCATCACTACCGCATATACCCAAGATACTTGCGAGTAGAAGATCATAGATCGTTACCACTAGACGCGCAGCGCAGCGGAAGAAGTCGCGCGTCGATGTAGAGGAAGTAGTCGATCACGTCCCACGAACCGAGCTCCTCGTACTTGATCCCAGCAGCTGATCAGCGCAGCAGTCGCAGCAACGCCTCCACGGAGTCCACACGTACGGGGATGAAACACCGGGCGTCGGTGTGCTAGCACCGCACGCACGGCATGGGCGGCGGCCGAGAGAGAGAGGGAGGGGCGGCGGCTAGGAGGTGGTGCAGCTCTTAGGTTATCACCCCCCTAGCCCCTCCCTCGTATATATAGGGCGTACTAATGGGCGTCTATCTCATAGGCCTATTAGTAACCCTAATCCCTCTTGGATCAATATCCTCTTGGGCCTTTAAACCGTATTGTGATGATGGGCTCTTGGGCATATCACCAACATATTATGTATCAAAAGAGTAGTTGCCAGCCATGCATTTGCACCAGACATAGTTTATACCATTACCTCTTGTTTGTAAATACATGGCCGTCCTAGCTAGAATATATTACGTACAACCAACATGTTTCATAATTAATTTGCCATATGGACAAGGAAACCGATCTGGATTGGTCACATGAGACTGTAGGTAGCAGACTGGTAGGTGAGGTGTCAGTAGTCGATCTTGATAAAAATTACCGCAGGGATATATAGTAGATGAGAAATGTGAGGGAGCAATGTAGGGTGATTGGTATGGCAAGCGGCATGGATATAGCTGAATTTGAAGAAATACTTTATGATCTCAATGAGTTCATACAGCAAGTGGAGATTCCAACTCTGGATGGACCCTTCGCCAAAGAAGAAATTGATGCGGTAAGATAGGTTCAATGGTAGTTTTGTGAAAAACATGCATTCTGGCATTGCTGATTTGAAGTGCATAAATGGCTCTCTTATCACTTTGGATCAAAGAAGGATAATCCAAAGTCTATTATTGATTACAGACCCATATTTCTCTGCCAATTTACTCTTTAAAGCTCCTTAAGTTACTTGCAAACAACCTGCAATCAGTTATTTTGTCAATTATATTATGCAACAAACAAATATGGATTTATTATGGAAGAACAATACATGATTGCTTAGCTGGGGCTTTCAATTTCTGAGACTTTTACCTGTATATCCTTATGTTAAGTGCTCTTGACCTCCATACCCCTATTTTTTTCAGTCGCACCTGTATATCCTACTGCCAACTTATCTTTACCTCTATACCCTTCCGTCCATGTGCTGTTAGAAGATAACGGGAGCAAAACCCTGACAGGTGGGACTCAACAATGGAAATGACCCTATTGCCTTGGGTATCTCTTTACTCATATTCTCGTATTCTCAAGTAAAAAAAACAGACCTCCCCCATGTTGACACAGAATCGCGCCAACACACTCAAATGCGCTAGTACACGCGAACGATCGTCAAAACGATCAACACCCACGAACCCCTGGGCAGGTCGGTTTGACCGGTGCCGCCGACCGGTCTGGCCGATTCAGGCAGGGCTTCGCTGAAAGCCTAGAACGGCGAGCTCGGGAGGGACCCCGTCGGAGCTCGTCACGCTAGGGTTGCTCTGAGGTCGGCAGGCCACTCAGAATGTCTTCAAACGCCGTCGAGACGAAGGAAGAAAGTAATTTAGGGTTGGAAAAGGCTAGGGTTTGAGAGATAAAAAGTAATGCGATTTTTGTATTGATTCGATTGGGAATAACCTCAATCGGCCTTAGCCTTTATATTTATAGGGCGGGGAGGACATACCCCTTCACGAGTAGGATTACATGAGGACTCTTTACAAAAACCCTAATTCTACTCGGACTGTACAGACCCGACCGGTCTGACCGGTCGGCCTCAGTAGGTGCCAAATTTGGCTGTCAACATATGCCCCCTGCTTTTTAGTGGGTTTACAAGCTAAAAAGCAAAATAGAAATATTCTATACAACATTAGGGCCTAAAATCACTACTAAGGAAGATTTTCATGAATCGGCCATCTCATCTTCATGCATCTTGCCACACGCTTGGGTAGAATTTCTTCAAGTACTTCCCATTAATAGCTCTAGGTAGTCGATCTCCTTGCAGTGTCTCCATCATGTAGGAATTTCCGAAGATAACTTTAACAACCCTATATGGACCCTCCCAACTCGGTGACCACTTACCAAACTTATTGCTTTTCATCCCAAGAGGCAATATTGTCTTCCAAACTAGATCTCCAACCTGGAAAGATTTATCTTTTACCTTCTTGTTGTAAGCTCTAGCAACCCGAAACTTATCCTTCTCAATCTCTTTTAAGGCCTTCATCCGCTTGTCGGTCACCTCATCAATATTATCCATCATTAAATTATAATAATCAACGGCAGAAAGATCACTTTGCTTAGCCAATCTATAAGCGTCTAGATTTACCTCAACGGGTAAAACTGCCTCTTGACCATACACAAGCTCAAAAGGAGTAACCTTGGTAGCACCATGACGAGATATACGATGAGCTCAAAATGCTTCAGATAACACTTCATGCCACCTCTTAGGATTTTCCTCTATTTTCTTCTCGATAAGCTTGATCAAAATCTTATTACTTGACTCGGCCTGTCCATTGGCCTAAGCATAATATGGAGATGAATTGAGCAATCTGATCTTGTAAGATTCGATGAATGCACGTACCTCATTTGATATGAATGAAGAATCTTGATCCGTAGTCAAAGTTTGAGGAATACCGAATCTATGAATAATATGCTCAGTTATAAACTCAATCACCTCTCTATGTGTCATATTCTTCAAAGTAACTGCTTCGGTCCACTTAGTAAAATAATCCGTAGCAACCAACACGAAGCGATGTCCTTTTAAAGATGGAGGATTAATTTGTCCAATAAAATCCAACCCCCAACCTCGGAAAGGTTCGTCCAGAACCTGCAGCTCGGTTTCAATTTGCATCGATTTTCTAATGTTGAATTTTCCTTTTCTAATATTATAACCAAATGCTTGCTGAGCCAGAGCGTTAGCCTGTCCATTTTCTTCTCTTGGCAAATGTCTTATAACAAATTCATCAAAAGAAGAAATAATATCGAGGCATTTATCAAGATATGCATTTAATGAACCATTATAGCATTGGCATACCTTGGATACTTGCTGCACAACGAGAAGTGAATCACCAAAAACCTCAACATGCTTCACGACCATGAATTGTAAAATCTCCAAACCAAATAATAATGCTTCATACTCAACTTGGTTATTTGTGCAATACTCTTCTAATCGGTTTGAGAACTCAAAATAGCACCACTTGGAGATATAAGAACAGCACCAATTCCTCTCCCATCATCACAAACCGATCCATCAAAATAAAGCTTCCATGGTGTGCAAAAAATATGGCTGATTTTTAAATCATGCTCATCATTAATTCGATGCCCAACAATGAAGTCTGCTACGATTTGGCCTTTCATAGATTTCAAAGGTTCACAAGCCAAATCATATTCAATCAAAGCATATGCCCACTTGCCGATTCTACCACTCAAAATCGGCTTTTGCAACATATATTTTATCACATCGGTTTGACATACTACTATGCATGTACTAGATAGTAGATAGTGTCGCAATTTGGTACAAGCATGAAATAAAGACAAGCACAACTTTTCAATAAAAGTATACTTTGTTTCTGTATCAATAAGTCGTCGGCCTATATAAGTAACAACATACTCTTTTCCTTCGGTTTCTTGAGTCAAAACAGCTCCAATAAATTTATCTTCGGCCGCTATATAAAGTTTAAAAGGAACACATCTCCTAGGTGCTTTAAGAACCGGCGGCGAAGACAAGTAGTATTTAATTTTCTCAAATGCCTCTTGCTATTTTGTCCCCCAAGTAAATTCGGCTTCATTCTTTAACTGAAGAATAGGAGTAAAACCATCAATCTTTTCGGACAAATTAGAAATAAATCTTCTCAAATAATTTACTTTGCCCAGAAACTTTTGTAAGTCTTTCTTGCAAGTAGGAGCCTCAACTTTCCTCATAGCCTCAATTCTTTTAGGATCAATCTCTATGCCCTTCTCATGAATAATGAAACCAAGGAATTTTCCTGCCGATACTCCAAAAGCACATTTGAGTGGATTCATCTTCAAACCATACCGACGCATCTTTTCAAGAGCAAGTCTTAAATCGGCTAAATGAGGATCCAAACCGGCCGATTTAATGACAATATCATCAATGTACACTTCCAAGATGACACCAAGCAAATCATGAAAGATTAAATTCATAGCTCTTTGATAAGTTGCACCAGCATTCTTCAAACCAAAAGTCATAACCACCCACTTAAACAAACCAACAAATCCGGGACATACAAAAGCCGTTTTAGACGTATCTTCTTCGGCCATGAATATTTGATTGTAACCCGCGTTACCATCAAGAAAGCTAATAACACGATGTCCCGATGCTTCATTAATTAGCATATCGGCTATGGGCATAGGATACTCATCTTTGGGAGTAGCTTTATTGAGATATCTAAAATCAATGCAAACACGAATCTTGCCTGAATCTTTCTTTTCAACGGGCACAATATTAGAGATCCAATCCGCATAGCGACAAGACCGAATAAAACTAGCATCTAATAATCAATTAATCTCCTCTTTAATTCGGTCGTAAATACTAGGATTGAAATGTCTAGCCGGTTGTTTATAAGGTTTAAAACCGGCTTTGATTGGTAAACGATGCTCAACAAGATCACGACTCAATCCCGGCATTTCAGAATACTCCCAAGCAAAACAATCAATATATTTTTTCAATAACTTTATTAAATTAGTTTTAAACTCAACCGATAAATTCTTGTTTACAAAAGTCGGCCTAGGAATAGTACCATCACCTAGATCTACCTTTTCTAAAGGATCAGCCGACGTAAAACCTTGGCCCAGCTTGTCCATGTCTTCTGATTCTTTAATAGTTTCGCACATATCGTTCGTACGCGCCCGATATTGCTCAATGCGCTGCTGGAGCCACTCTGCGTTGGACCGGTCTGACCCACCGGTCTGACCTATCGGCTCCGATGGCCGATCCGAAGAAGACCGGTCTGACCGGTCGTGGGACCTGGTCTGACCGGTTGCACCTGAGTCACCTGCTGGACTCATCTTTACATCATTAAGTGATTTAGCTGATTTTCCATTGGCTTTAGAGTTGCAGGAACGAAACCCTCCTTGGTGCAGCTGATAAGCTCATAATCGGACAGATCCAAGCCCGATAAGCACTTGACGTTGTCATTGGCACCAATGGAGTTGGAATCGGCAGTAGCAATAAAGGAGGAAGTATCACCAGGTACAATCTCAACTTCATCGTCGATCCACTGAATAAGAAATTAATGCAAGGTGGATGGAACACATTGATTGGCATGAATCCAATCACGCCCAAGTATTAAGCTGAAGTTACCTTACACCTCGGAGACAAAGAAGGCTGTAGCGAGCGTCTTGCTTCCAACGGTCAATTCCATGGACGCAACCCCTTTGGCACCAATGGGACCACCTCCACCCATGCCGCTAACCATCATGTTGGTCTTGATCAGCTCCTTGTCCTTCCCGCCAAGCTTCTTGTACAATGAGTAGGGCAAAAGATTTACAATGGCCCCACCATCCACTAACATGCGAGAAATCGGCTTTCCATTAAGATGTCTCCTCATTTAGAGAGCTTTCAAGTAGTTATCCGATTCCTTGGGCTTCTGGAACACAGCATCACGAGGTCCAAATTGAAGATGAGCCACCTCCTCTTTGGGAATTATGAGGTAATCCGAAGACATATGCACAATGTTAATCTCCAAATTGTTGTGCTTCGGGGACGCCTCATAATCCACCAGTTCCTCTTCTTCTGCTGGAGGAGCTGGTTCCACTTCATCAACTCGAGAAACCGAAACAGGCACCACTGATTCGACTGTACTCTCTGCACTGGGCTCAACCGGTCTGACCGGTGGCTCAGGGCAGTCTGACCGATCGAGAGAACCGGTCTGACCGGTCGCCAGGGTCGGTTCGACCGGTCTTTCTGATGGCTGGTCAATTGTCTTAGCCTGCCATACTTTGCTTTGAGGGATCATGGGCATGTATTTGTTGAAGTATTCATCCCTCGGCTTCTCTGCCTCCTGCTCCCTCTTTTCCTTATTGCGAAGACGTTGGAGCTTCCTCTTTTGGGTATGCGTCAATCCCTCGGGACACCAACGGGGTTGATGGTATTTGTCCGCCACCTTACTACCACCAGCCTCATGATTGTTAGCAGTAAAAGGTTTCTGGACAGGAGGAGCAGAAGAAGTAGCCAATTTATCAATCACTATTGGCTCCTTACCCTTATCTTGCACAACCACTTTAATCTCGCCGATCTGGACAACAGTATCGGCTTTAGCCTTCTCTGGAGTAGCTTCTGATTGCACCTCTGACTTCTTTTCCTTCACACAGTACTCAACCCGCGGAGGAACAAATCGCGCTGGCCTCTACTGAGACCAGTCTGACAGGTCATAGGGGACCGGTTTGACCGGTGGCGCCTGCTGAGCTGGCCCATATTGGTGTGCTCCCAATCGGTCGTGTACTAGCGTCTTGGATCTTTCCTCCCTCTGAGATGGTGGTGGGTATGGCATTGGAAAGCACTGGAGCCAAATCCCCTCATGTTCCCACACCGGATTAACTGCATTTGACGCTGGTAGAGACCAAGGCATAGTAGCATACACCTTCTGTGGAGGAAACTAAGGATAATCACCCCTGCGCCTGATGAATTCCCTCCTTGGAGGCGAAGCATTGCCCCGACGCGGTGATGCATGATGTCTCTTTTTTAATGGCCGATCTTGTTGAACGGCCTTAGTGTACTTGTTCAATAACTGCCCAAAGGTAGGTCCCTGATTTGTACGCCTCCCCTGCAGTTTTGGCACATTTGTTTTCCAAGTACCCTCTTCCGGACGTTTCGGCTTGAAAGTCCGGGGCTGCTCCCTGGGCCAGTCTGACCGGTCGTTGGACCCGGTCTGACCGGTTGCGCCTAGACAGCAGGCTGACTGGATGAACTTGCTTGCCCCTGGGCTTAGGAGCATTAACGAAAATCCTCAAAGTCGGCTTCCCATCAGGAGCCTTCTCAGTAACGACATCTCGGGCCAGAATCTTGTCATTTGCATTCATCGGCCTCGGATCTCCAATCACCACATTCTTCCCTTGAGCCCCTTCGGCTTGCTCCGGTCGAAGGAGAGCCTTTGGATTATTCAGTTCCAAAGTGTGGACAAGGAAGGGAGTCTTGTCTACTTGCATCTCAGAAATCACCAATCGTCTTTCATCTACAGCCGATTAGATCTGTCGACGGAAAACATTACAATCATTAGTAGCATGCGAGAAAGAATTATGCCATTTACAATATGCATGCCTTTTTAGCTCTTCCGGCGGTGGTATAGCTTGAGACAAACGAATGTTACCATGTTTAAGTAATTCATCAAAAATCCTATCGCACTTGGAAACATCAAAAGTAAATTTCATCTTATTTTGCCGATTCTTTTGAACCGGCTTAAGCGAAGGACACGTAAAAGGTTTGTCCTTTGATGGCCAAACAAATTCAGCGGCGTACACCCCCTTTACCTCATCGTCCAAACAGTCGGAATCATTCTCAACAACATGCGTGTTGGACCGATGAGGCTTAATGGAATCTTTAGAATTCTTGTACATAAATTCGGTGCCAATAGCTCGCATTTGCAAATGATTAACCGTAATGAAATCAAAACCTTCAAGTTTCTCCTTCAAATAAGAACGCAAGCCATTAAATGCCAAATCCGCCAAATCCTTTTCCGAAAGAGATGAATTAAAACACCGATTTTTCAAAGGTTTAAATCTTTGGAAGTAATCCAAAACCGATTCATCTCGGTTTTGTTTAACCGATGTCAAATCTAGCAATCGAACTTCGGCTTCCCCACTATAGAAGTGATCATGAAATTTGCGCTCTAACTGATTCTAATTTAAAATAGATCCCGGCGCAAACGAGGAAAACCAAGAGAAAGCGGTTCCGGTCAAAGACAAAGAAAACAAGCGAACCCGCAATGCATCATTAAAACCCGCTTCTCCCAATTGCAAGACATATTGGCTAACATGCTCCCAAGTCGTACGAGAATCTTCACCATTGAATTTAACAAACTCGGGAATGCGCCAAGCAGCAGGATATGAAATAAAATCAAACTCAGGAGGATATGGCTTTTGATATAAACGCGACCCACCCATATCAATCCCAAGTTTAGATTTAAGTACACCGGCCAAATCCTCTTTAAATCTATTGAAATCGGCCTGATAAACACCACTGGCCGAAGCATACGAAGAGGACAAAACACGTTGTGCGGTAGGTCCGGTGTAAGCCATGTAAGTATTAGGAATCGGTCCTTGGTGAGGTCCAGATCCCTGCTGTGATGTAGCATGGGGCCCTGTGTGGATTACTATCTCATTAGTTCAGCTAGGGGCAGCCGAACTAGGGATAGAAGCGTGTGGTGCAGAGGGTCCTGGGTAATGCCCAGTCAGACCGGTCTGACCGGTCATATAACCAGTCTGACCGCCTGCACCGGTCTGTCCGGTCGACGAGACCGGTGGGACCGGTGGCGCGTGAACAGTAGTAGATGGCAGTGGTGTTTGCCATAGAAACGAATTCGGCGGCATCCCATAGAATTGATCTTGGGTAACAGATGTGCCAGCCGAATCTGCTTCTGAGAATTGAGCTCCACCCTCGACAGTTTTACCCTTTTTTAGCGCTGCAATCTCATCATTAAGCCCAGCAAAAGTATCTCTCCTGGCTACTTGTGCAGCAGATATTTTCAAATCTACCATGAGAGAGAAGTGCTTAACTAATTCGGAGGGATCATTAGGAAGTACCTCGACCTTGTCTTGGTTTAACTTGAATGATGGCATCACGAACTCCCCGACCCTCTTGAATAGGTCTCCTCGCTCCTTCTTGAATCCCTGAAGGAAGTGCTCCCTCATGTGCTCTTCAGCGATGAGGTAGGCCTTGCGCTCCTCTTCGGTGAGCTCCTCCATGGTCGCCTTGATGACGTTGTCGTTGTGGATTTCACCATGAGTACCCATCTTCTCGGAGAAGCTAGATTAGATCGGTTTTAAACAAGATTAATCTGTTCCCCAGCAAAGTCGTCAAAAAGTATGTTGACACAGAATCGCGCCAACACACTCGAATGCGCTAGTACACGCAAACGATCATCAAAACGATCAACACCCACGAACCCCTGGGCAGGCCGGTCTAACCGGTGCCGCCGACCGGTCTGACCGGTTCAGGTAGGGCTTCGCTGAAAACCTAAAACGGCGAGCTCAGGAGGGACCCCATCGGAGCTCGTCACGTTAGGGTTGCTCTGAGGTTGGCAGGCCACTCAGAACGTCTTCAAACGCCGTCGAGACGAAGGAAGAAAGTAATTTAGGGTTGGAAAAGGCTAAGGTTTGAGAGATAAAAAGTAATGCGATTTTTGTATTGATTCGATTGGGAATAACCTCAATCGGCCTTAGCATTTATATTTATATGCCAGGGAAGACATACCCCTTCACGAGTAGGATTACATGAGGACTCTTTACAAAATCCCTAATTCTACTCGGACTGCACAGACCGGTCGGCCTCGGCAAGTGCCAAATTTGGCTGTCAACACCCCCATCAAACCCCCCTGCCGTGTGCGCCCCGGCCTTCCGCGCCGCCGTCGCCGCCGCGGCGCTCCGGGCCGGCCGCGCGCGCCCCTGCCCTCCTCGCCTCTGCGCGCGCGTGCGCCCCAGCCCTCCGCCCCGCCGCCGCCGCCGCCGTGGCGCGTGGAGCAGGGCGGCCGCCCAGCGCGTGGAGCAAGGTGGCCACCGGGGCTGCCGCCGTGAGCACGAGACCGGCGAGTGGGGGCTGTAGCCGCGTGAGTGGGGACTGCAGCCCGGAGATCAGAATGGCAGCCTCCATGACGGACTTCGACGCGGCCGTCGCAGCAGCTGTCGCGACACTGCCTCCAAGCAGTTCCTTCTCGTGGATCACGTGTAGCTGAAGATGTTCAGACTTCAGAAAAAGAGAGGGAAAGGCAGCGACATGCTATGTTCATTCTCGTGGTTTCGTGAAAGTGTTCGGATCCTGCCGATTTTTGTTGATGTAACCGAACAGCTGTTCTTTGTCCAATTGAGCATGCATCACCTGAATTGCATAGATTGATGCTTGATGCAGTCACGGCTTCATGTGTACCAATAATCATCTCTTCAGATAAGAAGAATCATTAGTTCTGTCCAGTTCCTCATTGATCTAGCTGCAAGCAACCTGTTCTTTCTTGTGTTCAAGAGCACCTTCTGATTTTCAGGACAGAGTTCAGTTTCTCTGTGCAAATTTTCAGTAGTAACCATCCAATTGGAGAAACCATCCAAATCTAAATTAACAAGGGGCTTTTCCAACAACTGAAAAAAATCCACTCCAACGCAACACACACAAAAAAAGGAATACAATCAGAGAGAGAGAGAGAGAGAACAGAGAAGATGAAAAGTAAGCCAAAAGCAATGGCATGATACGGCTTTGATTTGCATACTTTAAGCAGAGCACAAGCACGATCTTTAGGGAAAAAATAGAGCACAAGCACAACTGCACAAGCACTCTTGCCGTGCTTCACAAATGATGAACTCCTGAGCGTTCTGGAGATCTAAACTTCCGATCAGGAATCTACACGGCAGGTCACCACGGAGGCAGAGAAGGACGGGCTCGAACCCGGCAGACGCGACCTCGAGAGTGGAGGGAGGAGGCACCGCAGCCGCGCTCCAGCATCTATGGGAAGAGTGGGAAGGTCTCACGTTTCGCCCCGACAAGCAAGTCAAGAATTTTGCTGTGTGCCTCACCAAGCTGATGGAGCAGATGGTGCACAATGGCGACATCGACCTAGATGAGGAGCGCACAACGGATAAGTTCCACCGGTGCTTGCCCAAGAGGTACGGTAGCTGGTCTTCTCAATTGAGACCCTTCTTGACCTCGAGGACCTCTCCATCAACAACATCGCCAGGTGGATCAAGGTGGTAGAGGATCGAGATCACGCGTTGGAGTCAGAGTAGGGCAAATTGCTATACTCCGAATAGTGGCGTGCCATCAGCAGGAAGGTAGACCACGCCGCACCGTCCAAGGATGGCAAGGAGCGACGTGTGATGGGATATTTCTGGGTGTGTTGTTGGGTTTTTGGTTTTGCAGTTTATCCAAACAGGGAAGGGAGAGGAGGTGTTGACACAAAATCGCGCCAACACACTCGAATGCGCTAGAACGCGCGAACGATCGTCAAAACGATCAACACCCGCGAAACCCTGGGCGGACCGGTCTGACCGGTACCACCGACCGGTCTGACCGGTGCAGGCAGGGGCTCGCTGGAAACCTAGAACAGCGAGCTCGGGAGGGACCCAGTCGGAGCTCGTGATCGTAGGGTTGCTCTGAGGTGGGCAGGCCACTCAGAACGTCTTCAAACGCCGCCGGGACGAAGGAAGAAAGCAATCTAGGGTTGGAAAAGGCTAGGGTTTGAGAGGTAAAAGTAATGCGATATTTTGATTGATTCGATTGGGAATAACCTCAATCGGCCTTAGCCTTTATATTTATAGGCCGGGGAAGACGTACCCCTTCACGAGTAGGATTACATGAGGACTCTTTACAAAAAACCTAATTCTACTCGGACTGTACAGACCCGACCAGTCTGACCGGCCGGCCCGACCGGTCAGACCGGCCGGCCTCAGCAGATGCCAAATTTGGCTGCCAACATATGCCCCCCTGCTTTTTGGTGAGTTTCACAAGCCAAAAAGTAAGAACTATCCTGATGTACATGTTTTACACAGAGCATACAAGTCTAAAAACAAAACTAAGGGCGATATACAATACCGGCCGTCTTTGTCTTCATGCACTTTGCCATATGCTAGGATAAAATTTCTTCAAGTACCTCCCATTGATAGCTCTAGGTAGACGCTCACCTTGCAACGTCTCCATCATATATGAATTACCGGAGATAACCTTGATAATCTTGTAGGGACCCTCCCAACTTGGCGACCATTTGCCAAACTTGTTGCTTTTCATCCCAAGAGGCAAAATTGTCTTCCAAACTATATCTCTAACCTGAAAAGACTTAAGTTTTACCTTCTTGTTTTAGGCTCTAGCCACCCGAAGCTTGTCCTTCTCAATTTCCTTCAAAGCCTTCAAACGCTTATCGGTCACCTCATCAATATTATCCATCATCATATCATGATAATCAACAGCGGATAAGTCATTTTGTTTTGCTAATCTATATGCGTCCAGATTCACCTCAACGGGTAAAACGGCCTCTTGACCATACACAAGCTCAAAAGGAGTAACCTTAGTAGCACCATGTCTAGATATACGGTGAGCCCATAATGCTTTGGATAACACTTCATGCCACCTCCTAGGATTTTCTTCTATCTTTTTCTTGACAAGTTTGATCAAAGTCTTATTACTAGACTCGGCCTACCCATTGGCCTGATCACAGTATGGAGATGAATTGAGCAATTTAATCTTGTAAGATTCGGCAAAGGCACGCACCTATTTTGATATAAATGAAGTATCTTGATCCGTTGTCAAAGTTTGTGGAATGCCGAATCTATGAATAATATGCTCAGTAATAAACTCAATTACCTCTTTATGCGTCATATTCTTCAAAGGAACCGCTTCGGTCCATTTAGTGAAATAATTCGTAGCAACCAACACGAAGCGATGCCCCTTTGAGGATGGAGGATTAATTTGTCCAATGAAATCCAACCCCCAACCTCGGAACGGCCATGGTTTAATAATAGGATGCATCAACGCAGCAGGCACCAATTGCAAATCACCAAACCGCTGACATTCTTCACATCCTTTGTAGTACTTGAAACAATCGGATAGCATAGTGGGCCAATAAAAACCGGCTCTTCTAAGTAACCACTTCATCTTAGGAGCCGATTGATGAGTACCACAAATACCTTCATGAACCTCACCCATAGCAATCCGGGCCTGATCCGAGTCTAAACATTTGAGGAGCAAATCTTCGGCAGTTCGACGATAAAGTTCATCATCAATTAAAATATACTTGAAAGCCAAACGCCGAATATTTCTCTCTGCACCATGACCAGGATCTCTCAAATATGATATAAGAGGGACCCTCCAATCCTGAGCTTCGGCCGAAACAATTGAATCAACTTTTTTGGCCGAATCCGAATTAGCAGCTGCATCACCGGTGAGATCGGTCTCTGGACCGGTCAGACTGGTCTGAGCGGTCAGACCGGTATCGCCGACCGGTCGGACCGGTGTGTCCAGAACCAGAAACTCGGCTTTCGTTTGCATCGGCTTGCGAATGTTGAAATATTTTTTCGTAACATTAAAACCAGATGCTTGCTGAGCCAGAGTATTTGCCTTTTCATTTTCTTCCCTCGGTATATGTTTAATAATAAATTCATCGAAGGAGGAAATAATATCAAGGCATATATGAAGATATGCATTTAGAGAACCGTTATAGCATTGGCATACCTTGGAGACTTGCTGCACCACCAGAAGAGAATCTCCAAAGGCTTCAACATGCTTCACGCCCATGGATTGCAAGAATTCCAAACCAAATAAAAGAGCCTCATATTCAACTTGGTTATTTGTGCACTCTTCTTCCAATCGGTTTGAAAATTCAAAAACAGCACCATTCGGAGAAATAAGAACAGCACCAATCCATTGACCATTATCACAAACCGATCCATCAAAGTACAACTTCCATGGTGTGCAAGTAATATAGCCGACTTCTAAATCATGCTTGTCATTAATCCGATGCTCGATAATAAAATCCGCTACAATTTGGCCTCTCATAGATTTTAAAGATTCACAAGCCAAATCATACTCAACCAAAGCATAAGCCCACTTACCGATTTTACCACTGAAAATCGGTTTCTGTAACATATGTTTGATCACATCGGTTTGACATACTACTATGCAAGTACTAGATAATAGATAATGTCTCAATTTGGTACAAGCATAATAAAGAGACAAACATAACTTCTCAATAAATGTATACCTCGTCTCCGCATCAATAAGTTGTCGGCTTAAATATGTAATAATATATTCTTCCCTTCGGTCTCTTGAGTCAAAACAGCTCCAATAACCTTGTCTTCAGCAGCCACATAAAGTTTGAAAGGTACTCCTCACCTAGGTGCTTTGAGTACAGGTGGTGAAGACAAATAAATCTTGATCTTCCCAAATGCTTCTTGCTGTTTTGCCCCCCAAGTAAATTCGGTTTCATCTTTTAACCGAAGAATATGAGTAAAAGCATCGATCTTCCCGGACAAATTAGATATAAATCTTCTCAAGAAATTTACCTTGCCCAAGAACTTCTGTAAATCCTTCTTGCATGTAGGGGCTTCAACCTTCTTCATGGCTTCAACTCTCTTAGGATCAATCTCTATTCCCTTCTCATGAATAATGAAGCCAAGAAACTTTCCAGCCGATACACCAAAAGCACATTTGAGTGGATTCATCTTTAAACCATACCGGCGCATCCTTTCAAGAGCAATCCTTAAATCGGCTAAATGATGATCTAAACCGGCCGATTTAATGACAATATCATCAATATACACTTCCAAGATGACACCAATCAAATCATGGAAGATTAAATTCATAGCCCTTTGATAAGTAGCACCCGCATTTTTCAAACCAAAAGTCATAACCACCCACTCAAATAAGCCGACAAATCCCGGACATCTAAAGGCCGTTTTAGATATATATTCTTCGGCCATAAATATTTGATTGTAACTGGCATTACCATCAAGAAAACTAATGACACGATGTCCAGAAGGCTCATTAATCAACATATCGGCCATAGGCATAGGATATTCATCCTTGGGAGTAGCTTTATTAAGATCTCTAAAATCAATGCATACTCTAATTTTTCCCGAATCCTTTTTCTCAACGGGCACAATATTAGAGATCCAATCAGCATAACGACAAGACCGAATAAATCCAGCATCAAGTAAACGATTAATTTTAGTTTTAATTCGGTCATAAATAACGGGATTGAAACGCCTAACCGGTTGTTTATATGGTCTAAAACCGGCTTTAATTGGTAAACGATGCTCAACAAGATCACGACTCAAACCAGGCATTTCATGATACTCCCAAGCAAAACAATCAACATATTCCTTAAATAAATTAATCAAATCGGCTTTATATTCAGCCGATAAATTTTTGTTTACAAAAGTCGGCCTAGGAATAGTTCCATCACCAATATCTACCTTTTCTAAAGGATCAGCCGATGTAAACCCTTGGCCCAACTTATCTAAATCACCAGAATCTTCAATGGCTTCACACATATCGTTCGTACGCGCCCGATATTGATCTAGCCTCTGCTGCAGCCATTCTGCGTTGGACCGGTCTGACCGGTCGGGGTGTTCGGTCTGACCGGTCGGCCCTGTGCGCCGAACGGGACAGGACCGGTCTGACCGGTCGGCACTGGCGGTCTGACCGGTCTCCTCTGGAGTGTCTGTTGTACTCATCTGATTTACATTAAATGATTTAGCCGATTATCCATCGGCTTTAGTACAGCAGAAACAAAACCATCCTTAGTGCAACTGATCAAATCATAATCGGACAGGCCCACGCCCGATAAACACTTGACGTTGTCATGTGCACTAATGGAATCCGAATCGGCTAAAGCAACAAAGGATGAAGTATCCCCATGGACAATCTCAACCTCATCGCCGATCCACTGAACAAGAAACTGATGCAAGGTGGAAGGAACACACTGATTTGCATGAATCCAATCCCTCCCAAGAATCAAATTGTAGTTACCTTGCACTTCCGCGACGAAGAAAGTCGTAGCAAGCGTCTTACTTCCAATGGTGAGCTCCATGGAAGCAACTCCTTTGGCGCTAAGGGGCTCGCTCCCTCCAACACCACTGACGGTCATGTTCGTTTTGATCAAATCTTCGTCTTGGCCACCGAGCTTCTTGTACAGCGAGTAGGGCATAAGATTTACAATTGCCCCACTATCCACCAGCATGCGAGTCACCGGCTTCCCGTTGATGTGCCCCCTCATATAAAGAGCCTTCAGATGATTGTCTTTCTCGCTTGGCTTCTGGAACACAGCTTCACGAGGCCCGAACTGAAGATGAGCCAAATCTTCCTCCGGAACCATGAAGTAATCCGAAGATAAGTGCACCACATTGATCTCCATATTGGTGTGCTCTGGAGACGCTTCGTAGTCTACCAATTCCTCGTCTTCAGCTGTCGGAGGAACTGCTGGGGCTTCATCAACAGAAGGAACCGAAACGGGTGGCACCGATTCGGCTGTTGCCTCTGCACTGGGCTCGACCGGTCTGACCCGTTGGTCAGAGTGGTCTGACCGGTCCTCCTGACCGGTCTGACCGGTCGGCTGTGGTGATCCGACCGGTCTGTCTGGCTGGTCAGCTGTCTTAGCTTTCCACACCTTGCTTTGAGGGAACATAGGCCTGTATCTGTTGAATTCCTCATCCCTCATCTTCTCCTTCTCCTGTTCCTTCTTTTCTTTGTTGCGGAGGCGCTGCAATTTCCTTTTTTTGAGTATGAGTTAATCCCGAAGGGCACCATCTAGGCTGATGGTACTTATCTGCTGCACCCTTGCTGCTACCAGCCTCATGATCATTGGCCATGACCGGCTTTTGTGAAGGAACATCAACCGATGTATCTATATCCATCGGTTTCTTGCCCGTATCTTTTATGGGCACTTTGATTTCACCGATCTGAACCACAACATAGGCTCTAAACTTCTCTGGGTCGGCCATAGGCTTTTGCTCCCCTTTCTTATCCTTGACGCGATACTCGAACCTTGGAACAGCAGCTTGGCCCGGCCTCTGATGAGACCGGTCTGACCGGTCGGAGGTGACCGGTCTGACCGGTGCAGCCTGCTGCACTGGACCAGATTGGCGTGATCCCAATCGGTCATGTACTGGTACTCTGGAGCTTTCCCCCTGATAATGTGGAGGATAAGGCAACGGAAAACACTGCATCCATATCCCTTCATGCTCCCACACCGGATTTGTTGCATTCGACGCCGGTGGCATCCATAGCATGGTAGCATACATCTTCTGAGGAGGATACAATGTGGCAACATCACCTCTGCGCCTGCTGAACTCCCTCCTCGGGGACGCTGGACGATCTTGGCGCAGTGGTGATCATGGTCTCTTTTTTAGCGGCCGATCGTTTTGAACGGCCTTTGTGTACTTGTTCAACAACTGGTTGAAGGTGGGCTTCTGATTAGTAGCTCTTCCCTGCACCTTCACCTCATTGGTCTTCCAAGTACCCACTTCCAGACGTTTTGGCTTGAAAGTCCGGGGACGGTCACAAGGGCGGTCTGACTAGTTGGAGGAACCGGTCTGACCGGTCGGACCGGTCTGACCGGTCGGACCGGTCTGACCGGTCTCACCGGTCGTGCATGATCAGCAGACCGATTTTCTGGTGGAGAACTTCCTTGCCCCCCGAGTCTGGGATTCCTGACAATGATCTTCAGAGTACTCTTGCCATCATCAGTTTTCTCTTTGATAACTTCTCGGGCAAGGATTTTGTCACTTGTATTCATCGGTCTTGGATCACCGATGACAACAAGCTTTCCCTTGGCTCCTTCGGCTTGTTCCGGCCGAATGAGCACCTTTGGATTGTTCAATTCCAGCGTATGAACAGGGAAAGGAGCTTTGTCAATCTGCATCTCAGAAAGTACTAATTGTCCTTCATTAATGGCCGATTGTACCTGTCGACGAAAAACATTACAATCATTAGTAGCATGAGATGTAGAGTTATGCCACTTACAATATGCATGTCGTTTAAGCTCTTCGGGAGATGGAATAGCATGCGATAATCGGATGTTACCATTCTTAAGCAATTCATCAAAAATCCGATCACACTTAGAAACATCAAAAGTAAACTTCGGCTCCTCTTGCCGATTCTTTTGAATCGGCTTGAGAGATGGAACCGAACCGGGTTTGGCCTTTGATGGCCAAACAAATTCAGCGGCATATACTTCTTTACCATCATCGTCCGAACCATCCGAATCAAGATCAAGAATGTGTGTGTTGGACCGATGAGGCTTGAAAGTATCTTTGGCATTTTTATGTTTAAATTCTAAACCCATGACTTTGACTTGCAAGAAATTCACGGTATGATATTCAAAGCCTTCAAGTTTCTCTTTCAAATAAGAACGTAAACCATTAAATGCCAAATCCGCCAAATCTTTTTCAGAAATTGTCAAACTAAAACACCAATTTTTAATTTCTTTAAATCTTTTGAAATAATCCGAAAAAGATTCATCACATCCTTGCCTAATCGATGTTCAATCCAACAATTTCGCTTCGGTTTCCCCACTAAAGAAATGATCATGAAATTTATGCTCCAATTGAGCCCAATTGCGAATAGAATTAGGAGCAAGTGAGGAAAACCAAGAGAAAGTTGTTCCAGTCAGAGATAAAGAAAATAGACGCACACGTAAAGCATCATTAAAACCAGCTTCTCCTAATTGCAATATGTATTGACTAACGTGTTCCCAAGTTGTACGAGAATCATCACCATTAAATTTAGTAAACTCAGGAATACGCCAACCAGCAGGAAAAGGAGTGAACTCAAACTCAGTGGGATAAGGTTTTTGATATAAACGTGTAGTACACATATCCACCCCAAGCTTACTCTTAATCGCATTTGCCAGATCCTCTTTGAACTTAAGAAGATCGGCTTGATAGTGCTGGTTGGTATAAAACTCAAAAAACCGATGTGCATTAGGATTTCCATGTGCCATCGTCTGTAACGAAGTCGGGATCGGTCCTTGATTAGGTCCAGATCCCTATGATCCTCCCGCTACAGCAGTAGTGCGGGACGGTGTATAAAGTGACAATTCATTAGTTCGGCTAGGGGCAGCCGAACCTGGAATTGTCTCGAGAGGCATTGGCGACAGCACTGAGTAACTGGTCTGACCGGTCGGATAGCCGGTCTGACCGGTCGGACCGGTCTGACCAATCTGTGGGACCGGTCTGACCGATGCTGTGTGCACGGTCGACGGTGGTGGGGTTTGGCCCGGGAACGAGTTCGGCGGCATACCATAAAGTGGTTCAGATGTGAACTCAGGGGTGACCGAACTCGGATCTGATGAGTTAGGATCTAACATAGGTTGTTTACCTTTAAGGGTATCAACATCACTACTCAATTTAACTAACATGTCACCTATGGCAGCTTGTGCAGCAATGATCTTCTGATCCATTAAAGATGACATCCTATCAAACATATCAGATGGAGAAAGGCTTACATTGGGGATCTCTTCAATCTTATCCTGGTTAAGCTTGAGAGACAGCAGCACGAACTCCTCCACCCTTTTGACGAGGCCACCACGATTCTTCTTGAGTCCCTTCAAGAATTGTGCCTTGACGTGCTCCTCCACAAGAAGGTAGGCCTTGCGTTCCTCCTCGGTGAGCTCCTCCATGGTAGCTGTGATGATGTTCTCCTTGTTGATTTCTGAAGAGCCCATCTTCTTCTAGGAGTAGATTAGATCGGTTTTAAAAACCAGATTAATCTTTCCCCAGCGGAGTCGCCAAAAAGTGTGTTGACACAAAATCACGCAAACACACTCGAATGCGCTAGAACGCGCGAACGATCGTCAAAACGATCAACACCCGCGAAACCCTGGGCGGACCGGTCTGACCGGTACCACCGACTGGTCTGACCGGTGCAGGTAGGGGCTCGCTGGAAACCTAGAACAGCGAGCTCGGGAGGGACCCCGTCGGAGCTCGTGATCATAGGGTTGCTCTGAGGTGGGCAGGCCACTCAGAACGTCTTCAAACGCCGCCGGGACGAAGGAAGAAAGCAATCTAGGGTTGGAAAAGGCTAGGGTTTGAGAGGTAAAAGTAATGCGATATTTTGATTGATTCGATTGGGAATAACCTCAATCGGCCTTAGCCTTTATATTTATAGGCCGGGGAAGACGTATCCCTTCACGAGTAGAATTACATGAGGACTCTTTACAAAAAACCTAATTCTACTCGAACTGTACAGACCCGACCGGTCTGACCGGCCGACCCGACCGGTCAGACCGGTCGGCCTCAGCAGATGCCAAATTTGGCTGTCAATAGGAGGGAACCAAATCGCAATGCCTCCCGTGCTCTAGCCTGGAGGGCAGCCCCATCGGGGACACTCAGGCGCGCCCTTGTACCCACCCAGATGCGTCCGGGAGTGGGGTTGTGCCAGCGAGGGAGAGGCAGGGCAACAGCGACCCGAGAGGGGGGCGGGGCGGCGCCTGCGCAGAAGAGGGGTGGGGCGGCGCCGATGCGCAGAAGAGTGGGAGCAGGGGCGGTCAAAGTAGAAGGGGATCCCAGGCAGAGTATAAGGTATGTATGGCCTAAGGGCATATGAGTCATTTTATGTATAGCTTTTGTGCCGAAAACAGATGAAAGAAACCCTTTTATGAACTGAATGCTATATTTGGGTAACGTTTCAGCCTTGCATTGGTATTTTATGAGAGCTCATGCTTTCGGCGGTATTTTACGGAAGCCATGATCTTTCAGTGCTACTGAACCAATTTGAGAATGTTCTACGTGGCCGGCCAACCCTAAAACAACCCAAGGTACGCCTACCCAACAAGATCCCTACCAGGCAGACATTCTTTGGATTTTCATTTGGCTACCCTAATGATACCGATCTAAGAGCATCTCCAAGAGCTATTGTATCTATAAATAGCTAAAATTTTGATATAGCTATTATGTAAAATGAAATAGCTAGCTAAAGGGGATGAAATCCAAAAGCTTCACCAAAATCTAAAAAGGAATGGCTAGTGCTCAGCGCTAGGCAAAGATGCCCAACAGCACCCCCTAGATAGAAAACGAGGATAGAAGACGAGTTAGATAGAGTTTCTGTTGGATTGAGATTTTTTGTCTTTCTTTTCTTTTTTTAGAAAACTCATCCAATAGACAAGAGTTCTTGGAGATGCTCTAACCGGCTACCAACCTGGACTAACCGGTTTGCAGAGAGGCGTTGCGAGATGCGCCCAGGGTTTACCTTCCCGACCGGTCCGACCAAACCA